>NC_091457.1:77944796-78288963 GCF_027789765.1 Dendropsophus ebraccatus
TAGGGGAAAAGAGACATGCACTAAATAGAAAGCTGTAGAGGGCCTAGAAGTGTCAATGGAATTCACAGAATGTGTGCATATAATGTGTATGTTCCCTGTCGGAAATACCAGAATAGTAACCCTCTATAACTGAAGGACTAAGCTGCATGTCACTAATTATGTAACTGCATATATGCATTTTATGCTTTTTAAGGGGAATTCTGGACATATACTGTAAAACCATGTCTGTGCAGTTCTTCCACACTGGTAGTTGATTGACACCCAGGGAGTGAAGAAAACTGGCCTTCCTGCCATGCACTCTGCCCGTGCTCCTTCTGCTGGCCCCCCCTCAGGAGACAGAGATCACGTGATCATTAAGTTTGTTTGCTCAGCACAGACTAAAGATGCAAATGTGAGAGGGGCAGGGTGTAGGTGGAGAGGGGGCATGGTGAGGGCAGAAAGCGGTGTGATATTGACAAGAGACCTGGAAAAGGGTGGAGCATGTGTCAGAGGGGGTGGGGGAAACAGGACCTTCTGAGTATGTGCTACAAAGACTACTGGGAAATGTAGTCTGATAGCAGAACACAGGAGGAGGAACAATAAGAGATACGGAGCAGACAGAAAATGGCATCAGATGAGTGCGAATACTGTACAACCACATGTCTGGGAGCAACATAGGTAAGGGTGCATTTGCACAGAAAGATTATCTGACAGATTATATGAAAAAGATTTGAAGCCAAAGCCAACGGACTATAAACAGAGATCAGGTCATAAAGGAAAGCCTGAGATTTCTCCTCTTTTCAAATCAATTCCTGGCTTTGGCTTCAAATCTTCGACAGATAATCTGTCAGATAATCCCTCTGTGTAAACGGACCCTAAGAACCTTTCATTGTTTGGAAGTTGCTTTTTTTAACAAGGCTACCTGGAGTTCCCCTTTTGATTGTCTGCTAAATGTTTTTGTATTCCATACCATGCACACCTTTCTTATTGTTTTAATAGTTCTCTCACTAAAAGAAACAACCTGATCAATACCCAATATGACATGCACTAATATTGCACCTGGCACAGGTAGTTACTGGGATTTATCACTGCAGTCAGGTTTTCCAAAAAGGGTGATGACACTTGGATGAAATGCCATGTGACTCTCAACATGCCACTCTCCAGAGGCATACACCATCACCAGACAGAGCTTTATATTGATGTTTCCCCTGTTATTGTGACTGGAACTGGCAAGCATTACCAAACCTTATCAATTAGCATATAAAAGGAAGGGTGACAAAGGTGCATTTAAGGTCTGAGGTGATTGGAAAAAATAATAAAAACAAAGAGAATATACCGTAAATGATAATTCACATTAACAGAAATAATGACATAAAAAAAAAAAACACTAATAAAGAAATACAAAACTATAAAACATTATGAAGTAGTGTATGGCACTATAAAGTATTGAATACAACATTTAAAACAAAGAATGAAAAAAACACTGTAAAATACAAAAACAAAACTAGAAAAAGAAATCTGAACCACCAAATGATCATGATACGCAGAAAGCTTGCAATGAATTGATGCTTTTCTAAAATGATACCTGCTTTTTACTCCACTTTGTATGCAATTAATATGTATTTGTGTTAAGCAGACACAATGCAGGGAGGGGTCCGTTATTCTCAGCCTAGATTATGCACCCCACCACTGCCCACAGCAGCTCATCTGATGCTCTCCCTAGGGATTACAGCAATGGTTTTAATGCTTTGTAAACTTAAACTAAGCGCCTTGGGGAGGGGAGGGAAGGGGGGACTTTGTGTCTGGGTGTCACCCTCTGCATGGATGTGACTGTCTCATAATCTCTATTACAGTATTACATTTTTCTGCAGCTGTCCTTCTCCTACTATAAAGCAAATACTCGGCATTCCCAGATCTGGTTTTGTCCCCCTCCCCAATACCAGTACTAGCGCTGCAGCCTAAATTGTGGTTTATAAAGAATGTTCAGAATATCTCCAGTATCCGCTGGCTGGCTCTATCTATGGCCTGCAGGATACCAGCACTTGTCGGCTTTTTAAACTTTGCTGTTTTAAATATTACTTGAGCTTCATTCCACACTTGCATAAGGATCTCAGGCAATTCTTTGTGCAAATTATGTCTTTCTTTCTGGTATAACTATACAAACCCAGAGCAAGGGTAATGCGTGGATAACAAATGCCAGTTACTATACATACAGGGCACATGTGTGGACCACACTACGAGGCTGGCATGCCCTGTGCATTAAGATCACCAGTGCAATGCGGTACTGTCCACACTCTGCAAGTCTCAGCATCCCAGTTCTAACTCGCCACTTTACAAACCAATCCACTTTATCCACAAAGACACAATCATCACACCTCAGCCCAAACGTAGGGACCAGCCCAGGATCCTTATGCACCCAGCCTGCCAATCACTCACCTGAGGGACCAGGCCCTTGCTGGGGCTCCATCTAGATACTGAATCAGGGGTTCCACCCTCCTTCAGCTGAGCAGGAAGAGATGGGGCAGAGGGCAGCATCAGATACAGCCTCCTCCCTGCAGCAAGCGGCAGGCTGAGGGATCTGCAGCACAGACACACATCCCCAAGCTGAGAGCCTCACTGATAACTGAACCTTGCATTGCAAATGAGCAGACAGAGGGAGTGAGAGGCTGTGAGGGGAGGGTTGAGGAGATGTGTCTCAGGGTGCTAGAGCTGTGAGGGTGTGAGGGTGTTTGTGTGTGTGTGTGTGTGTGTGTGTGTGTGTGTGTGTGTGTGTGTGTGTGTGTGTCTGTTAGGAGGCGACGTTGGCAAGGAGCCCAGACTGACGAGCTAGGCTGGGGATGTCAACTTATTCTGAGCAGATGCTGCAGGTCTTTGCGGACGGAATACCTGACAATACTACAAGGAGCACAAGCATGCAAAATGTGGACCTAAAATTATATTCATCATAAGCAAGTCAAGAAAAAAGCTGCCCTGCTATGAAGTAAAAAGCATACACTAAAGAATATCTGGAAAAATTTGTCTTTTTATTTTACATCAAACCAAATGTTGCACAATAAAACACAATAGCCCCACAAAACAGCTGTAATTAAAATCACTTAAAATGCTAGTAAAATAATATGGGCTACGGTATACGGCTATGTTCTTACAATGTAAAAATAAGGGCAAATAACGTCCATTGTCGCAAAACATATGAACTGTGTGCTGGAAAAAGACCCTATTGCATAAGACTAAACCTGCCTACTCACTAAAGTGCAGAAAATACATAATTGTGGTGCATACAAAAAAGTGCAACATCAGTATGCCTTAAAGAAGTTGGATAAAACAATTGATAGCCTGTACTGCAATGGGAATGAAGCCAGGAGCAGTTGGATATGTTTCCTGTATAGCGGCAGCACCAGTGTACCGTAGCCTCAGCTCCTATTTAAAGGGGTAGTGCGGTGGTAAAAAATTATTCACAGAATAACACACATTACAAAGTTATACAACTTTGTAATGTATGTTATGTCTGTGAATGGCCCCCTTCCCCGTGTCCCACCACCCCCACCCGTGTACCCGGAAGTGTAGTGCATCAGCCGCCAATTGCGGCTGAGCAGCTGATGTGCGGCCAGCACTCGGGAAGATCAGAGGTGTTCGGGCCGGCCGGCCGAAGATGACGTTTGGCACAAGATGGCGGACGCGTGTCGGCACGGATCAGGTATGTATAAAGCACTACACTTCCGGGTACACGGGTGGGGGTGGTGGGACACGGGGAAGGGGGCCATTCACAGACATAACATACATTACAAAGTTGTATAACTTTGTAATGTGTGTTATTCTGTGAATAATTTTTTACCGCCGCACTACCCCTTTAAGGGAATAGGAGCTGAGGCTGCAGTACACCAGCGCCACTGCTATACAGGGAACAGACCTGCACCAGGGCGCTGATTCTCACCAGAGCCCACTGCAAGGTGGGTTGGACTCTCTGTGGCAGGCGACCACCAGAATATTACCCCTGGCTTGGCTTGCTAGCGGAGACAGGCAAGGTTCAGCTGGTGATACATAGACAGCAGGCAGGACCACAGCAGGACTCAAAAAGCTGGGCTGGAACCACCGGCAACAGACATGGTGCAGGAAACACTGGCAGGAGTCACAGGCAAAGTTGGGACCACACACTAGGGAAGCATGCAGAGGCTCCAACAGGGGAGCCTAGGAGAGGCTGCAAGCCGATTAGGGCACGCTGACCCTCTGAATTTAGGCAGAGCCGCCCTAGAAGGCGAAGACGCGCACGCTAGGCTGACAGGGAGCCGGAGGAGGTGGCACCGCACATTATTCTACTTCAAAGTAAAAAATGGCTCTTTGGTTGTGTCTTTAATAAAAAGGCCATTGATTTTAATACACAGAATGGTGAAAAAGTACGATGTGTTAACAACGTAGAATAACGGCCGCAGTTTAATGACATGAACATTATTTGACGACCACTGCAAACAGTGGCCATTATTTTATACATTGTGTGAACCAACAGACATTGTTTAGACTTCAATGGAAATGATTGAAGACTAACAACAATGGCTCCTATTTTAAATTCAAATGGCGGCCACTATTGTACCGCAATGGTCTTAGAGTGTCACTCTCACTTTAACTTTCAAAATCTAAACCAACAGTAGATGTGAAATTATTGAAGTTCTGTCATTTGTTCAAAAAAGTTTATTGAAATGCTTGGGATGCTTTTTCTTTCCTAAATTTTACTTGTTCATCAGAAAAATAAATATACAATTTATAAAAACAAAGTAAAGCAAATGAATAAGACTGTAAAATGCAAATATGCTTTATATTAGTTTTTTTTTTTTTTTTTTATTCTTTATTTTAGAAGTCACAGAAAGGAACAAGAAGTGACAACACCTCCACTCCTCCAAACATTGGCATGAGTATACATCAATAACTGGAAAAATAACACAGCAAAGGTACCATTCCCAACTAAAGCAAGGAAAAATATCAGACCAACGTACTCTGCAAGATACAGAAAACAACAAAGGGTGCCACCGCACCTCCCCCTGAACTTCAATCTGTTTTACACTTTATTTGTAATTGTATGAATATGCGCCGCACGGCGCTGCCATTACAGTGCAGTGCATATTCACACAGTTCCCCCGCTCCCAGCATCACAAATGCCGCCCAGGTGCGCCAGGGGGGTGGGGGATTTGGGGACCATGACTCCGCTACAGGCCTTCCACATCCGTGTTCCATATGTTAATGTGGCCTTAGCATTGCTGTCCTGGAGGGAGGAAGTCAAGTCCTCCATATGCTGAAGGTCATTCACTTTCGAGACCCACTTTATATCATATCTACTGTCGATTTAGATTTAGAAAGTTATAATGTCAGAGACACTTTAACCCCTAGACGACCCTGGGTGTACAGGTACGTCCAGGATCGTCTATGGGTGTTCAGAGCGTGCCTCATGTGCCTCATGTAATCGGGGACCGTCGTTATTAGTGGGAACGGTCCGATTGCCGTGCCCGCTAACTAAGTAATCATATGCAGCTGAGATGTTGTCCCCCCCGAGATGTTGTCCCGGAGGAGCGATCTACACATCTGGCACCGGCCGGGGTCTGCGCCATAATGGCACTGATCCCGTCTTGGCACTTGATTGCTTTCGGCTGCATACTGCATAGATCTCAATGAGAGATCAGTGTGCTTATACTAGAAGTGTAAACAAAAAAAAAAAAAGGGATGTTATTAATAAAAAAGCCCCCTCCCCTAATAAAAGTTTGAATCACCCCCCTTTTCCCATGTTATAAATAAAAATAAATAAATAAACATGTTTGGTATCGTCGCGTGCGTAATCGCCCATACTATTAATTTACTTCATTCCTGATCTCGCAAGGTAAACGGCGCAAGCGCAAAAAAAACCCAAAGTTCAAAATTGCCCATTTTTGGTCGCATCAAATCCAGAAAAATTGTAATAAAAAGCGATCAAAAAGTCGCATATGCACAATCAAGGTTCTGATACAAAGAATACAGGTATTGGTACCGATAGAAACACAGCCCTATAAACCAACGGATAAAAGCGCTATAAGCATGGTAATAGAGCGATTTTAAGGAACATATATTAGTTAACAATGGTTTGAATTTTTTACAAGCCATCAAATAAAATAAAAGTTATACATGTTACTTATCGTTGTAATTGTAACAACTTGAGGAACATATATAACAAGTCAGTTTTACCCCAGGGCAAACGACATAAAAGCAAATACCCCCAAAATAAAATAAATGGTTTTTTTTTATTTTTCCTGTTTTTTTTTTAGTGTACTTCATGCACAAATTCAGCCTGTCATTGCAAAGTACAATTAGTGGCGCAAAAAATAAGGGCTCATGTGGGTTTCTAGGTGAACAAATGCAACTGCTATGGCCTTTTCTAATTCAAGTATTTATTAAAGATTTTACATATTACAGAAGAATAAAATTCAAAACAGGATAAAAGACATGAAGAGCAGGGGTAGGCCAACAAACCTAAGTGGCCAGGCGCAGCAGGCCACGCTACCGACACACATATGATAATAACCTTAAGCAAGAGCAGAGTAGAAATACCACGAGGGCGTATGAGAAGAGCTTTTGAGGTAGTCTAACAACTTGCATAAACATAAATAAGGCGCCTGGCGATGCCCTAACATAGTGCAACTACTAACTTGGAAGTGTTTGGCTTGTCAACATAAAGAGACAGACAAGGGAGGACAAGGTGTAAGCAGTAGTAAAGCGACTGCTGTGTCAACTAAAGGAATCAAAATCTACGGAGAAAACACGTCCGGGGAAAACCCAGAATCGTCTCATACGTATTTGGGGGGGAAGAGGTAGGTAGATGGATGAGACAATGGGAGAAACTGAGAACCAGTCCAGGGCTCAATGGGCAAGAGCTAATGTGAGTACAGAGAACAGGCTAAGAGTAACTAATAACAGTTACACAACCTGCTCCTAGGGAGCCACATGAAATCTCTGGGGGGAAAACAGCATGGGAAAAATATCTATGCACATTCAGGGGAAGGATATATAATCTTTTTGTAACTAAGAACTAACTGATCATCTAGAACCTGTACACCAATAGTTCAGCCAACAGACGTGGAGGGGTGGGCTCCCATGCCCTCCCGCCCAATCAATCTTGGGGATCTGCGTCTTGTGTACTGCTATGGCCTTTTAACCCCTTAAAGACATCGGGCGCACCTATACGCCCCCGCAGGGTGGGCTTTAACGCAAACGGGCGTATAGGTACGCCCAATGTTTCCCCGATCGCTGTGTGTTCACACACAGCGGTCGGGGAAGATGGCCTGCTATAATGTATAGCAGGCCATCTCTGCTCGTCGGCACGGGGGGTGATTAACCCCTCCCGTGCCGACGATCGCTGCTATATGCTGATCAATACAGATTAGCATATAGCAGCTGAAAACAGCTTTCCGGGTCATCGGTGACCCGGTGGCCCGGAAAGCAATGGCGATTGGTGCTGTCCGAGATAGCACCAATCGCCATTAGTGTCCCCACCAAAGATGGCGCCGATGCCACCCCCACGATCGCCGTGATAGGCCGGCCCATCACGGCGATCATACTGTAAAAAACAGTATTGCCGAGTTCTGCACCCCCCAGCTAGGTAGCTGAGAGGTGCAGAACAGGTGTGTGTGGTGCAGGTGTACCATACTCACCTGATCTGGCTGTCCGGAGCGAAGATCTGCGGTCCGCGCGTCTTCTTCGCGTCGCTTCCGGGTTCGTTCGTCCAGCGTCGGAAATCTTCGGAAACACTTCGTCTTCGTTTTCGGCGGGCCTCGGTAATCTCCGGCAGCGTCGCTCTACTGCCCCCTAGCGGCTGATCAGTGAATATCATTCACTGGTCAGTTGCTTTGGGTTAAAAAGTTTTTTTTTTTTTTTACCCCAATTTTTTTTTTTTTTACTTTTTTTGTGCCCTAACGCCGCTGAGTACTGATCAGCATCGCACGTAAGTGCGCCACTGATCAGCAACTCCTCCTTTTTGCCGTAGGAGCGTTTTTCCCCCCTATATCCTACCGCCACTGTCTGCTGATAAGTGCCGCACGTAAGTGCGGCATTTATCAGCAGCTCCTTTCTTGGCGTAGGGATATTATTTTCTTACTGTCAAAAAAACTTAAAAAACACTACATTACACTACACTACATGGAATAAAGTTTTACAATAAACATTTACATACCCCATATACTAGTCCCCGTATAAAGATGGCCCCCAAGGTGTTTTCGGCATAGGACGCATATGCTATTATTGCCTCCAACACCGAAACAGCCAGTGAGAATGAATGGGGGGATCCTTCTTTCCTCCATTCATCCTCATCCTCCTCATCATCCAGTGACATGCCTGGGGGTAGCGTAGCGTACGCTGCCCCCCAGACACGTCTTTTCCGCCAGTACCGTCCCAATAAGAGATCACGGTATGGCGTGAAATTCTACAAACTCTGTGAGTGTACCTCAGGGTACACTTACAGATTTAGGGTACGTGCACACTGCGAAATGGCGAAGGATAACCCTTTGTGCATTCCGCAGCTGGCACCCGCCGGCGGACTGATGCAGGCGCGCGTCTCCGCCCGTGTCATAGACTCTATTCTATGCACGGGCGGATTCCATTGTCCGTCCAAAGAATGAACACGTTCATTCTTTGGACAGAGGGCGGAATCCGCCCGTGCATAGAATGGAGTGTGACACGAGCGGAGACGCACGCCTGCATCAGTCCGCCGGCGGGTGCCAGCTGCGGAGTGCACAAAGGGTTATCCTTCGCCATTCCGCAGTGTACATGTACCATTACAGTGTATGAAGGAAGGGACACCCGAATCCTGCCCCCAGATGCCCCCTCCCCCCCCATCCTCGGAGTTAGTGGGGAGATCGTCCAGGAACTGATCTTCCCACTGCTGGATAAAGGTTACCACCTGTACGGGGATAACTTTTATACCAGCACCCCCCTCTTCTGGTCCCTCGCTGCCCGAGCTACTGTAGCTTGCGGCACAATCCAAAAATATCAGAAGCCGTAATAAAGCCCTAATATTTAGTAGCCATATAGCGGCCCCAGCGCTTTTGGATATGAAGGACCCCGTATCGCACCAGGACAACATTTTCCAGGTGACGTCCCCCACACTGGAGAAAGGGAGACCCCAGAAGAAGTGCAGAGTGTGGCGTAATAGGGGGATCAGGAAGGACAACATTTTCCAGTGTGACACCTGTCCTGATCACCCCGGCCTCCGCATACAGGATCGCTTCAAGGCGCACCACACGTCACACGTCACGTCTACATTATCTAAATTCTGTCCCTTATTCCTATTTCAGGGGTCACGTTAGTCCAGGGATTATTCTGATCGCCATTATGGAGTCGGGAAGGAATTTTTCCCCAGTGATGAGGCTACTGTCGTCTGCCTCACGAGGGTTTTTTGCCTTCCTCTGGATCAACACAGGTTGAATTTGATGGACACCTGTCATTTCCAACCTTATAAACTAATAATTGGCCTAATACCCCCAAATAAATTAGAATTGTCCCTTTTCCCCAGCTAAGTAGGTATGGCCGCCATTCCCATTAGAGGATGCCATGATGCAATTACAAAGCCTCTGTGCGGCCAGGACAGTAGAAACCCCCCACAAGTGACCCCATTCTGGAAACTACACTCCATAAGGAATCTAACAAGGGGGGCAGCGGGGATATGGCCCCCTGGTGACGGCCACATTTGGGATGTGAAAATGAAAAAAATGGTATTTTTATTTTCTCGGCACATGTTCTACGTAAGTGCCCATCACCAGTGGGGTCCATATGCTCACTGCACTCCTTGTTGGATTCCTTATGGGGTGTAGTTTCCATAATTGGGTCACTTGTGGGGGGTTTCTACTGTTCTGGCAGCACAGGAGCTTTGTAAATGCGACATGGCCTCCAGCCTCTAAATGGCGCTCTGTCCCTTTGGTGGCTTGCCCTGTGCCCATATGGCACATTATGTCCACATGTGGGGTATTTTCGTACTCAGGGGAAATTACCCTACACGTTTTGTGTTCACTTTCTTTTTTAACCCCTTGTGGAAAAGGAAAAAAAATCAAGGCTAGACCAACATTTAGTGTAAAAAATGTTTAATTTTTACACTAAATCATTGATCTTGTCTTGATTTTTTCATTTTCACAAGGGGTTAAAAGATAAAAAAAAACTAAATGTGTAGCGCAATTTCCCCTGAGTATGGAAATACCCGACATGTGGACATAAGCGCCATGTGGGTGCAGGGTAAGCCTCCAAAGGGAAGGAGCGCCATTTGGTTTTTGAAGGCTGGATTTGGCTGGAATGGATTCCAAGGGCCTTGTTGCATTTAAAAGGCCCCTGTGTTGCCAAGACAGTTGAACCCCCCCACAATTGACTCCATTATGGAAACTACACCCCTCAGGGAATGTAACAAGGGGTGTAGTGAGCATATGGACCCCACTGGTGACGGGCACAAATGTGGAACAATATGGCGTGAAAATTAAATATTACATTTTTTACACTATAATGTTGGTTTAGCCTTAAATTTTTCATTTTCACAAGGGGTTAAAAGAGAAAAAAACACACAAAATTTGTAGAGCAATTCCCCCTGAGTCCGTAAATACCCCACATGTGGACATAAAGCCTCCGAAGGGAAGGAGCGCCATTTGGATTTTGGAGGCTGGATTTGGCCAGAATGGATGATGAACGCCATGTCGCATTTACAGAGCCCTCGTGCTGCCAAAACACTGGAAACCCCCCACAAGTGACCCCATTCTGGAAGCTACACCCCTCAAGGAATCTATCAAGGGGTGCAGTGAGGATATGGACCCCTTGATGACGGCTACATTTGTGCCGAGAAAGTGAAAAAAATGAAAATTTTCCCTTTCACGTCACATTGTTCCACATTTGTGCCCGTCACCAGTGGGGTCCATATGCTCACTGCACCCCTTTTTAGATTCCTTGAGGGGTGTAGTTTCCAAAATGGGGTCACTTGTGGGGGGTTTCCAGTGTCTTGGCAGCACGAGGGGTCTGTAAATGCGACATGACCCTTGAAATCCATTCCAGTAAAATCCAGCTTGCAAAGGCCAATTGGCGCTCCTTCCCTTTGGAGGCTCGTCCTGCACCCCCTTGGCACTTTATGTCCACATGTGGGGTATTTCTGTACTCGGGAGAAACTGCGCTTCACATTTGGTGTTTTTTTTTTTTTCTTTTATCCCCTTGTAAAAATGAAAAATGAAGGCTAGAACAACATTTTAGTGTAAAAAATAGAATTTTTCCTTTTTTACACCACATTGTTCTGAAAATCTGTGAAGCCCCTTTGGGGTCCAAATGCTCACCGCACCCCTTGTTACATTCCTTGAGGGGTGTAGTTTTCTAAATGGTGTCCCTTTAGGGGTGTTTTTAATGTTTTGGCACCCCAGAGCCTCTGCCAACCTGAAGTGGTACAATCAAAAATAACCA
This sequence comes from Dendropsophus ebraccatus, assembly GCF_027789765.1. Classification (NCBI taxonomy): domain Eukaryota; kingdom Metazoa; phylum Chordata; class Amphibia; order Anura; family Hylidae; genus Dendropsophus; species Dendropsophus ebraccatus. The sequence goes on from NC_091457.1 coordinate 77,956,206, forward strand.
AATATAACGGAGGCGTTGAAATTCACTGGCCGCTCCTTTATATCTGAGGCTTGTGGTTGCGTCAAATAGCGCAATACGGCCACATATGGGGTATTTCTATAAACTGCAGAAACGGGGCAATCAATATTGGGGTGCATTTCTCTGGTAATAGGTTTATCATTATGAAAGATATTGGATTACAATAAAATCTCTGCACAGAAAATTAAAATTTTCAAATTTCTTACACACTTGGCTTTTATTTCTGTGACTCCCCTAAAGGGTTAAAACACTTTCTGGATGTGCTTTTGCAGAGTTTGGGGGGTGCAGTTTCTGAAATTGGGTGCTTTGTGGGGCTTTCTAACATACAGGCCCCTCAAATACACTTTCAACCTGAACAGGTCCCTGAAAATATCTGATTTTGAAATTTTACAGAAAATTTGGAAAATTGCTGCTAATGATTTAAGCTTTCTATTGTCTAAAAAAAATGAAATATAGTTTAATAAATGCTGCCACCATAAAGTAGACATGTTGCTAATGCTATTTAATATATAATTTATGTGGCATTACCATTTTCTGTATAAGCAGGAAGGTTTCAAAGTTGGAAAAATGCATTTTTTCACAATTTTTCACGTTATTTTGGTGTTTTTCATAAAGATTCGTTATGAGTATCGACTCCATTTTACCATACATGTGAAGTACAATATGTCACGAGAAAACAATCTCAGAATCAGCCGGATAGGTAAAAGCATCCCGAAGCTATTAATGACTAAAGTGACACAGGTCATATTCATAAAATTTGTCTCTGTCCTTAAGGCCATTTCAGGCTCTGTCCTTAAGGGGTTAAGCACAAGGAGGAAACAACAAAAACGCAAATATTTAAAGGGGTTATCCAGCGCTACAAAAACATGGCCACTTTTCCTCCTACAGTTGTCTCCAGTTCAGGTGCGGTTTGAAATTAAGCTCCATTTACTTCAATGGAACTGAGTTTCAAAACCCCACCCAAACTGGAGACAACAGTAGGGGGAAAGTAGCCATGTTTTTGTAGCGCTGGATAACCCCTTTAAAGTACAAACGGTATAGCAGACAAATACATTTACTGTGCCACCATAAAAAACATGGCAGTTCAGTATAGGACAGTATAGGAAGGGATCAGCAAAACATTCAGATGTGATGCCAGCAGTCTTACAGGCAGGACAGATGTTCCTCTATGAGAAGGAGGCATAATTGTGAGCTCAGCTAGGGAGGGGGTTCTGGGATCTGAAACCAGCTGGATTAGGAGTCTGATCACACATTGCCACAAGCGCTGGATGCACAAGGAGAGGTGTGAGCTGACAATTCATTTCCACAGTCATCACCTGACTTTTCAGGGCCTGGCATAATTTAATTCCTGGTCAGTGAAGGTCATAGGCTACAGCTCCAATCGTGCTGCCAAGGAGAATGAATCACCATATATAATATGATTTGCACATTTTATCCTGTTTATTATCTGTTACCTCGGGTCAGTATGGTACTGCACATGTATATAAATAATAGCTCCTCCATGCTGATCTACATCAATATTACATATTACCCATCCAATTCACTTTACCAGCACAGAAGGGTCTGTGTAGTGTTATTAAAGGGGTTATCAGGAGCTACAAAAACATGGCCACTTTCTTTCATAGACAGCACCACTCTGTCTCCAGTTCAGATGTGATTTGCAATTAAAGGGGTTATCCAGCGCTACAAAAACATGGCCACTTTTCCCCCTCTCTTGTCTCCCGATTGGGGGGGGGGGGGGGGGGGGTTAAAACTCAGTTCAATTGAAGTAAATGGAGCTTAATTGCAAACCACACCTGAACTGGAGACAAGAGAGGGGGGGAAGTGGCTATGTATTTGTAGCGCTGGATAACCCCTTTAAGCTCCATTCACTTCAAGGTTGGACAGGTGGTGACCAAAAGGTTAAAACTTTGTCATTGTAGCGGATATTAAGCACACAGCGGAATCTCCAGTGGTAAGGTATATTCCTAATTGCCTGACTGAAAGAAGTGGTCTAAGGCATCAGCCACAGAAGACGTACCCATTGATTTCAATGTGGTAGTCCACACATAACTTTTGAAATTGAATTCGTTTTTGGCCGCTGATCTGTTCCACAAAAAGAGTAGAACCTGCACTTATAAACCAATGTCAATCGGTCCATTTCATAAGGATGACATATGGAGTCACAATGAGTATGCGATGCCCTGGTCCCTGGGGGCCACTTCCGCAGTGCTGGTGTTATGAGCGGGCAATGCCGGGGCAGCTGCAGGGGTTATACTTGTCACGGTATAGGCCTGAGGGCAGCACAGCTGTAGGGCCGGTCTGTGGAATCTGCGGGTGATGATGGGCATGCGATTCTTCGCTGCACCTAGTCAGGGCACCAGTTAGTGGACACCAATGCCAGGGTTCAGTAACAGCGGTTTTATTATAGATGAGGTAACTAGTAGCAACAGTTCTGTCCGGATGCAACCGGGTATATAGCAGGCTTTGACAAATAAAGCAGGAGTGGTGCTGCATAGGCTGTGAGAATACGTGCCGGATGGTGGGAGTAGGAGTATGAGATGGTTGGTTTCTCTATGACATTACTAAAAAGAAATCCTGATGTGTGAATGAGCCTGAATGCAGTTGTATGGTATGCCAAGACAACTTCAGCTTGGCTCCATCAAAATCAATTTCAGACACAAAGCTGGCTTCCTGCATTATCTGCTCCTTTACAGAATAATAATGAATGTAGCATACCACATCTTTTGAGCATTTCAGGTCCGTACTCGTAGCATTTGCAGTGCACAGTGAGCATGATCAATCTCAGTGTTAGCTTGTGGACGATTGCCCAAAAAAAGAGTTAATGGAAAAATGGGCTGGGGGGCGGGTGGGAACATAATAAAAAAAAAAAAAAGCTATAATTACTTGTTCCCATCCCCCGCTCACTGACAGCCACTGGTCTCCTGGATCCCGGTCCTGCTGCCATGACCTGGGGTTGCTAGATGATAATAGCAGTGGGAGAGCTGGTGTTTTATTTGGGCACTTTTCATGGTGGCCAGGAGTGGTGATGTCCACCTGCAGGTACACTAGCACTAGGCTCTGTAAGGGTATGTACCAGAGCCAGCTGTGCGGTGTTGTGGCTGCTAGGTGGGTGTTGTGTCAATTGTCACGGCTGCTAGGAGTGGTGTTGGAACCTATCCCCGGACAAACAGGCACTGCGCTCGACTGAGAAGATAGTCCAAGTGTAGGTGTAGTTGCGACAAAAATAGGACAGAGTCCAATAACTTAACCAGGGTAAACTTTTTTTTTACTGGAAGAACTTCAGTGCAATACAGTATAGTTGCAGGAATAACTTTGAGGTGACAGGTAGTTATAAGTAGTTGTACAGAGAAGAGAGTAGGGATGCATCTTGGGGCAGGGCCGTCTTACCCATTGGGCATGGTAGGCGGCTCCCCGGGGGCCCTTGCGTCCTAGGGGGCCCCTGCCCGCTGTGACATACCCGTACTTTTCGCTTCATAAGACGCACTTTTTTTCCTCCCAAAGTGGGAGGAAAAACTAAGTGCGTCCTATAAAGCGAAGACGGCTCACAAGCAGTGCTGAGCACCGCAAGGAAGCCGTCCCGCCCGCCCCTCTGCCCAGGGGCCCATAATGCTGTTAAGACGGCCCTGTCTTGGGGGCAGGGCCGCCATCAGGGCAGTATTGGCAGTACAGTTGTATGGGGCCCGGGCCCAAACTAGAATTCAGGGGGCCCGCTGAAGCTCCTCACAACTGTACTGCACACACACACACACACACACACACACACACACACACACACACACACACACACACACACACACACACACACACACACACACACACAGCTCCTGCTGTCTGTCAGACGCTCACTATCAGGAGCAGAGCTGAGAGAAGACACAAGCAGGGCCCCCTCCTCACTCCCCCCCGGGCCCCTCCCCAGCCACCTCCGTACCTTCTCTGGCTGTGTTCTCTGTCGGGACAAGAGGAGCAGGAGGGGGAGGGGCTCGGGCCGGCTGTGTGCAGGAGAGAAGAAGAAGATGACTGCACCTCATGCTGCCCCAGACTTTCCCTGAAGAGAATGTAAGTGTGTGTGTGTGTTAGTGAGTTGTGTGTGTGTGTGTGTGTGTTAGTGAGTTGTGTGTGTGTGGGTTTGTGAGGTGTGTGTGTTAGTGAGTTGTGTGTGTAGGGGTTTGTGAGGTGTGTGTGTTAGTGAGTTGTGTGTGTGTGGGTTTGTGAGGTGTGTGTGTTTGTTTGAGAGTTGGGGGGGTCACCTGGAGTTGGGGTTAGGCTACCACCCTGTGCACACAAGATAGTAATGGTGAGCACAGCTCTGGATATCTGTATCCTCAGCCCCTCTGTGCTGTATATGCTGAAACTTGTACAATTATAGCTAAAAGATGATGCTTGGTTCTTTATAAAGTGAGAGGCTTATGAAGTTCTGCAGCAGCTGAGAGGTGTGTATTATGAGGTTCTGCAGCAGCTGAGAGGTGTGTATTATGAGGTTCTGCAGCAGCTGAGATGTGTGTATTATGAGGTTCTGCAGCAGCTGAGATGTGTGTATTATGAGGTTCAGCAGCAGCTGAGATGTGTGTATTATGAGGTTCTGCAGCAGCTGAGGTGTATGATGAGGTTCTGCAGCAGCTGAGGTGTATGATGAGGTTCTGCAGCAGCTGAGGTGTATGATTAGGTTCTGCAGCACTGAGGTGTATAATGAGGCTCTGCAGCAGCTGAGGTGTAGTATGATGTCTGCTTACCTTCATAATACAACTCAGCTGCGGCATAACATCATCATACACCTGAGCTGCTGCAGAACATCATAATACACCTCAGCTGCTGCAGAACATCATAATACACCTCAGCTGCTGCAGAACATCATAATACACACCTCAGCTGCTGCAGAACATCATAATACACCTGAGCTGCTGCAGAACATCATAATACACACCTCAGCTGCTGCAGAACATCATAATACACCTGAGCTGCTGCAGAACATCATAATACACACCTCAGCTGCTGCAGAACCTCATCATACACCTCAGCTGCTGCAGAACATCATAATACACCTCAGCTGCTGCAGAACATCATAATACACACTCAGCTGCTGCAGAACCTCATCATACACCTCAGCTGCTGCAGAACATCATCATACACCTGAGCTGCTGCAGAACATCATAATACACCTGAGCTGCTGCAGAACATCATAATACACTCCTCAGCTGCTGCAGAACCTCATCATACACCTCAGCTGCTGCAGAACCTCATCATACACCTCAGCTGCTGCAGAACATCATCATACACCTCAGCTGCTGCAGAACATCATCATACACCTCAGCTGCTGCAGAACCTCATTATACACCTCAGCTGCTGTAGAACATCATAATACACCTCAGCTGCTGCAGAACCTCATCATACACACTTCAGTTGCAGCAAAACATCATAATACACACTTCAGTTGCTGCAGAACATCATTTTAATTTTAACCTCAGGCAGCAGAAAAGCTAGAATTGGCCCTGTGTATTAGTAGTATGGATGTAAATATAAAATGTACATACGTGTATATATCTGTTTAAAGTGTGACTGTATGTAATGTATACAGTGTGTGTTGTGTGTATATGATGTATGTAATATATATAGTATGTGCTGTGTGTATACGATGTATGTGTGTTGTTATATTAATGGGGGTCATCTCTTCATGGTAAGCCCTGATATTTTGTCAATCTGTTATTTTACCCAGCAATGACGTCGGCACTCGGGAAATTACAGGTGTAAATAGAGAAGATATTTTTGTGTGAGCCATGACTACTTCGCCACTGAGGGCCGCCCACATGACTACATGGGGTAATTTACATATGGTTTTTCAAAGTTGTTTTTTTGGGGACGACTGGGGGGCCCAGACACTTTGAGTGTACGGGGCCCAGAAATTCCTGATGGCGGCCCTGCTTGGGGGCCTTGTCCAGGTAGTGGTGTACTCTGCTGGGATGAGTACTCACGTTTAGATAGTTTAGATACTCTGACTGCCTTCTGCGGTCAGCAACAGTGGAGAAGTGAGCTTGCCCAAGTGTCTCAGTCCCTCCCCACCTCTACTGACAAAAGACCTCCAACCAGGAACTAACTTCCCTTTTATAGGGCTACCTAAACTGGACTGTGGTTGGAGGGGTGATGAAAAGAGGAGAGGGAAGCGGTAGGATTGGTTAAAAAAAAGTAAGGGAGAACACCTGCACCTGGTATAGGACAAAACAGAACATGTGATAAATAGAGATGAGCGAACCGGGTTCGGGTTCGAGTCGATCTGAACCCGAACGGTCGGTATTTGATTAGCTGGGGCTGCTGAACTTGGATAAAGCTCTAAGGTTGTCTGGAAAACATGGATACAGACAGTGGGGGAGATTTATCAGATTTTTCTAGATGTGGTCTATTTCTGCTTTGGCATGAATAGACTGGTCTATTTAAAGTGCAATTTACTATCAGATATAAGCCTGGTCTACTTTCTGTGATGCTGAATTGTTTGGCACAGAATTGTCTCTAAATAGTCTCAGAATTGTCTCTAAATAGTCTCATTGGCCCTGGTTCGCCTCCTAGGTAATAAGCATTTTCTTCTCCCTTTCTTTTTCAGATACCGGAGGATTACGTCGAATTCGTTTGGACTACGTCGATGACCGGTGGACTTTATTGTTCAATAAAATAGTCAACGAGGGGTGTGGGGGTGTTTTTATTTGAATATAAACATTTTCTCGGTGTGTTGTGTTTTCTTTCATTTCTCTACAGACTTAGTAGTGGAAGCTGTCCGATAGACGGAATCCATTACTAAGTCGGGGCCTAGTGTTAGCCGGTATAAAATGACTAACACTAACCCCCCATTATTACCCCAGTACCCAATGCCACCAGGGGTACTGGGAAGAGCCGGGTGCCAGTGGTCCCGGAGCGTCAAAATTGGCGCTCCTAGACTGGGGCGGCAGCAGGCTGGTAATATTTAGGCTGGGGAGGGCCTAAACCAATGGCTCTTCCCACCCTGGTGTTACCAGGCTGCTGTTGCTTGGTTTTTAACTGGTTATGAAAATAGGGGGAACCCTACTCGTTTTTTTTTTTTATTATTTATTTATTTATTTAAAAAAAAATTATGCATAGGGTTCCCCCTATTTTCATAATCAGCCGGGTTAATAACCAAGCAACAGCAGCCTGGTAACACCAGGGTGGGAAGAGCCATTGGTGTAGGCCCTCCCCAGCCTAAATATTACCAGCCTGCTGCCGCCCCAGTCCAGGAGCGCCAATTTTGACGCTCCGGTTCCTGGGATCCTGGGAAAGCTGGGTGACCTTCAGCATGGGCATGGGAGTTACAGTCTGGCTCCCAGGGACTTAACCCCCTGGGGAACAGACTGTTCTGGCACAGCATCTGCACCAGCATGGAAGGGGGTTAAGTGCCCTCTTCCTTCCTGGGGCAGATGCAGTGCAATCTCCATGGGGAAGAGAGGGTTGATGCTAGTGGCTGGGGGTTACCTGCTGAGTCTTCTTCAGCAGTTGGCAGCAGTCCCCGAATGTCCCGGTAAGCTCCGCCCCCGCGACGATAAGCTCCGCCCCCGAAATTGCAGCAATTTTGGGTGCAGGGCTTATCGTAGCGGGGGCGGAGCTTACCGGAACATTCGGGGACTGCTGCCAACTGCTGAAGAAGACTCAGCAGGTAACCCCCAGCCCCAGGGGCGTAACTACCACTAAAGCAGCCATAGCGGCTGCTATGGGGCCCACCGCATCAGAGGGCTTCCTAAGCTGTCAACACCTGAGCAGGCCTCCCTGGATCTGCAAATGTCCCTTTAACTGAAAGCACTGATAAGTGCACTTAGTTATGACTACACTTGGTGGTTGATCGGGAAGAGGGGGGAGGTCCAATCAGAAGTTTGCTATGGGGCCCAGCCATTTCTAGTTACGCCCCTGCCCAGCCCTTAGCATCAACCCCCCCTCCCCCATGGACATCGCACTGCATTTGCCCCAGTAAGGAAGAGGGCACTTAACCCCCTTCCTTGCTGGTGCAGATGCAGTGCCAGAACAGTCTGGTCCCCAGGGGGTTAAGTACCCTGGGAGCCAGACTGTAAAGCCCATGCTGGAGGTCACCCAACTTTCCCAGGATCCTGTAAGGGTTAACCTTACAGGATGCTGGGAAAGCTGGGTGACCTCCAGCATGGGCATGGCAGTTACAGTCTGGCTCCCAAGGGCTCAAGCCCCTGGGAGCCAGACTGTAACTTCTGTGCCAGGATTTTAAATTTCCCGCCCAGAAGCAGACTGCTTTCTGCTTTTGGGTGGGAAACCCTGTAGGCAGGGAATCCCGGCTTAATTAAGGGGATTCCCTGCTCCTGTACTGCAAGGAGGGGTGCGCTAAGCACCCCTCCTTACTGTACAGCCCCAGGGGGTTAGTAGTAATGCTGCTGCATCACTACTTAACCCTTTACACTCCGTGGACCGGGTGCACTGCACCGGACCCACGGAGCAAACTCGCTCCACAGTATAGGCGGTGAAATAGACCTCCTCTAGTGTGGAGTGAGTTTGCGACACATGTGTGACTATTTTAGATAGTCGCACATGATAAATCATGCTTACTTTCAGCTTAAGCTGAAGTAGGCATGATCAGTCTAAGTAGGTGAAATGTCGCAAAATTTTGCGCAGGTATGCGGGTGCGCAAAATTTTGCGACATTTTCACTCCAAAAAAATGGTCTATAATGATGATAAATCTCCCCAAATGACTATATCCATGATTTCCACATAGCCTTAGGGCTTTATCCAAGTTCAGCAGCCACCGCTAATCAAATACCGAAAGTTCGGGTTCGGATCGAGCATGTTCGCTCATCTCTAGTGAAAAAGAATAGTTAACCCATTACACCTTCAGCTGTGCTCCATAAACAACACAAGTATAAAGCAGCTAGTGGGGAAAATACATAACAACATCTACGTAATCCCCTGACAGATACCTGACAGAGATACTTTGCTCAGGTGAAATAAAACTTAGTGAAACCCCCTGTACTGGGACACTACAATGTGACTTGTTTAGAAGAAGCTCATACTCATGGTTAAGACTAAGTAAAAAGAAGACGACCGCCTTTTGCCAGAAGAGCCCACAGAGTGTCAGGTCTTGTAGTACGAGTCCCAGGTATGGATCAGCTGGGTATAGCTAACCTCTCAAGGTTTCCCAAGTAGGTCAAGCAGTTTTAATGGGGTATTTGAGCTTAAGCTCTTTGCTCCACTGCAGACCTATCCCTGTTTCTTGGATAGTCCTGACTAGATCTGAGTTAGTTCTCCCTGGCGTAGGCAAGGCTTATCCCAGGTGACAGTTACCCCGCCTTTGGGTTTAGCACTGCATATTTCTTTATCACAAACTCCAACAAAACTTTTGTCTCTCCAAACTCCAACTAACTGACCAGCAGCCATACATAACACAGTACAATACACAGTTAACCCTTTTCTTCTTCAGCTGTGCAAGCAGGATGGGTGAGAGTGAGACACCAAGTGGTGAGACATGGAGCGATAATTCAGCCAATCGAACGATTAATGATTTTGAAATAAGGATAACGTGTTTTTTATAACGCTCAGCGTTTAGACAGAACGATATATCGATTGAAAAAATTGTTATTGCGATTGTTTTAAGATCACTTAAGGCTATCTTACACATAGGGTGAATCGGTAAAAGACTGTTTACACGATGCGATCTGTGAATTTTCAGCGAACGACGATTTAAGAACATGTTGAAAGATCAAAATCAACGTTTTCTCGCTCGTCGTTTGATCGTTTGCTGTGTTTACACGGAACGATTATTGCTCAAATGTGATCATTATCGCGAAAATTCAAACGATAATCATTCCGTGTAAACGCAGGAACAATTATTGTTCGAATTTTCACATAAACGATCGCATTTGAGCAATAATTGTACTGTGTAAACACAGCAAACGATCAAACGACGAGCGAGAAATCGTTCATTTTAATCGTTCAACATGTTCTTAAATCGTCGTTCGTCGTTTGTTAAAAATTAGCAGATCGCTTCGTGTAAACAGTCTTTCACCGATTCACCCTATGTGTAAGATAGGCTTAAGTGATCTTAAAACGATCGCAATAACACATTGTTATTTCAAAATTGTTAATCGTTCGATTGGCCGAATTATCACTCTGTGTAAACGCAGCATTATCCTTCACAGTAAATTGCACTATACACTAGTACATCGCACAATACACCAGTCTATGGTTATGTTCACACAACGTTTTTTCCTCTCTGTTTTTGAAAAGAAATTTACGTCCACCATTTTGAGTTTAAAATAATGTCCGTCATTTCGCTATTTGGCCTCCCGTCAGTGCAACGACAGCTGCTGGTACATTATTCTAGTTTAGGTGGACTGGTTGATCTTTGGGTGTGTCTTTAATTAAAAAAGCCATTGAATTTAATAGTTAAGACAGTGAAAAAAGAAAAAGTTTGTATGAAGAACTTAAAAATAACATCCACTGTTTGCAATAGACTTAAGAAAATAATTGACATGAACATTATTTTGACGCTCGTGCATGCAACATCCGCATGCAACATCCGTCATTCCTTTGACTTCAGTGCATTGCATTGAAGTCAATTTAATTGCAGCAATAATGGACATCTTTTTAAATAGAAAAGGCGTCCGCCTATTCTCTTTTTTTTTATATTGTGTGAGCATAGCCTATTACTGCCATAGCAGAAATAGACCACACACAGAAAATTTCCCCCCTCCCCTTTTGATAAATTCCTCCCAAAATGTCCATTCTTTGCATGTATTACAGGAGAACCAGAAACACTTCTAGTACATGTGAAATGCTCTTCAACAGAACAAACATCTCTAAAATACATGGGTAAAAGGTAGAAGCATTTCTGCCTTGAAATATTCATGTTATTTTTCTGCTTCCATTTTACACCACATAAATCCAGCTTTACACACTGATGTTGAATATTACTTCTGCATTTTACAAATCCCAGTAATATTTTATACTTTTTTTTAAAATTAAGATACATAGAGAGAACATGAGTAAGGGAAGGGTTAATAGAGAAGTAAAACCGCTAAAATTTACACATAACCACAGAAGTAGAAAAAGTGGAATAATCATCTATTCTCTGCTTGGCTGGGGCCCTGCCAGGCTCAGCAGCCAGAAAAACTGCTATGTGTCTGTAATCATTAAAAGGGAAGTCAGGGCGCTGCGAATTATTCATCAGAGGAAGAAGCAGTTAAAAATAGCGTAATCCTCTCGGCCTGGGCAGCTCTTTGGTGTCACTTTCAGGAGAAGCTGTGAAACCAGATGATCAGCTGTTACATGTTGCCTTCTCATTTCTATGTCTGAAAAATGCTCATAAAATCTGTTTGTGGATATCAAGTTAGATTTTATTTTGTGTTCAAAGCATACAGTTCTAATGTTTCCACCAACACAACCATAGCTGTCAGTAGGGCTGCTGCTTGGGCTGTCCTGCCCTCCTAGATTAATGAATGGCACACCAGTCAAGCTACGCAGCGATACATCTCCTGCTCCATATGGACTTCCGTTGGGCCTGGCAAGTCCACTCAACACTACTCCCAACCCCCAACTTGTTCATCATTAGATATACTGAGACTCTGTTCTGTTTAGTTTCATACACAGCATATTTATGAGATTGTTAACAGTATTTTTATTTCATGTTACCAGTTACTATTAACACTACAGTCAGGGCCGTCTTTGCCATGAGGCAAAATGTTATTGCTCAGGGCGGCAGCTTTGTGGTGTCTGAGGGGCAGCATGTTTTTTGGAGTGGCTGCAAATTTTCTGTACACACACCTTACTCACTAAAGCCCCTATTAGACGGGGCGACTGAGAGGAGCAGCGCTCATTTGCTCCTCATTCCCTGCTCGCTCAGGGCCGTATTTACCACTAGGCACCTGTGTTCCGGTGCCTAGGGCAGCACCTTGCAGGGGGGCAGCACCAGGGAGAAGGGGGAAGGAAACAAATCTTTTTTTGTTTTTATTTATTTAGTCTCCCACCTCCTGTTCAGACTTGCCAGTAAATCTGGTGTCTTTTCAAGGGGGAGGGTATGTTGGTACTGGTCCGGTCTGGTATGGCAGTGTTATCCAGTCACAGTATAGCGGTATTGTTCAGGTCTTGTGTGGCCATGGTAAATGTGAGGCCTGGAGCTATTACCTTCCAATCTACCAATCCTGTAGTGAGAAATCCTTCAGACAATATGCAGACCGATCTAATCATTGATTCAATGTGGAAATTTGTTTATGTTTTAAAGTTACTGTACCACCAGGCCCAGGCTGAAGCACTGGAGGCGGGCCGCCCCCCCCTAGTAGGAGGAAACCCTAGCCACTCTATGATAGGGTTCCATTGATTCTAATGGAGTCATGTCATGGTGGGGCTGGAGTTACTTCCCACTAAGGGTGGGTGGTCCTGCCTCCAGTGCTTCAGCCTGGGCCTGGTGGTACAGTCACTTTAAAGGGGTAGTGCGGCGGTAAAGAATTATTGACAGAATAACACACATTACAAAGTTATACAACTTTGTAATGTATGTTATGTCTGTGAATGGCCCCCTTCCCCGTGTCCCACCACCCCCACCCATGTACCCAGAAGTGTGGTGCGCTACACATACCTGTCACGTGCCGACTCGTCTCCGATCTTCAGTCTGCGATGTCGTCTTTGGACGGCCGGGCCGAATCCCTCTGAGCGTCTTGCGTGCCGGCCGCCCTCTTCAGCGTCATCAGATGCTCAGCCGCGATTGGCTGAGCATAACTGTGCTCAGCTAATCGCGGCTGAGCAGCCGATGACGCGGCCGCGTCATCAGCTGCTCAGCCGCAATTGGCTGAGCCAGACTGTGCTCAGCCAATCACGGCTGAGCATCTGATGACGCTGAAGAGGGCGGCCGGCACGCAGGATGCTCAGAGGGATTCGGCCCGGCCGTCCGAAGGCGACATCGCAGACTGAAGATCGGAGACAAGTCGGCACGTGACAGGTATGTATAGCGCACCACACTTCCGGGTACACGTGTGGGGGTGGTGGGACACGGGGAAGGGGGCCATTCACAGACATTACATAAATTACAAAGTTGTATAACTTTGTAATGTGTGTTATTCTGTCAATAATTCTTTACCGCCGCACTACCCCTTTAAGCCGTTAAAAACCATTGAATGTTTCCACATGTAGAGAAATGCATGTGGCCGAAATCACGCTCTTCAAGTTTAACAGCTGCCGCTGCCCTAGCCGCTGTACCTGTAGCACTGCGCTTGCTGCTGGCAGGGCCGTTTCTACCACCGTGCGCGCCGGGCGGCCGCCCGGGGCGCTGACAGGGAGGAGGGCGCAGTAACCCGCACTGACATCTGATCACCGCCTCCCCGGCACATCTGATCGCCGCCCCTCCTGGGACACCTGATCGGCGCAGCGTCGCCCTCAGGAACTTGTGATCGCCGACGACCCGGCACACCTGTCGCCGCAGCGCCGCCCCCCCGGCACATGTGATATCCGCCCCTCCCGGGACACCTGATTGCCGCAGCGCCGCCCCCCCGGCACATGTGATATCCGCCCCTCCCGGGACACCTGATTGCCGCAGCGCCGCCCCCCGCCACCCTCAGCCGAAAGCACTAATGGGGGGGGGGGGGGGGTTGCAGCGATCAGGTGTGCCACGGATGGTGCTGTTAGGTGAAGTTGCTGGCCTCCTGGGCCGGTCCCGGCCCCCTCTATGCCTGGCTACATCCCCCGCCCACTGTGACGTGCCTACGTCACCTCCTCGGTTCCCGGCTCACATCCCTAGCGCTGCCCTTACTACTCAGACGCCGCCCTCACGTTCCCAGGGCCCCCCTCTTCTCTCCAGCGCCGCCCCCGCCCCTGATCTTGTTCTTGGCCGCCATTTGCAGATTTTCCGCCTGGCCTGTAGTGAGGAGCAGAGAAAGGCTGCACAGGAGCAGCAGCAGGTAGTAAAGATAAGTATAAATGAAGAAAACTGTAACGTAAGCTTTAAGTGTGGAAGCTGGGCCCCTAGAATTAAAAAAAATAGATTATAATGAAAAATTGTGAACTACACCTCCCAGCATGCCCTGACACTGTCATTTATAAACCTTCAGGAACTGCTGGGAGTGGTAGTTCTCCCAACAAAATAAAAATAGATGTATTTTGTAGGGAGAACTATAACTCCCAGCAGTTACTGAAGGTATATAGCTGTCAGGGCATGCTAGGAGTTGCAGTTCCCAATCTATGGGGTTGGGTGTTACATTTTTTAATCATGTAAATGAATTTTCCAGAACTGTGTAACACCCAACCCCATAGATTGGGAACTACAACTCCCTTCATGCCCTAGCAGCTAGAAACCTTTAGAAACTGCTGGGAGTTGTAGTTCTCCCAATTAAATGAAAATAAAAAAGGATGTTGTAGGGAGAACTCCCAGCAGTTACTGAAGGTATATAGCTGTCAGGGCATGCTAGGAGTTGTAGTTCACAATCTATGGCAGGGGTATTCAACAACTTTTAGTGAGGAGCCACTTACTGGGGTCTATTGTCAGGTGAAGGTCTAAGCTGAACATCAGTAGTAAACGTGTTGCGCTTCCCAAGTAGTATATAGCCCCCCTGTTACTCCCCCAGGGGTATATAGCCCCGTTACTCCCTCAGTAGTATATAGACCCCTGTTACTCCCCCAGTAGTATATAGACCCCTGTGCGCTCCCCCAGTAGTATATAGTCCCCCTGTTACTCCCCCGGTAGTATATAGCCCCCCTGTTACTCCCCCAGTAGTATATAGACCCCCTGTTACTCCCCCAGTAGTATATAGACCTCTGTGCGCTCCCCCAGTAGTATATAGTCCCCCTGTTACTCCCCCGGTAGTATATAGCCCCCCTGTTACTCCCCCAGTAGTATATAGACCCCCTGTCACTCCCCTAGTAGTATATAGACCCCTGTGCGCTCCCCAAGTAGTATATAGACCCCCTGTTACTCCCCCAGTGGTATATAGCCCCGTTACTCCCCCAGTGGTATATAGCCCCGTTACTCCCTCAGTAGTATATAGACCCCTGTTACTCCCCCAGTAGTATATAGACCCCTGTGCGCTCCCCCAGTAGTATATAGTCCCCCTGTTACTCCCCGGTAGTATATAGCCCCCCTGTTACTCCCCCAGTAGTATATAGACCCCCTGTTACTCCCCCAGTAGTATATAGACCTCTGTGCGCTCCCCCAGTAGTATATAGTCCCCCTGTTACTCCCCCGGTAGTATATAGCCCCCCTGTTACTCCCCCAGTAGTATATAGACCCCCTGTCACTCCCCATTAGTATATAGACCCCTGTGCGCTCCCCAAGTAGTATATAGACCCCTGTGTGCTCCTGAATTACTACTGTTTGAAGCCTGTGTGCTCCTGTATTGCTGCTGTTCGAAGCCTAAGTGCTCCTGTATTGTTCCTGTATGGAGCCTGTGTGCTCCTGTATTCCTGTTTGGAACCTGTGTGTCAGTATTTATTTTATTTATAATTTATCTTATTGGCACATTATTTGCCTTTCAGAGTATTATTTGCTAAATTGTATTATTTGGAAATAGGGACGTTTAAAAAATGTATATGTATCCGAACCTTTTTTTTTTGGGGGGGGGGGGGGGGCGCTTTTTTTCACATTCGCCCTGTAGCTAAAATGACCTAGAAACTGCCCTGGCTGCTGGCACTTGTAATAGCAGGTGAGTACAGGGGGGGCCGCAGGGAGCTGTGGAGGTGGGGCTGCCCAGGTGATCGCTAGATCGATTTCTGTGTAAATGGACCCTTATGGTTTTCAAAATAGGCTTGAGGGTGGGTGATGGAGTGGACACTTGGGGGGGGGGGGGGTTCACCTCAGGCAGAAAACCTAAAATTGGCCCTGACTTCAGTGAAATACACCACATACAAAACGTTTTGGTAGGGATTTTTTTATTTGGTCACTAACATTTTTTTTAAGCACAGCATGCTCTGGTTATTTTCCTTTCATCCATGTTGCATCCGTATTAGCGGATCCACCAAAGAAAAAGCCTATGCCTGGAATGATGTCACCAGCCTGTCCTGCCCCTGGAACCCTAGGAGGTGCCAGGGAAATGATCCACAAATATGGGCAGCACACGGAAGGAATCTGTACGTATTCCACATTTTTCACAGACCAGTTGTCTTCCATGGGTGGGACCCATAATCAGTCGTAAGCCGAAATTATTAGGTTCCATACTGTCTATAATTTCGGACAGTATACGGATAAGCCCCAACTCCTGCAACATAATCGGGTAGAGCTGCAAGCAGCATTGTTTTAGCTTTTTTTTTCTTACGCAGATTTTATAGCATTTTTCTCCAATATAGTGTGTTTTAGTAGATTAATGGTGCGTTCACACCTACAGGATCTGCAGCTGATTTTCTGCAGCAGATTTCATTTAAATAACTGAACACAGCATCAAATCTGCTGCAGATCTGCTGCAGATCCTGTAGGTGTGAACGCACCCTAATGTGTGCTGGTCTGTGACTGCCATAGTCAGGATGTGATGCATATTGGAAAAACTGCCACTGACTTAAAAAACACCACTCAAGTGAGGAAAAACACCACAAAGAAAAAAAAGCGTTGTAGATATAGTGTTTTATATTGTCCTACCGCCTTCCCATGTATGCTATATCCTATCAATATTATAAACCTTTGCATAATGATAAAATATGTAGGAACATATCACTATCGAGCAGCCTTCACACAATGACAGTGCTGCCATCTACAGGCAGCCCTCGGTGTTACTGCTATCAGCAGCTGCCCTTCACCCCTAAAGGCCTGGTAACTGTGTACAATGTCTCTATAGCAACCGCCATGAAATCGGAAGTGTTGGAGTGAAATCTCGCGAGACCTTGTTGCCTGGAGACTGTGTTACTGTGTATCCGAGGGAAAGAAACAGGTACCAAAATGGTGAGTTGGGGGCTTATCCGCGATTGTTATAAATCAGGGGCTGCTACTTGCTATGGCAGTGTCATGTGTATATGGCTCTGCTTCTATAGTATCAGAATCGTCCTCCAGAGGCAGCAGGCTGCATAATAGTGAGGCTCTGCAGGCACTGTATGACCTGGACAGCGAGAGGTGCCATTCAGGAGTGTAAGACAGCTGGGTGACAAGCCATACAATGATAGGGTGTTACCCAGCTTTCCCAGGAGTAGAAGCTAGAAGCTATATAATAGTGTATCATGTTATGTTATTGTCCCATGCTCCATCATGTGTGATATATACTCTCCATATTCTTATTTAAGAGCACCTCACCATATAAATGTGAAGTATGACCGGTTATAGTGGTGGATAAATGGAATAATGTAGTCTACATCTAATGTGCTTCTCCAGCCTGTATATCAGATATTCACTGCTATAGTGACTGTATGATAATCTCATATGACATCTGATAATCAGGCATGTGATGTTAAGATGCTGGATTAATGGAATGTTACTGTATATCTATATATTAGAGATGAGTGATGCTCAAATCAGATCACTCAGCATTTGAATACCAGTGGCTGACTAGGATGGATACAGCCCTAGCGAGGCCTGAAAAACATGGATACAACCCTAGGGCTACATCCAACTTTGTCAGCCACTGGTATTCAAATCTGATCTGTCACAGAGTGATCTGTCTCAAGCGTGTTCAAGTAAGTTCCACTCATCTCTACTATATATATTTCACATAGAGGGAGAGACTCTTTCCAGGTGCCTCTTCTTTATCATCACAGACAGAACTTCTTACTAACCCCACTAACCTTGACTACAGCATGATCATATATCCCCTCTTGCATAAGGTGCCATTCAAAGAAAGCTGCTGTGCTGCACATTTAAAGTGTACCTCTAGTTGACATCAGGCCTGGAGAGAAACCACTGCAGTTAGCATGTCCACAGGTCATACCTGTTCAGCATGCAGTAGCGTCTTTCTACAGATCAGGTAGGAGATTGCAACAGGAGGTACACTATAAATGTAAAATAGCAATGGAATTCGTCTAGTTGTATAGATTTCCTGCTGTTATGTGGATTATATTTGACATGTTAGGCCCTGTTTTTCAGCCACCCAAAAAGAAAGCTTCGCCAAAGAAAAAGTCTGCCAAGGGAAAGAAAAGCCCTGGGTTGGTAGATGGATTGGCCACAGAAGAAATGAGTAAAGAACAGGTAATACATGGGAGAAGACAGGAAATTCAAAATTTTAGCGCATCTCACTATATCTGTGCGCTATGTCACTATACCAGTGGGGTATTTGGGGCATAGTGTTGTGCTGTAGTGTCATATATATTATATTGATGTATATTATGTATGTGTGGCTTCTAACTGAAATTTAGTATTTCTTTAGTTGGAGGAACATATAGTACGTCTGCGGGAAGAGCTGGACCGAGAACGGGAGGAAAGAAACTACTTCCAGCTGGAACGAGACAAGATCCATACTTTCTGGGAGATCACCCGACGCCAGCTGGATGAAAAGAAATCTGAACTTCGTAATAAGGATCGTGAGATGGAAGAAGCAGAGGAGAGGCATCAGGTGGAAATCAAGGTATGAACATGTGTGCTTGCAGAATTAAAGAACCTTTATTTGGCCTATTAGTTTGTTTGGACATCAAATAGGGGGTCCACCACTCAGGACCCCCACCTATAATGACTTGCACAAGTGAGTTCCTAAAGGGAACCAATCAGCATGACTGTACTGATATGGTGCCCTGCTGCACAGTATAGATCCGCTGTGCATGGTTAAGAGGCAGCAACTAGTAATCTGGGCAGGGAGCCACCCGTGACTAGTCACGGCTCTCTGCCTGTCAGCATGCAGTGCAGGGATGATTGACAGGCAGAGAGACCATTAATCAGAGGTTTCTCTAACCAGTCATGCTGATTGGTTCCCTTTAAAGAGGTATTCCAAACCAAAGTGATAGACTATATCCAAAGCGATATAGTTATACTTGTGGGGCTTGTCAAGTTACATGTTTCTTGCAAAAGTATACATTTTGGAAACCTTCTCCTAATATGCTGCTCTTTCCTTCCTATTGATGGCCCGTTGTCTAGGTTATGAACACCACTTTGCTGGGGTCTGAATAAATTTTGGGCCAAAGTCTGTATTAAGGCATCTGGTTGAGGACTAAAAAAGTAGTTAACAATTGAAAAGACTTTTTTTTTTTTTTTAAATGTCAGAACCATTTAAAGTGTACCTGGGAAATTTTATAATAAGTGACTATCATGCAAGTTATTTTTCCAAATTAAATTTTATTTTGAATTTGGTGCCTAAATACCTTATTGGAGATGCAACCACTTCTACTCCCCATAAGGCTACGTTCACACATAGCAAAACTAGCGGAATGCCGTTAGCCTCCCTCTCATAATGGGAGTCTATGTGAGGTGCGCGGCTGCTGCTCTCCCCGCGCTGAAGAATGAACATGTTCATTCTTCAGCGTGGAGAGACGCTGTGAGAACAGCAGCGCGCGCCTCCCATAGACTCCCATTATGAGAGGGAGGCTAACAGCATTCCTCTAGTTTTGCTATGTGTGAACTGGGCCTTACTGTGCCTGAGTCTGAGTTCTCCTCTCTGTTTCCATAGCACCCATCTCCAGCACAAGACACAATATAGTAAAAATACATTACACTGGGTCTCATGCTAAAGCTCCGTCTTTCTAATGCAGTTACAAATCATGGATACAACAAATTCAAAATGGAAGTAATTTAGAAAAGTAACTATTCTGCAGAGTTCTGCACAATAGTATTTTTTTTTGTTTACGTTTACAAGTAAACTTTAAATATATAATAATATTTTTCTGTACTATTAAATGGGAACTATCAGCAGGTAAGACGAATCTAACCTGCTGATGTGTCCCTGTTGCACAAGAGACTAAGGGCCCTATTACACCAACAGATTATCTGACATTTCTTTGAGCCAAAGCCAGGAATGGACTATACATAGAAAACAGGTAATAAAGGAAAGACTGATTTTTCTCCTCTTTTCAAATCCATTCCTGGCTTTGGCTTAAAAAAATCTGTCAGATACTCTGTTGGTGTAATAGGGCCCTAACCTTCCTCCTTGGCACTGTTTCGGTGCAGTTAGTTGTGTTTCCCACAGTCTGGTGAGACAGTTAGGAGTACTGTGGGGCTGTTAGGAGCACAGCCTGCCCCTATAGCGCCGATCCAGCATGCAGCTGGCCTTCTCTATTAATTAACATTAGAAAGGGGTGGATGGGCACTATGGGGACAGGCAGTGCTCCTAACTGCCCCCCAGTGCTCCTAAGGGTCATCGCTGACCGGAACATCGCTGAGATGAAGGTAAGATACATACCTTCCTCCTTGGTGTCTCCTGTTCAATAGAGACATATTAGCAGGATTCGTCTAACCTGTTGATAATTCTCCTTTAAATGCCACTTTAGTGCTACCATAGTTACAGTTGAGGGGGGCAAACTTTTTGGACAACCCTGGGTGTACGGTACTCTCAGTGTGTAACCCTGCTCCATCCAAGGATGTATGTTGGGATGCTGCTATAAAATGGACGTATGCTTCAAGACTTCTGTAAGGATGAGGGAAACAATAAGATGTGATACTTGCATAGATGGTAAGCATGACTGGCAGCCCCCATAGTTTGACAGGGCATTTATAACTACAGGAGCTCTAATGCACGTGCCAGTTTTATGTACCTCATCAAAAGGGATCAGTTCTTGTAAGAAATTAAAGGCCCACTTTCTTTGCATGTTGAGGTAGATATTGGCATTGTTAGTATTAATGTAAGCAAAGGCAATCTTGTACAGGGACATTATACTGCTTACCTTGCTGATGGTTGCGCTGGTTCTTAGGAAACAGCAGGGACAGAGAGTCCTTCTCCATTAAGTCAGCATTTTCCAGGAAATAAAGGAACTTCCCTGAGGCAGCGTCTAACTCTAGGCCTATAAAGCCAGCATGTCATTTATCATAATACAAGCTTCCATGTATTTATATCTTCTTCTCTTACAGGACATTATTCTTTTAACCAAATTCCTCCAAATCAACAAAATTGTGTTCATCATATAGTAAAACATAAAGATACTTATTGTTCTACCTAACCTAAAGGGGTTATGTATCATACACTGGAGCTGCATTCACAATTTTGCAGACTTCAGAGCTAAATATATCCAATTGCTAGCTCTCATTCTGCATGTTGTGCCTGTCAACAAGTTAGTGGCTGTTTCTATTTTCACCTCGTAACTGGCTGTTTCCCCTTTGTTAGGCCATGTTCACACAACGTATGTTAAGCATAAATCACGGCCATTGTTGCAGTTTGCAACAACACCTGTGGTTTATGCTAAACATACATTGTATTTGAATGAATGGAATCCCGTCCGGAGCATATACACATAGTGAAAATGTGTGAACATGGCCTTACTGTGTGGAGATAGGAAAGTGACAGATCCAAAGCTGATTTTCTACTTCTACAAATGTATCACTTGTGCCTGACCTGTTATGTTCTCCTGATTCAGGTTTACAAGCAGAAAGTAAAACATCTGCTATACGAGCACCAGAACAACATTTCAGAACTAAAAGCAGAGGGCAGTGTGACTATGAAGCTGGCACAAAAAGAGCATCACACACAAGAGAGCCTGTTACGCAAAGATACGCGGGGTCTGCGAGTGGAGATCAAGGAGCAGGAGCTGGCCAACGAGATGGTTGTGAAGAACCTTAAAATGGTAAGATGATAAGGAAACAAGTGAAATGGTGAACACTAGGCGTCAGAGATATTGAAAATTTCAAGCTAGATTCCCAGTTATTAGGATTTATGTTTACTAGTATCTGGTGTTACACATGACCAAAGTTAAATTGTCTGGTCTTCCCTATAAAATTGCAAGTACCTTACTGTCTGTACAGGGAATATAGCAAAGCACAAGTAGAACTCTGTACCGACTTCCCATATCCTTTTGTGCCAGTCTCTTTAGTTTATAAGTTTTGTTTTCCTTAGAAACAAGATGAGGAGATCACACGCCTGAGGAGTGATTTTGAGAGACAAGTAAAAGGTAAGCTATGGCATCTAAACAATGTGTCCTCTTCTATGCCTCCATGTTGTCTTTGTGTGTGATTTATCGTCAGTTGCTTTGTAGACCTGCTGTGCTGGCTAATTATAGCTGGGTGAAGCTCGTGGCTGTGCACTTCACTTTGTGCTCGGCCGATCTAACTGGATCTACAGGAGTTGGGCTCTACAGACTTATAATAGAACTACTATACTCAATCCAGTTGGGCCGCCAGTGAGGGAGTAAGGCTTGTGGTCACATGCTTCACCTTGCTAAAGCTTATTGTTGATATCATTTGAAAAGTTTTTAAAATGACACTAACAGTGTAACTGTCATTTAAAACAAGTTTTCAGAAATCAATAGTACAAGCAATTTGAAGAAACTTTGTAATAGGTTTTATTAGGCTAAATAGTTTCTTTATGTACTCACAAAGCTGTTTCCCAGCCCCCCCACTTCGTATCTGTTATCAGACAAAGTCGTCTAAATTACAGAGAAGCAAAGTGAATACAGGTTTGCTGTGTCCATTATAACCTATGGAGCAGGGGGGTTGAGGAGGATGAGTGAGCAGGAAGAGGAGACAAACAGGCCTGCAGTTTGGAGACTGGCCACATAAAACACTGGATTCACAGGTAAGACTACTCAATGCTGGTCTGAGAACTTGGTGAGGTAAGACTGCAGGATGTTGGGCTGTATCTCTCCTTTTCCTGCTCACTCACCCCCTCGACCCCTTTCCCCTTGATAGACTATAATGGACACCGCAAACCTGCTTCTTCTGAAGTGAGGGGGGTGGTAAATCGCTTAAACTATGCATTGTACTATTATGTCTGCAAAGTTGTTTTTAAATTAAAGTTACACTTTACGCCTAAGACTTAGAGTCCTATTCCACGGGCCGACCAGGGCCGGATCAACAATGTAAACGAGCGCCGATCTGCTAGATCGGCGCTTGTTTACTGGGCCTATTCCAGGGCCCGATAATCGTTTAGCAAGGGCTGCAGGGACATAATTTCCGATGTCCTTACAACCCTTGTTTAAACATCATACTTCACCTATCCAAGCTGCAGCCTGAATAGGTAAAGTATGATGGTTTTAAATCGTCTGTCACCCGCCGCGCATCGCTATTCCACGTAGCGATGCGCGGGTGGTGACCGATGATTTTAGGTTTGAACCTAAATGAACGATCAGCCGATGACACAATCATCGGCTAATCGTTCTCTCTATTAGGCCCCTTACTTAAGTCTCAGTTCTTTTAAAATCACTTCAAATTTAGTGTATAGCCCTATGACTTGTCCAATTTCATATGCAGAAATTGAATCTAAATATGATAAGAAAATGCAAGTGCTACGAGATGAGCTAGAGCTTCGTAGAAAGACCGAAATTCATGAGGTTGAGGAGCGAAAGAACGGACAGATCAACACTCTGATGAAAAACCATGAGAAGGCTTTCAGTGACATTAAGAACTATTACAATGACATCACTCTCAATAATCTGGCTCTTATCAACTCACTTAAGGTATTTAAAGTAAAAAAAAAAATGCACAATACAAGAGTACTTCTGGAGTGTCCATTTGTTTATGTACCCTCAGAATTGTAAAGTGCTGTGGAATTTGTTAGTGCTATATAAATAAACCTTACTATTATTAAGGGACAGATGTTGTTTTTGATCTCTTCTATAATGAGATTTCATTGTAAGTATAGTTTATTTGACCTACATTACAGGAGCAGATGGAGGAGATGCGGAAAAAGGAAGAC
Organism: Dendropsophus ebraccatus; assembly: GCF_027789765.1. Taxonomy (NCBI): domain Eukaryota; kingdom Metazoa; phylum Chordata; class Amphibia; order Anura; family Hylidae; genus Dendropsophus; species Dendropsophus ebraccatus. Next base: position 77,979,900 of record NC_091457.1, read on the forward strand.
AGGTTGGAGAAAGAGATGGCGGACCTCCAGCTTCAAAACCGCCGTCTCACAGAGCCCCTGCAGAAGGCTCGTGAGGAGGTGGCTGAACTCCAGAGACAGCTAGCCAATTATGAAAAGGACAAGACGTCTCTGGCAGTAAGTCTCTCAGCCTGTCTGTATAATACACTGTGACTGTGGCAGTCATGTTTTCTAACTACATGGAAAGCTAAAAGAGATATGCAGGCGCCATAGGTTGAAATCTGGGAGAAAGGTGGTGAAAACAAAGGCAATTGGATTTGCTCACCTTATGATGTTGTACTCAGAGCACAACATCTAAAAACGCTCTCAGTGAAGAGAATGATGGAGGTCGGAGCAGCCTCAGGTTTCTAGGCTGCTGGGGTCCTAAGCCACTGGGTCCCAACAGGAGATGCAGAGTGGTGGGGTGTTGAATCCCCGCAGTTGGATGTGGATGAAACCTTGACAGGAGCTGGCTGACAGTAGATATGGGACAAAGTTCAAAGCAGGAACTACTAAAAACACATTTATTTGTCTCAAGCGACAACGCGTTTCAGGGTATAGGGGACCACTTTCTCAAGTCTCCCTGACTTGAGAAAGGGGTCCCCTGGACCCTGAAATGCACCAAATCTGTCACCTCTGAGGTCACCACATCTTTCCATATAGACGAGTGTAATCAGGCTACATTTTTGCACCCATATTATGGCGGCGCTAAAGGCATCTCAGTGATCTCAGGCCAGAACTGGCTGTAATACACTGGTCTAATAGTGGCTTCTGGCTGTATTACTCTGCTGTGGAGAGAAGCATCTGGTTGAGTGCTTCTCTCCTGGCTGATAGACTCCATATACTTTCTATGGAATCCATCTCCTGCACTGAGGAGAGAGAACCAGACCCTGACACAACCCTGAAAAACCTTTGACAGGTCCTTATGACGTATCAAACCGTTTTTCTTAGATGACAGTATCAAACCGTTTTTCTTAGATGACAGTAACACTTAAAGGAATTGCATAAGCTGAAGTTGCATAATGTATTCCTATAAAATCATATACCTCTTTTATGATCAGTTTTCTTCTAATAAAAAGCTTGTAGAGCTGCAAACAAAAGTACACCCCATGCTGTTCAGCAGACCAACATAGGTTGATTTTAAAAAGTTAGCCTTTGATGCTTATAAATATATATTAGGGAATTGCTATTCATGAAAGTTTCAGGTGTAGATTAACCCAAGGTTACAGTACAAGTGCAGGATTTTGTGTTTCTACTTTACATCTCTTGGACCTTGTATGGAAGTTCCTGGTGAACTAAAGTCTCGATGTTCCATTAATTATACATGAATCTATCTGTACACATGTATGAGAGCAGCCAGAACTTAATCTCTGTATATCCAGTTCTTGTCACCTTCTAAGTCGGCTTCTGTCACTTTCTTGTCAAAACAAACATTTCTGTGCAGAACAGTTCATAAATAAATGATTGTAGTAATTGTTTGTCTCCCTGCAGAGTACAAAATCACGTCTGAAATCAACAGAGAAAGAACTAGATGATCTGAAATGGGAGCATGAAGTATTAGTGCAGAGGTTCCAAAAGGTGAGTACTGGATGATTGTGAGCTCCTGAGCCAAGGAATGTGAGAATGGCATTCTATATACCACATGTCACATTGTTTTGGGCTTTGCTTTTTAGTATTATCCCTTTGGAGTAATTGTGGAGGATGTATTCAGCATCTCAGTTACTCCATAAAAAACATTTATTTAAGTTCAAATAGATTTTTATGTCAAAGTAGATGATCAGAGATACATCTTACTTAGTAAAGTCATCAGGACCTGTGCGTGTCACAGGACTTGCACAGAAATCTACACCTGTTTCTAGGTGTAAACCGTGATAACTTATGGTGCGTTTACACAGGCAGATTTATCTGACAGATTTTTGAAGCCAAAGCCAGAAACAGACCCTAAACTGGGAACGAGTCATAAAGGAAAGACTGAGATTTCTTTTCAAATCCATTCCTGGTTTTGGCTTCCAAAATCTGCCAGATAAATCTGCCTGTGTAAACGCACCATTAGGGTCCATTTACACAGAAAGATTATCTGACAGATTATCTGCCAAAGATTTGAAGCCAAAGCCAGGAACAGACTATAAACAGTGAACAGGTCATAAAGGAAAGCCTGAGCTTCCTTCTCTTTTAAAATCCATTCCTGGTTTTGGCTTCAAATCTTTGGCAGATAATCTGTCAGATAATCTTTCTGTGTAAATGGGCCCTTAGGTGCGGAACACATCCTCTTTGTTGCATTCTCCATGGTTACCCATCAGGCAAGCAGGGCTTACCCCTGGCACACGCCATCAAAAAGGGTCAAATCTGTGTCTTTTGCATGGTGTATGCCAGGGGCACGTAATGATAAATGTGCCCCTCAAAGTAAAAATTCTGTGAAATATAGACCGGTATTGAGAGCTCCTCAGAGAACATCCTGGCAGCTACGTTTGCTGGGTAATAGTGTTCAGTTGTGACATCATGGAGGGAGAAAAGTATTCTATAAATTCTATATCTTTTAAAAGAGCTTGTCTTTTATTTGTTTCCTATTACTTTGTGCACTCGGTTTGATCATTTTCTTACTCCGTAGATTCAGAGCGAAAGAGATGAGCTGTACAATAAATTCACGGCAGCAATTCAGGAGGTTCAACAGAAGAGCGGCTTTAAGAACTTGCTGCTGGAAAGGAAGTTGCAAGCATTAGGAGACACCCTAGAAAAGAAGGAAGCACAGCTCAATGAGGTGCTGGCAGCATCTAACCTGGACCCAGTCTCTCTGAGTACTGTTACTCGTAAGCTGGAGGTATGACATACTTGGTCAGTGGGTAACACATCTTTTGGATGGCTTTTCTTAGGTATGAGTGAACATTTTTTTTTCTCTTGTTCCACATAGGATGTATTAGACACCAAAAATAACGCCATTAAGGACCTGCAATATGAACTGGCAAGAGTGTGCAAGGTAAGGATTCATAGCAGTGGGAATACTGGTGAAGCAAGTATTTACACCAATCCCTGTCAACTACAGTTTTCTGAAAATTCATTGCATTTTGTTTTTAGGCACACAATGATCTGCTCCGGACATATGAAGCCAAGATGAGGGCCTTTGGAATCCCTGTAGAAGAACTGGGATTTAAACCTCTGGAGAGCCTGGTACCTGGGCAGACATTTGGACAAGGACCAGCAGGCTTGGTAGCAGCCAGCACTTAAAGCTGTATAGATCGATTCTTGCTAGCAGGAAGAACATTGAATCATCTGATCTGTACTCTTCTTATAGATATACATTTGCACATTAAGGCTCTAGAGTGTATTTATTTTTTGACCAAAACTTGAACCTTCTAACATTTTTAAAACTTAATATTCTGTAAACTATTTCAACAAAAAAATGTGTGTTGTGCCTTCATTTCTAGAAGGTTGTTTTAGGGATGACTGAGGTTCTAAGTAACTCACCTTTAATAACAAGGCAGTTACACTGTACTAATATGTCTGTCATTAATTACAAGCTTACGACAGATACCGAAGATAAATCTCCTTGCTCTTCCATTCATTTTTTCCAACCATAGTGGGCAGTATTAAAGCAGGCACATATTGCAATATTCATATTGAAGAAATACACAGACACTTAGTTCCATGTATTATCCTGCAGTCTACTCTAGTGTGTTGGGCCTGTGGCTGAAAGTGCTTTAGGGTATATTCACACGAACGGACTCACAGCGAGATTCTCGCTGCGAGTCCGGCAGGTCCTGGCAGTTCCCACACACTATATACTCGCTGCGGTCTGAACGACCTCAGCAAGTATGTAATTCTACCGCCCTTAACCCCTTCTGCTCCCGCCCGGCTCCCCCGCTGTAAGCATACATTACCTCTCTCCTCGCTGCACGGGTCCGGCGTCCTGCTCTCCCGTCCAGCCAATCAGTGGCTGCGGCTGGGCAACACACTGATTGGCCGGACGGGAGTCCGTTCGTGTGAATATACCCTTAAAGTGACTGTACCACCAGGCCCAGGCTGAAGCACTGGAGGCGGGCCGACCCACCCTTAGTGGGAAGAAACTCCATCCCCTCCATGACATGACTCCATTAGAATCAATGGAACCCTGTCATAGAGGGGCGGGGGTTTCCTCCCACTAAGGGTGGGTCAGCCCACCTCCAGTGCTTCAGCCTGGGCCTGGTGGTACAGTCACTTTAAAGCGTAACTGTCATTTTTTTTTTTTTTATTGCAGAAATCAGTAGTATAAGCGATTTTAAGAAACTCTGTAATAGGTTTTATCAGCCACAAAAGCCTCCTTCTGTACTCAAGAAGCAATTTTCCAGCCTCCCCCCCTGACTTCTTATCTGTGCATTATCAGGCAAACACGTCTTCATTACAGAGAAGCCAGTGAAGACGGGCTCTGCTCTCTCCATTCTATCCTTATGAAGGGGGGAGGGGCTGAGGGAGATGAGGGAGCAGGAAGAGGTGACATGAAGGTCAGCTGTTTGTAGACTGTCTGGGCACCTAAAACGCAGGATTCAGGTTTCAGAAAGGTCAGTGCTTATCTATGAACTTACTGAGAGAAGATTGCAGGGTGTTGTGCTGTGCAGGACTGCTTCGTGCTCAGTCACTCCTAACAGCTCCTCCCCTCTCCATAGCCACATAATGGACACAGAAATCCTGCTGCTTCTGAAGTGAGGGGGTAGGCTGGGAGATTGCTTTTCAGTCCAGAAGGAAACTCTTTTGGTTTATAAAACCTATTACAGAGTTTCTTAAAATCGCTTGAACTGTTGATATTTAATGTTTAAAAAAAAAAATGGCCCTGAAATGACAGTTACGCTTTAAAGCTGGGTTCACACTATGTATATTTGAGGCTGTATTTGGTCCTCATGTCAGGTCCTCATAGCAACCAAAACCAGAAGTAAATTGAAAACACAGAAAGGATCTGTCCACACAATGTTGAAATTGCGTGAATGGCCACCATATAACAGTAAATAACTTCCATTATTTCAATACAACAGCCGTTGTTTTAAAATAAAAGCAAATATTTGCCATTAAATGACGGCCATCCACTCAATTACAACATTATGTGAACAGAGCCTTTCTGTGTTTTCAATCCACTCCTTGTTGTGGTTGCTATACAGCCTCAAATATACGTAGTGTGAACATAGCCTATGGGTACAAACCCACTTGGCGGGTCTGCAGCGAGTCTCCATGCGAGACTCGCTGCAGATCCCGGCTCTATGCTTTTAATGGCAGACAAACACGCAGCAGGGATGTACATCCCTGCTGCGAGTTTGTCTGCAGCCCACCCCATTAACCCCCCCGGCCGCCGGAGCTGATACTTCACCTGATCCCGGCTCCGGCGGTTCCCGATGTCTTCAGCAAGCCGGAGCGGGGACCAGGTGAAGTATATGCTCCAGCCAGCCGCCCGCAGCCCCGGCCGCCCGATGGCCCCCCCCCCCCCCCCCCCGCAGCCCCGGCCGCCCGATCGCCCCGGCCGCCCGATTGCCCCGGCCGCCCGATCGCCCCCCCGCAGCACCGATCGCACGCCCCCCCGCAGCACCGATCGCACGCATATACTTCACCTGGTCCCCGCTCCGGCTTGCTGAAGACATCGGGAACCGCCGGAGCCGGGATCAGGTGAAGTATCAGCTCCGGCGGCCGGGGGGTTAATGGGGTGGGCTGCAGACAAACTCGCAGCAGGGATGTACATCCCTGCTGCGTCTTTGTCTGCCATTAAAAGCATAGGGCCGGGATCTGCAGCGAGTCTCGCTGCAAAAACGCAGCATGGAGAATCGCTGCAGACCCGCCAAGTGGGTTTGTAACCTAAACCTGCAAAACACTTCTCAGAGCATTGGAAGCAGGTGTCACTTTCCTTCCCACAGTCCTTTTGGCAGCTCATACAAAGAGCATAAAGGTTGTATAAGATGACCCAGGCCATGGGTGGGGAGATTTGTGCCCCACCTTGATGTGATTGGCACATTGTAGGTAAACATCACCTCTTGGCATTGATGTGAGATATAGACAAAAAAATGACTATTAGTTTGTTTCTCATCTGTTTACTTACTGTGAATGAATTCTTGTATTTTAGAAATACAGGTTACAACTGGGTACAGGATCAGTGATGTATGTAGACAATGCCCGAACAACATAAAGAGCTGTAAATGTATACCCTTAACTTCCCCTATAGGTGGTGTATGAGAATGGACTTAGCAGTAGTGGCACATGGTACTTCTGTTTCGGGTCTGTGATGGTGAAAACAACCTATAAAGTAAAAAAAAACGTGTAAACCAGTTTTCTACATTGTCATACGAATATGTACAAAAAACAGTAGACATCTTCATTTTTACTGGGACATGTGCATCTGTATAGGAACCATAATGGTGGTATTGCATGGCCTGATGATCGGGAAGTGGGAAGATCATCGCTCGCTTACAGAGTCTATTAGATGGCTTGATAATCTTGCAGCAAGGGCTGTACACGCATTGTTAGGGGAAAGGGAGCTCTCAAGTATGTTACAAGACTTTCCCATGGAAGGATCCTGCAAGGAGGTCACACTCTGACATGGTAACATAATTCCACTTTCAGAAGCATAGCTGTAGGCGATGCAATGGTAGCAGAGGCAGCCCTGCCACGCAAGGAGACACCAGTAAGTTGGAGCACCCTGTTACAGATTTTGCTTTGGAGTCTAGGCACACCAAATCGTATAACTGCCCAATTCTTTAATGCAATAATAGCATCAATACAACCAGTTACAAAGGAGGAATCAGCTATTGCAGGGATAAATGCAAGTACAATCCAATACATGTGGTTTTCAAAGCAAGGGTCCCAAATACTGTTAGTAAAAGGCCCTCTGCTCCATCTCCTCTGTATTTGGCCTTCTGGTAAATATATAGCTACAGCAGTTACCTCAACATAAGGGTAGAAACTGTCCTGTTGCATTTGTTTCCAGTAGTCCTTGGTATCAAAGCGTAACTGGAAAGTCCCAGCAGTAAAAGGTTCTCCTCGCAAAAGCCCAGGACACCGGCCATCTTCATTAGTGACGCTGTAGAAGAAACGTTCGGTTTTAAATCTCCATTATTAAATATAAAAAAATACATTTTTGTTGCCTGTAAAATTATTTTCTGTTTTTTTGGAGGACATAGGCTAAATTTGGGGGTGCAGTCTATTCCCTCTAGAAGGTAAACACAAAGCCAGAAATGTAGCCCGCACAAACGATCTCCCTTTAGCAGACACTGAGCTGGTTAGTTTGTACACAGGCAGTAGGAAAGAACTAAGAATAAGAGGAGCCCGTTCAGTTAAAGCAGTAGATGCGCATACATCAGAAAAATAACTGTGTGGGAGCGGTGTGCACAACGGCCGTTGTTTTTACACAGTGTGAACATAGCCTAAATGCCTATTTTACATGTCCTGTTAGACCATATGTTCAGATAAAGTGGTCAGTGAGTGCTGCTGCCTACAAACACTTCCATCTTTCAATCTACTACAGAGATATTAACTTCATGCAGGATATCCAAGTTGTGGTTGTATACTCACCTTCTGCTCACTTGTACCCATCTTGTTTGGTTGGCATCCTGCTTGGACAAGGTAATGGTGAGGCCTTTAGCAGGAATTCCCTGTGCAGTATTAAGGACATGTGTGCTCAGCAGGCTGTCACTGCCCCCCGACATTTCCTATAAGATAAGCAATTATAGAAGTAGAAGGCTTATTGATTCTTCAGAAGTCTGCCGTACTTACAGGTCACCAGCAGCCATACAAATAACTCCTCTGCAATTGTATTATGGTGCACAGTTATACAGCACGACAAATCAAGCTGCCGGGCTCCACAATCTATCCTTGTATCATTCGTGCAGCCATGGACAGTGACTGCACAGATGTGTATACATCCATGCTCTCAGTTTCTAGATCATAAGCAGCAGTCTATACTTACCATTTGTGCTGCTTGTGATCTCATATGTCTCTCCAGTGCTCCAATTGCTAGCTGTATCTTCAGGCCTCCTAGCTGTCAATCATTCTGGAGTAGGCAGGGCCTAAAGATACAGCTGGCGGATGGAGGCTTGGAGAAGCCAGATGCCGGATCACAAGCAACACGAATAAATACATATCTGTGCTGTCAGTTCCCTTTTATCGTTCACACATAACCCTGTTTACCCAGGAAAATGTGTGCCCGACAACTATAAATTATGCTCGTAATCCAAGGCACCACTGTAATTGATAAATTCCCCCTTTTTGTATCTCTCTAGAGTCTAGACCTTTAAATGTTAGAATGCACAATGTTCCTGCAGCTATTGGCCCTTTAATTATTATCATATGTGATCCTTTACTGAAACAAACGTAAAAACAAGAAGTGGCTTGAAACAGCCGTACCCGAGTGATAACCAGCGCTGCCCAACACAGTATTCAGGAGTAGAGTGCAAATAAAAATGTAAAAGTTTATTGCATGCTGCACATATATATGATATGTGCAGCATGCAATAAACTTTTACATTTTTATTTGCACTCTACTCCTGAATACTGTGTTGGGCAGCGCTGGTTATCACTCGGGTACGGCTGTTTCAAGCCACTTCTTGTTTTTACGTTTGTTTCTTGTATCATACGGGCCCCTTTTTTCTGGGAGTATCCCGTTCATGTACCCTCAACTAGCTCTTGCAGCCTAACATCACATCAGAAGGACTTCCGCCTGGACCCACGTCAGGATCAACCTTCCATCCACCTACCCTACCTCAGGGTGATATGCATAAAGCCCAAGGGGCAACAAGGTGAGCCTTGCTACCTTCCCTTTCTCATTACCAACAACTTTTGCGGTATCACACGAGGCGCCGTCCTCTGCCTGTTTTTTCTACCCTTTGTTCTATCCTTTACTGAAGGCAGACAAACAATATATGATCTGACTAAAGGGGTTGTCCAGCAAACTGGTGTCAGAAAGTTATATAGATTTGTAATTTACTTCTATTAAAAAAAACTCAAGTGTTCCCATACTTATTAGCTACTATATGTCATGCAGGAAGTGTTGTTTTCTTATCAGTCTGACACAGTGCTCTCTGCTGACATCTCTGACCGAGACAGGAACTGTCCAGAGCCGGAGAGGTTTTCTATGGGGATTCATAGAAACCCGAGACAGAGTTCCCGTCTCAGCAAGAGATGTCAGCAGAGAGCACTGTGTCAGACTGGAAAAAAACACTTCCTGTAGGACATACAGGAGCTAATAAGTATGGGAAGACTTGAGATTTTTTAATAGAAGTAAATTACAAATCTATATAACTTTCTGACACCAGTTGATTTGAAAGAAAAAGATTTTAGCTGGACAACCCCTTCAAATAAGAGGGAGCCTCTACTCAGGTGTGGAGAATACCTTTAGTGGTGATGTCAGATGATCTGTGTTCCCTTTTTTTTTCCAGGATTCCCTAGGGCAGCATCCAACTTCTCCAGCAAGTCAAATGCAGAGTGTTCAGGTTCTGAGAACGTTTCAGAACCCAAACAGTTTGACAGGCCCGCTTAATGCTGGGTTTACACAGAACGATAATTCGCCCAATCGAACGATTAACGATTTTGAAGCAACGATTTGGTTTTTATAACGATCAGCGTTTAGACACAGAAAAATCGTTACCGTAGAAGATTCGTAAGAAAAATCGTTATTGCGATCGTTTTTAAGATCGCTTAAGCCCATCTTTTACATAGGGAAAATCTTTGAAAGACTGTTTACACGAAGCGATCTGCGAATTTTTAGCGAACGACGAACGATGATTTAAGAACATGTTGAAAGATCAAAATGAACGATTTATTACTCATCGCTTAATCGTTTGCTGGGTTTACACGGAACGATTATCGCTCAATGCGATCGTTATCGCGAAAATTCGCCCGATAATCGTTCCGTGTAAACCCAGCATAACACTAGCTGATTCCTGTCAGATCATTTTTTCTATAGTGAAAATTAGATCTAGTGCCTTACCCTAAGGCTATGTTCACACAGTATATGTTGAGGATTAAGCAAAGTCAGCCTCAAATTCAAGTTTCTTTTTTTTTTTTTTTAGCATATTATTGTTCCAGCATTATTTAAGCATTTTGTGCATTTCATGGCGATTTTATGAAAATCAGATCTTTGCTTCACTTTTCAAGTTTCTCAAGATGTCACTGTGCAAAAGGATGTCTGTGGATGCGAAACCTGGTGTTGTTGATTCATCCATGTGTGTAAGTTACCTGTACTTTCACCTGTCGTGAAGCCCAGAAGATAAGAGCTGCTACCTGTAACTGTGAGTGCCATTGATTTCCCTTATTAATTATTGTTTCTAATGCTGCGTTTACACGGAGCGATTATCGTTCGAATTTGCACGATAACGATCAAATTCGACCGATATTCGTACATGTAAACGCAGTGAACGATCAAACGATGAGCGAGAAATCGTTCATTTTGATCTTACAACATGTTCTTAAATCGTCAATTGTCGTTCGCAAAAAATTCGTACTGATTTAACCTATGTGCGAGATAGGCTTAAGCAATCGCAAAACGATTTTCCATACGATATATTGTTCCATCTAAACGCTGATCGTTATAAAAAAAAACATTGTTACTTCGAAATCCTTAATCGTACGATCGGGCGAATTATTGCTCTGTGTAAACGCAGCATTATGTATATTTCACATCCTGCCAGATTCAGACTGATAGTCACAGAAACACAGGGTTCGCATCCACATCTGCATAGAGTTTTGTATGATCTCCCATTGTTTGTGTGAGTTTCCTCCAGGTACTCATCTTTCTTCCCACAATATAAACATAATGGGGACAGGAACTTATTTAAGTAATGACAAACTGTACAGAGCTGCAGAATAAGTTGGTGCTATGTATAAACAAAGGAGTTATTATTATTGCTATTGTCTTCTAGAAACAGATTAGCACATGTTATAAATCTTTAAGCAAGTTCAGGGATTTTTCCAAAGCGAGGATCTGCCCCCCTTCCCCTAATGTACTGGGGCACCCGGATTCCAGTTCTGTTGGAGAATTGCAATATATTCTTCAAAGTATCTGCTAAACAGAACTTTCCCTGTGGCCTCTCCCACCCACTGCTTGTAGCTGCTCTCAGTATATACTTACTTGTGTCCTCGAAGTTCAGCCTAAGCACTTCCTGTTACCGGATGACACATGACATGTATTGGTGCAGAGAGGTAGGGCTGTGATCCAGTCATGCCCACACAAATACCACAACATACAGTATACAGTAGTTCTAAGATAGTTACCTTAGTGCCCTGCAGGTGCTGATGAATAAGCTGCAGCCGGTACCTACTCATATCCCAATGTGTCCTGCCCTCAGCCGGGACCTTTGTACTGTAAAGCTCATATGTCCTGAGGGGTCTGGGTTAACATTTACCAACATGCAGCTGTAGTTGGCTGTAGAAGCAGATCAGTGACCCCAGAGGCAATGAGTTCCTTATCTGCTCTAGTATTGTAGCCCAGTCTACGAGGCTGAAGTTGGTTTCTTATTCAGCAGTTTCTTACTCAGAGGATTTTTCTTTTTCCTGTTTTAGCTATTATTCTTACAGAAAATGTATAATAGTCATACACTACCTGTAAGTGAGGAGCCCTGAGGAGATTGGTGATAAAAATGGCCAAAAGGGCCCCACGGTTGCCATAAAAATGGGCATCAAAGTAAAAACGCAAAATTATGATTTAAAAATGAATTTGACTTAGGGCCACTGATCTCACACAGCGCACACACAGAGAGGGACGCCCCGAGAGTCCAGCCTGGCCCAAAGTGGATCTGGGTATAAAAACTGGCATCAAAGTGGGCAGACAGGCATTTTTTTTTCTAATTTGAATAAGTAACAGGTGTTTTCAAATGGTTAAATGAGTTCGGGCCACTAGCAATCTTTTGATTACAGGCCCCCCCGACTGACTACAAACCTGTCAAGTGTACATGTGAACATGGCCTAAAGGGATATTCCTCTCAGACTAAACTTTTGATATGTTGCCGTCCATGGTGAGACTAATAATTTCTTCCATACTTGTTATTATCTATTCAGTCTCCCTCCCCCAGTTCTGACCTGCAAGGGACTTGTTTGCATCAGCTGTCTCAGCTGATCTCAATTGTGATCACAATTCACATTAATACTCTCCAATTGAGCGAGACTTAGGCACGTTTTATGATATTCTATATATAAGTAATGGATTTATATCACAGTTTTTACAGTATAGCACTTTGGCACTTTTATGTACTTATGGGTAAACTTAAGACACACTCCATCCCCCATTTCTATTCAATAGATACTATCAAAAGGTTTACTACCGTTTCCTTTAGCAACATCAACTTAGCTCACATTGAGATTTTTCACTGAACCAGGATATGGCCGCTTCCATGGATGTGCGCATGTGTGGAGAAGTAACCTGGACGCTGCTCAGCCGGGCGGACGTAGGTGACGCTTCCATGTCGGCAGCCATTTTGGTTGTGGGCATCGGAGTGTGACTGGACGCTTAGGGAGGAGCGGTGTGATTTCCGGGAGCTATTCACGCATGCGCCGTTTAATCCGGAAGTAGCTATGACATCATCAGATCAGGACATAAAAGAGAGCCCACATGACTGAATAGGCAACGCCCCCTGAGGAAGCAAAAAGGTCGCTTTACGATCGCGAAACGTGCGTTGGGGAACTGACCAGACCGGTGACTTTATGGGTAAGATGCAATGATTATTTAGATGGCTTGTGCAATATGTGTGATTATATTTACATTTGAGCATAGTGCGGACCTTTATGCACTAAGAAGCTCATAGATAGTGCTGTTTAGAGACGGTATTGATGAGACGCAGTTGACTGAACACTATGTGGGTGTAGAGCAAGACATGCTTTAGTATACTGTGGTCCGGTACACATACAGCTGTAATAGCAATCAGTTTGCACTATTTGCACTTTTTTCTTTGAATACTGTTTACAGCACATAGCCTCACTTTAAAAGGAAAAAACATTCTTGTTTCCCTAATCACTTGGTCTGGAACTTTTTTTTCATGTTTGGAATTGCCTCTTGGTTATTTTATTGTATGTTTATTGTCTAAAATAAAGAAGTTTTGATTTTTATACGGGTGTTGATCCAATTTCTGTAGATATGTATATTATGGGGGATCTCCGTGATTACTAGATGGGATGAGTACTAATTGTAGAACATCATCACTTGGTGATGTGCATTCATCATCCACTGGAGTACCTGTATATATAACTCTGTCATTGGAATGCAGCGACAGTTCAAGGTTCTGGGGCTTATAGCCTTGAAATCCCAGACAGGGGGTTGGAATAGAATGCTGCAGTTTAAGCAGCTGTGCCCCAACCACTGTATATGTGCACACACACACATACACAAACACACAAATAGGAACATTATGAAGATACACAAATATGCAAATTACACACACACGGGGGGGGGGGGGGGGGGCGGGACGCCAAAAGAAAGTTTCGCAGAGGACGCCATCTACCCTAAGACCGGCCCTGCGCACACACATAAAGGCACATACACCCACAGATACACAAATATGCACGCACACACATGCAGAGATACAAATACATGCAGATTACATACCGTCAGAGGTGTAGCTAGCTTTTCCTGTGCCCGAGGCAGAGGTTCAGTTTGGCGCTGTCAGTGCTCTCCTGCCGCGTAACACTCACTGTAACTGCGGTAGGTGCATGGATGGGTGAGCAGATCTTGCACTCACCCGTCCTTATGGCGCCCCCTTCAGCCCTGCGCCCGGGGCAGCTGCCTACCCCTGCTCCCCCTCGCTATGCCTCTGCCTACATTGTATACATCTATAGCAATAACACTCACACAGAGACATGACAAGGATGCACAAACAAACACAGATAGGCACAATACACATATATACCCTCACACACTTTTTTATGCAGGATCGGAAGCTCCAGGGGGATCCACATGTGATGTCTCCTCTTCTTCCACTCGCCTGGATGGTGCAGCCTCCAGCCCCTCCTGCACAGACTGCAGAGCTGTACAGGTCTATACAGTGGACCAGACTGCAGAGCTGTATACTATACAGTGGACCACACTACAAGGGGTCAGGAGAGGGGAGGGGACTCAGCTGCTTCTCTCTGCATCTTCCTGCCTGTCACCTGGGTGCACAGACAGGAAGATAGCTGTGCCCAACCTGGGAGCTGCTGCAGAGGGAGGCCGGTCCATAGAGAGTTCAGGGGGAGGGCCTCATCATTTCAGTTCAGTAAAATCCCCTACAGCAGGGGTACTCAACAACTTTTAGTGAAGGTCTACTTACCGGGGTCTATTGTCAGGTGAAGGTCTGAGCTGAACTTCAGTAGGAAACGTGTTTTGTTACTTTTCACAAACTATTTACATACAGAATTGATGCTTATTAGCGGGAAAACTGGCATTTTTTCTCTCTCACCAGCACTTTGATATTGGGTACAAAGGGGGTGACTGCCATAGTAGTATATAGTCCCCCCTGTTGCTCCCCCAGTAGTATATAGTCCCCCTGGGTGCTCTCCCCCAGTAGTATATAGCCCCCCCTGTGCACTCTCCCCCAGTAGTATATAGCCCCCTGTGAGCTCTCCCCAGTAGTATATAGCCCCCTGTGAGCTCTCCCCCAGTAGTATATAGCCCCCTTTAAGCTCCCCCCAGTAGTATATAGCCCCCCTGTGCACTTTCCCCCTCTAGTATATAGCCCCCCTGTGCGCTCTCCCCCTGTAGTATATAGCTATATACTACAGGGGGACCACAATACTGACTGAAATATAAGTAGTGTGAACCCAGCCTTAATATGTCTTATATGTAGTTAGGGGTTATCCAGCCCATAGAAACTGATATCTTATCCTCTGTATACACCATTATTTTTTTTATTATTTTTTTTTAAATAGAGCAATAAATAAAACACTTCTTTTCTATTGATAACATTTATTTATTCATGCACATAGGAATAGGAGCAGTGATAACATAAGAAAGTAATATTAGAGCTGGACACTTTAGGGCTTTCCGAGAGACTGATCCACTGCCTGGTAATTTAGAAGAAAAAGAAAACAGTACATTACACATTTAGTTTTCTTAAGACATAAACTCAAAAATTCTGTAAAACATTCATCCAGTTAGTATTCCCCATCAGGCCCACAACAGTATAACTAAATCCCCAGCTTCGCTTCACCGAGTTAATTCTGGTTGCCTGCAACTGCTACTAGTGGGAGCTCCCTGCATATGTATTCCCACTGGCCTCAACAATAAATCTGCCCTCAGTAGGCTTCCCCTAGTGGTGGCAGCAGGCAGGCAGAATTTCATTATTTGGGTACGGAATTCTCTGTCGCGGAATCCTGTCTGCCTCAGTGTCACACAGTGACTCTATAGGACGGCTCGTGCACCTCCGCTTCTGTTGCTCTCCGCTCAAAGAATCGACATATTAATTCTTTGAGCAGAGAGCAGCGGGAGCAGAGGCGCACGAGCCATCCCATAGAAACACAGAGGCAGGCAGAATTCCGCCTAAATTACTCAGTGTGAATATACTCTTTTATTCTATGACTGTGTTAAGGGAAGGTACCTTTCTAATATCAGAACATAGAAAATGTTTTTATTCTCTAATGAAAAGTGCTTGACTGACAAGTGAAAGCTGAGCTGTTTGAAACATGAATTGTAGCTGACAGATTCATCTTACCAATGTCTTACAACAGGATGTAGCACATTTACAGTTCACCCATAATCTCATTTCTGTTCCAAATTCTACGATTGCTTCTATAGTATTTTATTATAGGACCAGTGATTCAGTGATCTCATGGCTCTTTTTGTTTTTCTGTTACAGAGCTCCAAATCCCTTCATATGTCTCCTTGTCCTAACCACTATCTAACAGTGTCAGCAATTTGGAATGCAAACTGCAGCTGACAAATTCACTTTAAGGGTGCGTTCACACTTCAGGATCCTCAGCGGATTTTCATGCTGCGAGTTTGCAGCGAAATCAGCTGCGGATCCTGTACTGTGAAGCTCAATGGGTCCCATACACGCTGCCTGCATGGGACCCGGCCCCTTTAACCCCTGCGCCGCTTCCGGACGCCAGCAGCTTACAGCCCCGGCCCCCTTAAACCCCCGCACTGCCCGCAGGCCCGATCGCCGCCTCGCCCCCCCGCACACCCAATCGCCGACCCGCCCCCCCTCCCCCGCACGCCCCGGCCCGAGCATCACACAACCACGGGCTGAGCAGGTGATGTATGCTCGGGGCCGGGGATGCGATCGGGCGTGCGGGGGGGGGGGCGATCGGGCGTGCGGGGGGCCGGGACGGCGATAGGGCGTGCGGGGGTTTAAAGGGGCCGGGGCTGTAAGCTGCGGGGGGGCGGTGGCGGCGCAGGGGTTAAAGGGGCCGGGTCCCATGCAGGCAGCGGATCGCAGGCACGCTGCGTGTATGGGACCCATTGAGCTTTACAGTACAGGATCCGCAGCTGATTTCGCTGCAAACTCGCAGCATGAAAATCCGCTGCGGATCCTGTAGGTAGGCTAAAGAGAACCTATCATCTAGATCTAACTGCCCCTATTATAACAGTGCATCTGTCCCAAGGGTCCATTTACACAGAAAGATTATCTGACAGATTATTTGCCAAAGATTTAAAGCCAAAGCCAGAAACGGACTATAAACAGAGATCAGGTCATAAAGGAAAGCCTGAGATTTCTCCTCTTTTCAAATCTATATCTGGCTTTGGCTTTAAATCTTTGGCACATAATCTGTCAGATAATCTTTCTGTGTAAATGGAAGTTTATTTATAAAGATGCAGACTGCTTTTGTATCCAATACTTTACCTAATCCTGTGTCCAGCTGCTGTACTGTTGGGTGCAGACATCTTGGTGACCTTACTGTGTTTCAGCGCTGGTACGCAGTGACATCACCAAGATGCCAACCCCTGACTGTACAGCCCCGGGGCAGAGGTCTAGATAAAGTATTAGATACAGGTAGTCTTAATCTTTGTAACAATACTTAGGGACAGGTGCAGGGACAATTGATAATACACAGCGATCTCAAGCTGTATAGAGCAAGATCACTGTATCTTGACAGAGTGGCGGGCAAAGGCTCATAAGAGCCTATCCCGTCGCTTTGCATCTTAGGAAGTTCCAGGCTCAAGTCAACTCTTTTAAAAAGATCTGGTTTAGAAAAAAAAAATACTGTTGCAGGTAATTTAAGAATCACACTTCATGCACCACTTTTTACCCCATGCATGCACTGTAAAATGTATGACTATTCTGCATAAAAGTGTGAACCCTGATAAAACTGAGGAGAACGCAGACTGTACTTTTGACAAGAAGACTTTGTCTGGGACAGACAAAAATAAAAGTTGTTTCTGCATCATGTAACACTAGGTCTGGTTTCATTGTAGGCAGTATTGTATAATCCTGAAAAGTGGTGCAAATATGTGTCCTAAATTTTCGCCATTTCATTTCAGGTGCAATGTGCCCAAAATGGTGAATAATGTACATTGCACAAAGCTGCAACTTTTTTTTTTGCGGGGGTGGGGTAATGGCCCAAAACTGCCCAAAAAGTCAGTATTGTCCCAAAAAGTTCTTGTTGTAATCTATGTTAGGAGAGTATACCTGTTGTTCTTTTTCATTCCACACAAAAATGGGCACAGAGTGGCGTGTTCCTTTGACATCCCATGCATTCAACACAAAGCTGACAGATCCATCATGGAGGGTGACCTGCCTCTTCACTGTCACTTTACCATCAGAAAACACCCGAAAACGGGTGTCATCAGGTGAGTAGAGGGCCCGGTTATTAGCAGAGCATGATGTAAAACTTACTAAAAGAGATGAAAAAGAAACACATCGTTATCTCCACATTGGCCTGATGGTCACTTTTTATTATTGGAATTTTGTAGTAAATACATGGCTCATACCACTGAGTATATAGGGTCTGCTTGTCGTTTCACATCAGGAGGGGGTTGAGGATGCAAGCATGGCATCAAATACTGTGCAACCAAAATTGCATTTGAGCCATAAAATGGTATTCTACAGTTTTGTGACCCCGTATATTTATGTCACACAGAATACTATTTTGCAGTATAGACTGTTATATAATATGTTATTTAGTTTTGTGATTCATGGGTTCCAGTGGATTTGGCATGGATTGTATGTTTACTACAGACATTTGTGATACAAACATTTACTTCTAAAATGTAGTAATTGAACCCACAGAAAAAACAGCGACATCACTCACTGACAGACAATGATTGGTTTGCTCAACTACAATGTACTCTGCATTGTGTCCCTGTTGGTGGGATGTATACTGTACACACAGATCTCTGTTACCCTATCCCAATAGGTCATCCTCTCATAGTGATGCTTTACTTTTGGCCACCCTTTTTGATATATATGCCCATGGGGAAACCCATGGATGGTTAATATTTCTGACCACTCCTCACATTGCTCTGCAATAACTACAATGGTATATATGGTCTATGTCATTTTTTTATGTTTGCATGACATTGTGCAAAAAGACATAACGGCCAGTTTAAGATTAACTGTCCAGAAGGTGTCTGTGAACCTAATTCCTTCCCCAAAACCCATAATGTACAGAGACACAGCTCAGGGCGCACCAGCCTATTAAACCTCAACACTTGCAGAAATGTCTTCGGTCCAGCACTGGAAAATTCTGGAATGTGAATCTGAATTTCTATAAATATTTAACTGAGATGCCTAGATGTGCAGTAAATAAAGGGGTATATATGTAACCTTCAGGGGCGTAGCTAGGATTCATGGGGCCCCATAGCAAAAAACTGTACGGGGCCCCATGAATCCTGTACGCTCTACCCCCTCCCCCCACTGCCAAACACAATGATGCACATATATACGCACAGAGGCACCATTAACATATATACAGATATGCCACTGACATACACACATATAGGCTGTAATGTGATTACACTAGTGCTGATGTATACACCATGAGTAGACTGCACACAGGGAAATCATCTCAGTGTAATAAGAAATACTCAACCAGAAATAAAAGAAAATGCAGCAGATATTAATGGTGGGTTCTTTTATTAGAGCCCAGCATTAATAGAAGCTGCTGCAGAACATCTTTGGGAGCAAACCTGTCAATCACTTGAGACACAACTGACATACACAAACACACACATATACACCAGTGCTACAGACATTGCTGACATACACACATATAGCCACAGATACATACACATACTGACATATAAATATATACACAGATACATATATACACACACTGACATATACATATACCCACAGATACATATATACACTCACTGACACACATACACAGCACTTACAGCTCCCAGGCTTCCCCCTCCTCCTCCTGTAGTCCGGGCTGATCTTCACATAGAAGTATTCAGGACCTTTGGGTCATGTGACCCAAAGGTCCTTCATTCCTCTCCTGTGCCGTGCAGGACCTGGCAGGTCCTGCTCCTCTGTTCAGCCCGCTCACCCGGCACTACAGTGAGGGGGCTGAACAGTGCAGTGGGGGTCCCTCTTCCTCTCTGGACCCCTGGGGGTACAGTGGTTGGTACCTAGCATGAAGGCAGGGCAGGCTTCCTCGGGCCCCCTTCCTGCAGGGGCCCCATAGCAGTCGCCTTCCCTGCCTTCATGGTAGCTACGCCACTGGTAACCTTTATCCTAAGCATTAGTACAATTATAGCAATACCAGATTTTTTTTATACTTTCAGAAAACAAAAACTATTTTTAAATACACTTTATGTCAATATTTTTTTTGGTCCCACAATGCAATCTTCCAGTGGCTGATATAATAGGCCTAATAGACATGGCTTGGGGCATTTGTCGGGCCTTTGGCTGCCTTGGCAACCCATTTGTGCCTCACAGGAGAGAGCCAGCTCTCTCCATCTGGATGCTGGAACCCTCTGCTGATCAGCAGAAATAAGGAGCCCTTTACTGTGTACATTAGCACAGCGTTGCACACAGATGTACCTCCTTACCTCCTTAGTCTTTTCCGGCATCTAGGTATAAGTGTTTTTGAGCTGCAAGTGTCCATGGGGTGTTCCCCAGCACGAAAAGAGCCCAGGTAAGTTCAACCCATTTCTTTTCTATCTCTTCCCCCTGGGCTGCTTGCATCTACCTACCCCATTTAATTGACAGTCACTAGATAAAGAGGGCATGGACTTAAGGCCCTAATACATGGAACGATTATCGCCTGTATTTGGCCTATATCGACCAAATACAGCCGACAATCGTCCTGTGTAATAGAAGGTGACGATCAGCCGACATGAACGATGTCGGCTGACTGTTGCAGTCATTTGTCTTTCAACATGTTCAAAGACAAACGACTGTGATAGCAACGATCTGCTGCGATCACCCGGGAAGCCCCCCACCCCAAGCTCCCCTGCACTTACCCTCTTGCTATCGTTCTAATTTTCAGGCCATGTTCACAGTATGTATAAACAACAACCATTGTTTGAAACTGTTGTTAGCCGTGTCAAACAACGGACATGTTCATGCCGCCAATATTACCATATCGGCCGCAGGAAAATCATTTAAATTTATTTGGATTTCAGACACACTTGGGTGTGCCTGCAATCCAATTAACCATTGAAGTACATGCAATGAATGGCCGTCAGAACGGCCATACATTGTATGAACACAGCATGAACAACGGCCTTTGTCCCTGCATTAGCGGCTGCTCTTCAACCAAGTCAAAATTTTGAAAACCTGTGAGCTCTTAAACCAAAACGCTCTTAAACCAAGTTACTCTTAAACCAAGGTACAGTTGTATAAAAAAAATTAATAGAAAATGATCAAAACATTCCATCTACACAGATATGATGCTAATAAAAACTAGAGATCATGGTGAAAAATGACACCACATAGAGCCCCGTAGGTGAAAAAATAAAACAGTTATAAGAGTCACAATATGACAAATTTAATACTTATTATTTGCAAAGAAAAATCCAAAATCTAAATTTCCTTTAAAAAAATTCAAACATCTGTGTAAACGTGCATATCGTTGTGTTTGGACTGACCTATAGAATAACATTATCATGTCATACATGTTATGGTAGATTGAAAGGCGTCAATACAAAGTACATTTATTCCTGAAAAAAACAAGCCCTTACACTGCCCTGTAGATAGAAAAATAAAAGCGCAATACTCTTAGAAGGCAAGGAGGAAAAAAAACAAAAAGTGGCAGATTAGTTTTCACACAATTAAATGTGTGATGGATTTGCAAAATATCTTTACCTTTGCCGATGATTCGACCTCTCTCCAGGAATTTGCGATTCACGGTAAAAGCATAGCGCTGCTCACTAAAGCCTGCCTGGCATTGTTGTTGGTCCTCTGAAACCAGGCTGGACACCTACAAAATCAACACTCAGTTTAATTCGAGCAGATACAGAACAGTTAAAATGGTGGCATAAAAAATCTTTGCAGTTAAGCTAGTTCCACTCCTACTAGACAGAGGCAGGCTGTGCATTCATACTGTACCTCACAACTATAGATAGATATCCACTGTATGCGCACAGGTAGCACCCAATATATGTCCATAATACCCTCTTTATACCCTATAACCTCTTTTACCTTTACTACAAGTATAAAAAGTGGGAAGTTGCAGAATCTCATTGTTCCAGAGCTTTCTGAGTTGCTGCTTACTCCAGCTTTTAGGAAGGAGTGAGAGAAAGTCTAGTCATCCCACCTCATCACACGGGGTGTGGTCACCGTCCCCTCCAGTAGTTTAAGCATTTACAGATGTGCAGAAAAGCTGAGTGTGCAGAGGTTTTTTTTTCTCTTAATTTGATGATTTCAGTTGTGTAGATTCCTCATAGTCACCGAATATGGTCTTGATTGCCCAAGTGTTAACCACAAATAATTCACTCTTTAGCAGATTTCTATCATACTTTATGTTCTGATTATTCAGCATCTTCGAGATCTCTACATGCAGTCAGTGAATGGGAGCTTTCCAGTTTACTTTATGGGCCCAGTCACACAGGGTCTGCAGCAGATCTGATGTCGCAGATTTGAAGCTGCAGTTATTCATGTAACAAAATGATAGAACAAACAAAATCTGCTGCATATCCTGTATTTGTGAATTGACACTAAAAGGTTAAAACTCTTTATAGACCTAAGTCAAAACACATTGTACGAATTATGCTGTACCACTCACCTAAAGCTCTGCACCAAAATTTATAATGACAGACTCGTTTTACATGTGGAATTTATAAAGTAATGTCAAAATTTCTTATTGTTCAGAAAGTGATTGTTCACATCCCACCGATCAATAACTGACAGCCTAACAATAGTCTGGATGTCAGTTATCAGGTAGATAAAGCTGAAGGGACTTAATATGTAGGGGGGGGGGGGGGGGTGTTAAAGGAAGGAGGGAAATTGGCCACAGAGCTCTTGGGAAACACCCAGGAGGTGTGCCTGCTAGGGAAGGGTTGTGGGGAGAAGTTAAAGAGGTTATCCAGCGCTACAAAAACATGGCCACTTTTCCCCCTACTGTTGTCTCCAGTTCAGGTGCAGTTTGCAATTAAGCTCCATTTACTTCAATGGAACTGAGTTTCAAAACCCCATCCAATCTGGAGACAACAGTAGGGGGAAAGTGGCCATGTTTTTGTAGCGCTGGATAACCCCTATTAAATCCTCCCAATATCATTTAACCCTTCCCTGGCACTGGCTAACAATCAGGATTTAGGAGGAAAAGGAGGAGGGTGCATGTACAGTCGGTGTGCACCCTTCATATCAAGTGAGGTGCCTTCCATACTCTTCTGTCCCTGCTCTTGATATGCCACAACAACATCCATTTTTGTTTATGACAGTGTCCATTTAAATACTGTTCAGTATCACTGTACTGGACATCATATAACTTCTCACAGCTGAGGGTTTGCTACAGTTGTATAAAAAATACACAATCCTCTGTGATATGAACAGCCTGAACTCCAGATGGACACATTTTACCTGCACTGATACATTGTAGTAAGCTATAAGGACAGTGGTGAGATTAGTGTTGAGGATTGTCCAGGCTGGACACAATGGTATCAAATTGTCCCAGGTGGAGAGGAGTCAGGGAGGGAAGTGCTGGCCACTTGTGTTACCTTGTCACCCTGCCTGTAGCCTGAAGGTGATGACATAGAGCAGCAAACTGAGACTTGTATCATGCTCTAGGCATGTCCAAGAGGAGAAGAACAAATGCTCCAGTCATATCTTGATGTGGTGTATTTGCCATAGTAGGTCACAGGTAGAGATGAGCGAACCTCAAGCATTCTCGAGTCGATCCGAACCCGAACTTTCGTCATTTGATTAGCGGTGGCTGCTGAAGTTGGATAAAGCCCTAAGGCTATGTGGAAAACATGGATATAGTCATTGGCTGTATCCATGTTTTCCAGACAACCTTAGAGCTTTATCCAAGTTCAACAGCCCCAGCTAATCAAATGCCGATCGTTCGGGTTCAGATCGACTCGAACCCGAACCCGGTTCGCTCATCTCTAGTCACAGGCCATTGCCCCCGTTTCTCCTGATTAGAATGGTTGGACTCCTATGAAATAGATAGCCATAGATAGACATGGGGCACTGCTGACCTGAACGGGAAGGGCAATGGTGTCTCCAAGTGTGTATGTGTTTATGCAATTTAGCTACAGTGAACTCCTGTTTTATATGTTAACCCATTGTGTTTCACATAGGGGGAGATTTATCGAAACATGAGGGAAAAGTGAAGCAGTTGCCCATAGCAGCCTGTTATTTTCCAATCTGATTCGTTACTACAGGCAACTGCTCCAATCTTTCCCCATAGTAGCCAATTAAATTCCTTGTACTACCAGTTGGCAGTTTGGTTATAGAATAGAAAATAAAAAGTTGTGTGAAACACCTCTCACAGCCCTTGTGTTACTGAGTACATGGTGGTGGCTTCATGATATGGAGGCAGCTATGCACTAGTGTGAGCAGGACCCTAACACCACATGGGTTTTTGCCAAAGATAAATTTCGTACTTTGCAATTCTTATTATGTACGATTTATATTTTGGGGTAAACTAAAAATTATTTAAAAAGTTTTACTATCTTTCTGTGGGGACACAGAGGGCAAATGCTTACTTTACTGTACTTAACACGTTTACAAAATGAAAACAATAAATTTAATGGGATTTTGTAAATAAACTACATGTAAATATATATTTTTTTAGAGGCCATCACAATATTCTGGTTGCTGATATAATAGGCCTAATAGGCATCCTGCATGGCAATAAGTAATACAGCATAGATCAATGAGATAGGCACTCAATTGCTTTTGGCTGCTGCAGCCAAAAGCATTCGGGTGCCGAGCCGGGATCAGCGCCATTAAGGCGCAGACCCCGGCCGGCAGCAGACACGAAGACACGCAGCGGGGGGGGGGGGGGGCCATCTCCACCACTATACCACCACCGATCGGGCTGCATAAGTAATCAGGTGCAGCTGTATCTGATTACTTTATTAGCGGGCATGGCGATCAGACCGTGCCCCCTAATAGCCGCAGTGCCGGGCTACATGGCACCATGGCCCCCCTCTGAACTCCCCGAGGCAGCCACAGGATGTAAATATACGCCCTGTGTCGCTAAATGGTTAAAGTGAACCTGCATGCTCTGAATGCACTGCAGCATACTACTAGTATAATATGTCTTTCCTTGTTTTCCTAAAAACCCTTTCACTAAACTCAGAACAGTGTCACAAAGGTATGGCCTAGGGTTCCCTGTGCCATAGGCCAGCATTGCTTTTCCGCCGCTAATGCCCCAGTACTATTCTGGGTTCAATAAGAAGAAGAAGAAGAAAAAAAAGAAGAGGAAGAAGAAGAATATTATTTTGGAAGGCAATGACACTGACACGTTAACAGACATACTGTTATTATAAGGTATGCTGCAGTGTGCAATTTTGGGGTTGACAGATTCACTTTAAAGCGAATGTACCAGCAGGTACATCGCTTTAAGATTTATACATCAGTAGACTGGGGCGGGAAGCTGGTGCCGCGGTCCTTTTTTTGAACCTCAGCCCCGTTCCCGTGCATGGTGCCTGTTTATTCCCGGTCACTGGCCTGGCCTGAAGCACTGGAGGTGGGTCCTCCCACAGTGTGATGAAACCCCTCCCATCTTTGACGCGACTCCATTGATTTTAATGGAGCCATGTCACAGAGGGGAGGATAGAACGTCACACTGGGGGCAGGCCCACCTCCAGTGCTTCAGGCTGGGCTGGTGATTGGGAATAGACCTTTTTTTTAACCATTGCGCGATTCCCACGCACAGCGCAGTATTGATGTAAAAGTCTTAAAGCCATGTACTTGCTAGTACATTCGCTTTAAGGCTATGTTCACACTTAGTATTTCCATCAGTCTTTTGTTCAGTTTTTTTTAAACAAAACCAGGAGTGGGTTATAAACACGGAAACTGTGCAGATATTTACATTATAAATTGTCTCTGTCTCTTGATTTTGACTTCAAATACTGACTAAAATACTGACACAAATACTGACCAAAATACGATGTGTGAACATAAATAGGTTAAAATTAGGTGTAAAATACAAGAAGCAAGAAAAATGTGGCAGATTAGTTTTCACACAGTTAAATCTGGGATGGATTTGCAAAGTTTCTTTACCTTTAGGGATGGTTCGACCTCTCTCCAGGAATTTGCTGTTCAAAATAAAAGTATAGCTCTCATGACGGAAGCCTGACTTGCATTGTTGTTGGCTCTGTGAAACCACGCTGGACACTTACACAAAATCAACACTAAAGAGGACATTTATTAAGTCTGGCGTTTTTTGTGCCGGGCTTAAAAATGTCCCCAAAGCGCTGATAGTTTGCACATTTATGTAGAAGCACACTGCCTCAGTGTACGCACGGAGGGAAAGCTACACCTGCTCAGAGCTGGCATGAATTCAGCGGACCCAGAGTCTGCTCTGTAAATTATTGTTGCTGCAGCCTATGCCCAAAGCTGCAGCGACGCTTATTAACGATGCAGAATGACACAGACACAGAAGTTGCATCTGCGTCATCCGTGGCTGGTCCTGGCTGTCAGTGCGGGGACCCACAGCAACTGTCAGCACTGGAGCCGCGCTTCGGGGCTGAAGTTAACCCTATAGATACTGCAGTCGACATGACCACAGCATCTATAGACCTTCAGACAGAGAATTCTCCCTCTACAGAGGGAGAATTCTCTGTCTGATAACTATCAAGGCACCCGGAGTCCTGGCTACAGAGGCTGTCAGGAAGGGAGGGAAGGCCGGCGTCAGAGCTCTGCTCCCTCCCCTCTCTCTCCTGCCGCTGTTACAGGCTTCTAACAGCAGCAGGGGACAGAGGAGAGGGGGCAGATCCCATAAGCTGAAGCCAAAAACGACGTGGGCATTGAGGTATTAATGACCCATGGTAGTGAAGGGGTTAATCTATTATACCTTCTTATACCCACATGACCTCTTTACACTTTACCAACAGTATAAAAAGAGCCAAGTGGCAGCATCCCATTGTTCCAGAGCTTTCTGAGTTGCAGCTCAATTCAGCTTTTCGGTAGGAGTGAAAAAAAGTCTAGCCATCTCTCCTCCTTAAAACACGGGATGTGGTCACCATCCCTTCTAGTAGTTGTGGTCTTTACGGATGTGCAGAGTGTACAGTTTTGTTTTGTTTTATTCTTTATTTGATGGATTCAGGTGAGTAGATACCGTAGATAGTAGATACCGTAGATAGTTAGCTAATATGGTCTAGATGGCCCAAGTGTTCCATTTATTCAGCATTTTCAAGATCTCTGCATGCTGTCAGTGAATGGAAACATTTCAGTTTGCTTTAAGAGGCTAAAAATCTGTATAGAGCTAAGGGGATGTGCAAATACATTGAAAGAATTATGTTGTGACACTGACCTAAAGCTCCATAAAAAAAGTTGTGATTAAGTTTTGAGTGTTCGCACCATGACTGATCACTAGAATGAGCAGGAAGAGAGGTGTATGGCTGTACTCTTCTCCCCATGTTCACTGTCTAGGTGACAGAGATTGAAAACACAGAAAGGCTATGTTTACACACTGTTGAAACTGAGTGGATGGCTGCCATTTAATGGCAAATAATTAATGTTATTTTAAAACAACGGCTGTTATTTGCCATTAAATGGTGGCCATCCACTAAATTTCAACAATGTGTGAACATAGCCTTTCTGTGTTTTCTATCCACTCCTGGTTTTGGTTGCAAAATACTGACCAAAAATACTGTGTGGGAACATAGCCTAAAACAGCTTGGCAATGTGATTTAGAGCCAGGAGAAAAAGCACTTAGCACACATTTTTCAGGGCTGTATCAAATCGAAAACTCAGGTCCCACAAACAAAATGTTTAATTTGTCACTGTGCCACTGAGTCACCTTTCCCTCTGGTGCTTGCTTCATTAGGATTGTGCCCAAGGGACTTAAAGGGGTTTTCCAGCTAAAAATTTTTTCTTTCAAATCAACTAGTATCAGAAAGTTATATAGATTTGTAATGTACTTCTATTAAAAATCTCAAGTCTTCCCATACTTATTAGCTGTGTTACTTATTAGGAAGTGTTGTTTTATTTTCATTCTGACCACAGTGCTCTTTGCTGACATCTCTGGCTGAGACAGGAACTCTGTCTCAGTTTTATATGAATCCCTATAGAAAACCTCTCCTGCTCTGGACAGTTCCTGTCTCGGCCAGAGATGTCAGCAGAGAGCACTGTGTCTGACTGATAATAAAACACCACTTCCTGCATGACATAAAGTAGCTAATAAGTATGGGAAGATTCGAGATTTTTAATAGAAGTAAATTACAAATCTATATAACTTTCTGATACCAGTTGATTTGAAAGAAAAAGATTTTCGCAGGACAACCCCTTTAACGGCAGAGAAGCCCCACCTCACAGACAATGTCCACCAACAATTAAAAGCTTTTACAGCTAAATGCTGGTTTCACATGCAGCAGTTTTTTGGACTGCCACTGCAATTTTTGTGCAAAAGCAAGAAGTGGATTTAAATGGGATGGAAAATATAAAGGGAGGACCCCAAAACCTCCCATGTGTGAAATTAGCAAAAAAAAAGACACATAAACAAAACTTTGCAATGTGCAGCAGCCACCATGCCACCAGCAAAAGTCGCCCGTCTAGACACAGGTGACAGTATCACTTTCAGTATTACTGTACTGGACATCATATAACTTCTCAAAGCTGAGGGTTTGCGACAGTTGTATAAGAAATACACAATCCTCTGTGATATCAGCAGCCTGAACTCCAGATAGACACATTTTACCAGCACTGATACATTGTAGTAAACTATAACGACAGTGGTGAGATTAGTGTTGCTCAAAGAGGATTGTGCAGGCTGGACACAATGGTATCAAATTGTCTCAGGTGGAGAGGACTTGGAGGTAGGAAGTGTTTTTGACTTCTGTAATCTCGTCACCCTGCCTGTAGCCTGAAGGTGATGACATAGAGCAGCGAACTGAGACTTGTATCATGCTCTAGGCACATTCTGTACATTTTTTTAAAATTTCTTTTCCAATTAGTGCATAAGGAGAAGCACAAATGCTCCAACCATGTGTAGATGTGGTGTATTTGCCATAGTAGGTCACTGCACCCTATATTCCTGAACAGTATGGTCGGACTTCTATGAAATAGCCATAGATAGCCATGCTGATCACTTCTGATCTGTGCAGAAAGGGAAATGGTGTCTCCAAGCCTTGGAGGGGTCATAACGTTGTTGGGATTTCAGATGTGTGCATTGTAGTGGATTGTTTGGCTTCATTAGGAATGGGACCTGTTGTGAATTGGCAATATAGCTACAGGGAACTCCTGTTTTATGCATTAGTGCATTAGTTTCACATAGGGGTGAGTTATCCAAATTTGTGTAGAAGAAAAGTATGGCAGTTTCTAGCTTTAATTTTTTTTATAGGCCTATTTAAAAATGAAAGACACTATCTGATTGGTTACTGTGGGCAACTGCTCCACTCTTCCCCCATAGTAGCCAATCAAGGAAAAATACTGTGTGGGAACATACCCTTACACTGTGAGGTAAATAATATGATTTGCATACTGGCATTTATTTACATTCCTCCCCAGTTTTACTGTCACTGATTTTGGAAACTATACTCTGCTTTAGTCAAAGTAAGGCAGACTGTCCTACACTTATAATAGGAGACAGAATGAGACTGGAGGACTTTAACCTGGAGGTTTGTAAATCGCTGTTACCACTTCTGTTAGTGTAATTGGGTTAAGATACTTCAGGAGGGAGAAAAACTTACACAAAAGTATATTCTTGCTGGAACAAGACAGCTAAAACCCTGTCGATAGATCTAGGTAATGATCTTATGGCTCTCATTAGGAGTATTAAATATTCAAACAGATGTGGTGTCCCACCACGGGTGTTCCTTGTCTTTACACCCCTTGCAAAAGCCTGTACTTCAAAGTATTAGTGGTGGTAAAGTATAACTTATGTTTTACCACTAGATGTCACTAGTATATGTACTGTATGCCTAAGTCTTGCACCGCTGTAGCAGTTAAAGGGTTATTGTCTCTGTGGTCTGTGCAACAATGAGAGCTCTTTCTCTTTTCTACCTATCTCTATCCCCCTCTTTTTCTTGCACTCTCTTCTCACCCACTGACAGCACATGTTACATATGCTGTAGGAAGGTGTCACATGGGGAGAGGAAGAGGCTACACACAACTAGTCAGTGTGTTCGGTGTAGTCTGAGGTGTGATAGTGAACAGACGCACATGGGAAGCAAGAGCTCTCTTATTGAAAGCAGCCCTTCTTTACACTATGCAGTGCTGAATGCACACAGAGAGGACAAGTCAGGGATCATCCCAGCCCACATCAAGAACCAGTCTAAAAATGCAGGACAGTATCCTGAAGAAATAGGAACTGATCCAGATAGAGCAAAGTTGCTAGAATCCTACGTACTCTATCTCGCAGCGCGGGTGTCACCAGGAAACCTTGGCCACTCTGCTCTTCCCAGGTAATGAGTTCTGGGGCTTTTGTCACCCTCTAGGATGGGTGGCCCGACACTGGTGGGCAATAGGTGGTGCAAAGACCAAGTCAAAACATGGGCACAAGTATTCTTTCTACTTTTAAGTATTTCTATCTATTCTACTTCCCAAGTTCCGGCAGAGCACAGAACTACTTTAGGTTGGGACTCTCTCGACATCCTCCTCTCTACTTCTCTGAACTTCTTCTACCTCTCAGCACGCAACTCAGTCAGTACGACTGTACCCTCTTTCACACTTTCAGCACAGATCTGGTTACTAAAGTCCAAGGTATCTTATCAAGCCAAAAGCCTATTGTGTATCACTGTATCAAGTATTCCTGCAGTAAAGAAGAGTTTATTTATTGTAATGGGACTCTGTGATTCTTGTCCAAGCACCTACACAGTCATTGCATCTTCCTTGGGTCGACTCCCCTTTCTGTGGGTGGCGGTACCGATAGTCCGGGTGGGTCACGAGTCACGACTCTACTCCGGACCACCGTGATAAGCACCCAAGGGACCCCGGCAGGTTACTGACCACAGGGGAAAGGGTTTAGCCAGCCTCACCAAACTAAAAGCAGGTGTGCCATCATAACTGTGTGCCCAACCGGCACTGGCCTCACAACAGCATAACACCTAGCTGAGCTATTCCCCGACCAAGCACTACTGCAGTGGAGTCACACTTCACCATCTGGCAAATGACCGGTCGCTTCTCCCAGCTGGGCATCACCACATAGATGTTTATCAGATCATGCACCTATTTTAGTTGAATTACTCACAGGAAGGGAATGGAGCACTCACAATAAGTATAAATGCACAGTGGATAAAAATGATTCAAGATAAAAATAGAAGAAAAAAAAGATTAAAAAGATTTGGGATATTAATCAGGACACTACATATTGTCTGGGACACAATTAAGACTTTGTATTAGAGGCAAATATGGGGCTATAAGTCGAATTAAAGGGGTTATCCAGCGCTAAAAAAACATGGCCACTTATCCCCCTCTCTTGTCTCCAGTTTAGGTGTGGTTTGCAATTAAGCTCCATTTCCTTCAGTGGAACTGAGTTTGATAACCCACCCAATCTGGAGACAAGAGAGGGGGAAAAGTGGCCATGTTTTCGTAGCGCTGGATAACCCCTTTAAGAAGGGGTTTTGTAAAAAGGAGATTGAACTAACAACTATGGTTGAGGGTTAGAGGAAGAATATTAGCAGACACCAGGTAGAAAGCAGACTTAGAGAAGGTCAGGACTGCACTGAAGGTGTATTTATTAGAAAAACACATAACCAGTTAGCATTTTGGGGGGAGGGGGGGGGGAGGATCAGGGAAGCCAAATGGAGGACTAATGACCCTAATTAAAAGCCAGCTGGAAAAAAAGAGATATACGGGCAAACAAGAGGAGAGATGGGAAAGTTGTAAGTCAAGTAGATGCATTAACTTGGCCCCACGGAGGGATAATAATAATAATAATAATAATGATAATATTTATTTGTATAGTGCCAACAGATTCTGCAGTGCAAGGGAGGGATGGCCTTCTATATGAAATTTATAGGGTTTACAGAGAGGTACTAATTTATTTATATTAGGCTCTTTGTGAGGTAACAGCGAGAAAAAAAACTCCCGGAGTCCATGGAGGAGGCAACAATAATATTGTTGCCTCAAGCTGCGTTTACACGTAACGATTATCGTGCGAATTTGTGCGATAACGGTCGAATTCGAACGATAATCGTAGGTGTAAACGCAGCGAAAGATCGAACAACGCACGATAAATCGTACATTTTGATCTTTCATCAGGTCATCAAATTGTCGTTCATCGTACGCAAAGAATTCGCAAATCGTGAGATAGGCTTAAACGATCACAAAACGATCGCAGTGCGAATATTCGTACGATATATCGTACCATCTAAACGCTGATCGTTATAAAAAAAAAAATCATAAATCCGACATCGCTAATCGTACGATCGGGCCAATAATCGTTACGTGTAAACGCAGCATAAGCCAGGAAAGGATAGGACTTTAGTAGAATCATATTGGCATCTACAAATATATCAAATGATCAAATAAGTGCTCGTCATGCATCTGGGGAAAATAATAGGAGACTTGGTATAGGGCATCCAGGGTGGTTTCATACCACGAAGAATGGCAAAGTTCAGCAGTAGAAGATTGTTTGTTAAAAGAAAAGTGAACATTTTTATTTTAGTATTGTATTGCTCCCAAAAAGTTACACAAATCACCAATATACACTTATTACGGGAAATACACATAAAGTGCTTTTTCCACTGCACTTACTACTGCATCAAGGCTTTACTTCCTAGATAAAATGGTGATGTCACAACCCGACTCCCAGAGCTGTGCGGGCTGTGGCTGCCGGACTTCTCCTTTAATATACAAATGGTAAAGGAAATTGGTTCCCACTCCATCCTACCCTTGGACACCATTATGCCTTCCACAGGGTGGAGTGTAAATATCTTTGGGAAGTGTTAAGATGTTTTGGTATTTGAGAGGGATTTATAGACATGGTTCAACTGCTTTATACAAATGTGAGGGCCTTGGTGATGGTAAACAGAAAACAATCAGAATTATTTGGGCTAAGCAAAGGTTGTTCCCTCTCCCCTCCACTCTTCGCTTTTGGGATAGAACCCCTAGCCATAATGATTAGAGCTGATCCAGATATTGAGGCCTTTAAGCGAGGGGT
Source organism: Dendropsophus ebraccatus (assembly GCF_027789765.1). Lineage (NCBI taxonomy): Eukaryota > Metazoa > Chordata > Amphibia > Anura > Hylidae > Dendropsophus > Dendropsophus ebraccatus. The sequence goes on from NC_091457.1 coordinate 78,012,468, forward strand.
GAAGGGGACAGGATAAAATTGGACAAGTGGACAACTTGCTGCTATATGTGAAAAACCCAATGGTGGTAATGGGTATGTACTCAGGCGTAAAAACAAACTGGGCCAAGTTGACCTTAATGCCATGGATCAGAATTATTCTTTGTCATTTCCACCCTTACGGACTCTAGAGGTGGGGAGCAGTTTCACTTATCTGGGCATTTAGGAATCCAGGAAGATTGGAGACTTTAATGATCAAAATACACTGATCAAAAAAATTAAAGGGAACACTTAAACAACACAATATAATTCCCAGGGGATCAAACTCCCTGTGAAATCAAACTGTCCACTTAGGAAGCAACACTGATTAACATGCTGTCGTGTTTCCAGCAGCACAGTCTAGATCTACTGTGCAGCTCCCTGACCATACCAGCCACGGCTGCAGCAGCAGCAGCTTTACGGAGAGCTGTGACTAGTCACAAACTGCCCCTCTCCTGGCCTTGCATGGCGTAATAAAACACCTCTTTTTTCCTTTGTAAAGCTACTACTGCAACTGTGGCTGGTATGCTCCGCAAGTTGCACAGTAGATCTACACTGTGCTGCTGGGAACCATATCAGCACAATTGTGCTGATTGGTTCCCTTTAACCCCTTCAGGACCAGGCTAATTTTCATTTTTGGCCCTTTCGTTTTTTCCTCCTTGTGCTTAAAAGACCATAGCAGTTGCATTTTTACACCTACAGACCCACAAGAGCCCTTATTTTTTGCGTCACTAATTGTACTTTGCAATGACAGGCTGAATTTTTGCTTAATTAAAAATTATATGCATGTCAGGATGGTATCTCTGCAGAGCATTATGCGCCCCTCGGCTCGTGCTGTTCGGCCGAGAAGGCACTGATTTTCTTGTATCCTGTTTCTGTGTTTTGTTTGCAGTGTGTGAACACTGGTTTATATGCTCACCTTTGTTGGGAGACACACCCGACTTCACCTGCTGAATTCTGTCTGGCCATGTCATGGTTAATCTGTGTTTGGGTTCTGCTGTGACTGACAGGTCATCCTGCCAGTGGATCTGTCTTGTTCTCAGGTGTCTGTGCTTGGAGATCAGGGGGATGGTCCAATTACGTTCTGGACCAGAATCCTGGCCTCCTATATATACAAACCCAGTCTGTGCTCTCATTGCCGGATATTGAGCTTGTCTCTGCCTGGTTCTGGGTCTCTTGCTCTGTTTTTTCTGACTCTTCTGCTTTGTATTTCTGACCAGCCCTGCTAGCTGCCTGCCCTGACCATATTGCCTGTTTATAGACCTTGCTTCTTGGATTGTGTTTTTGTACTGCGCTGCCAGACTGTTGTGACCTGGATTCCTGACCATTCTTTATTGTGTTTTGTCTGTCTGTCTTGTCCTTGTGTCCCACCTAGCCAGCGCAGGGACTGCCGCCCAGTTGCTCGCCGCCATTTTAGGGCGGATTGTGGCAAATAGGTAGAGGACAGTGGGCGGGGCTGAGCTTAGGGCTCACTGTTTGTCTTGTCCTGCTGTCCGGTTCCTAACAGAATATCCGGCCTTACTTTTTTTTTCTTTCTCTTCTCTCTCTCCACCTTGCTATGGACCCCATGAAAGCTCTGGTTGAGCAAATGCAAAGTCTCAACCAGCTTGTTCTGGACCTTGCGCAACGGGTGCAGCAGGTAGAGTCTTTCCTGGGCCAAAATGCCATGCTATCTGCTGCTGTTCCCCCAGAACCTCCAGTGCAGCTTCCTGATAGGTTCAAGGGTGAGAGAAGGGCCTTTCGAATCTTCAGAGAGGGATGTAAGTTGTTTTTCAGACTTTGTCCCCGGTCCTCTGGGGATGAGAGCCAGAGAGTGGGCATTATAATGTCACTCTTACAAGGACCTCCGCAGGAGTGGGCCTTTTCTTTGCCTCCAGATGCCACTGAATTGTCTTCTGTGGATCAGTTTTTCTCCGCATTGGAATTACTGTATGATGACCCTGACAGGGCAGCAGCAGCTGAGAGGCAGTTGACAGTTTTGAGACAGGGCAAGCGACCGGTGGAGGAGTATTGTGCAGAGTTCCGCCAGTGGTGCGTTCCATCCGGATGGAACGATCCTGCGCTTAGATGCAAATTTAAGCAGGGGTTGTCTGATGGCATTAAGGATGCCTGGACAGGACACCCAGATCCTTCCACCCTAAAGCAGGCCATGAATTTGGCTATTCGTATAGACCGCAGGCTCCGTGACAGACATAGGGAGAAAGTAGGCTCTGACCCTTCTAAGACCTCTGTCCCCTGCTCTGTCAAACACTCTGTTGTTATCCCTGATATACATGAGGACGAGCCCATGCAGCTGGGACTATTGGACGCCAGGACCAGGCGAGAACACCGGAGAGACAACGGTCTGTGTTATTACTGTGGTGACAGTAGCCACTTCATCAGTTTCTGCCACAAGCGTCCCAAGCGGCAAGAAAACCTGCACCCAGATCATCGGCGTTCAGGTGACTCCCAGGAAGGTCATTTGGGCGCACAGGTACCCTCCGGCGAAATAAACATTGCTAGTTCTACTGTAACTGATTTGCCTGTATCTGATGCCAATTTATCATGTTCTTCTGCTCGTCCTGTCAGTAAGCCTGTTCTCCATGCCATGGACTCTTCTTCTGATGAATGGGAGTCAGATGGCAATCTTCTAAGTGAAGTTGAGTCCTGTGAGGGTCCTGAGGCCCCTCGTAAAAGGGGGGGTACTGTCAGGATGGTATCTCTGCAGAGCATTATGCGCCCCTCGGCTCGTGCTGTTCGGCCGAGAAGGCACTGATTTTCTTGTATCCTGTTTCTGTGTTTTGTTTGCAGTGTGTGAACACTGGTTTATATGCTCACCTTTGTTGGGAGACACACCCGACTTCACCTGCTGAATTCTGTCTGGCCATGTCATGGTTAATCTGTGTTTGGGTTCTGCTGTGACTGACAGGTCATCCTGCCAGTGGATCTGTCTTGTTCTCAGGTGTCTGTGCTTGGAGATCAGGGGGATGGTCCAATTACGTTCTGGACCAGAATCCTGGCCTCCTATATATACAAACCCAGTCTGTGCTCTCATTGCCGGATATTGAGCTTGTCTCTGCCTGGTTCTGGGTCTCTTGCTCTGTTTTTTCTGACTCTTCTGCTTTGTATTTCTGACCAGCCCTGCTAGCTGCCTGCCCTGACCATATTGCCTGTTTATAGACCTTGCTTCTTGAATTGTGTTTTTGTACTGCGCTGCCAGACTGTTGTGACCTGGATTCCTGACCATTCTTTATTGTGTTTTGTCTGTCTGTCTTGTCCTTGTGTCCCACCTAGCCAGCGCAGGGACTGCCGCCCAGTTGCTCGCCGCCATTTTAGGGCGGATTGTGGCAAAAAGGTAGAGGACAGTGGGCGGGGCTGAGCTTAGGGCTCACTGTTTGTCTTGTCCTGCTGTCCGGTTCCTAACAATGCATGGTGAAATTGAAAAAAAACCACAATTCTTTTTCTTTGGGGGGCTTCGTTTTTACGCCGTGTGTCCTATGGAAAACTGTTATATATGTTCCTCAAGTCGTTACGATTACAACGATATGTAACATGTATAACTTTTATTGTATCTGTAAAAAATTCAAACCATTGTTAACAAATATATGTTCCTTAAAATCGCTCCATTCCCAGGCTTACAGCGCTTTTATCCTTTGGTCTATGGTTCTGTGTCAGGTGTCATTTTTCATGCCATGATGTGTTCTTTCTATCGATACCTTGATTGCGCATATGCGACTTTTTGATCGCTTTTTATTACAATTTTTTGGGATTTGATGCGACCAAAAATGTGCAATTTTGCACTTTGGGATTTTTTTGCGCTTACGCCGTTTACTGTACGAGATCAGGAATATGATAAATTAATATTTTGGTCGATTACGCACGCGGCGATACCAAACATGTTAATTTATTTATTTTTATTTATAAAATAGGAAAAGGGGGGTGATTCACACTTTTATTAGGGGAGGGGGCTTTTTATTAATAATAACACTTTATTTTTAACTTTTACACTTATACTAGAGGCCCCCCTGGGGGACTTCTAGTCTGAGTACTCTGCTCTCTCATATAGATCTATGCTGCACTCGATTGCTTCCGGCTGCTGAAGCCAGTCCCGGCACCCAAGACTGCGGCGGTTCAGAGTGGGGTCGTCACGCGGGGACCCCACCCATGCGAGGACGTACAGTTATGTCCTCTTGCGGGAAAGGGTTAAGGCATTGGGCAAAAGAGTGGAGGAGGAAAGAGGAGATATCTTTGGCTTGCTTGAATCTGGGAAGCTGGAGAAAGGAGTATGGGTCATGGTTAAGGGCCCTATTCCTCGGGACGATTATTGTTCGTACAATCGTTAAATCGTTTGGAACTAAGCGATAATTGTTCGGTTGAATAGCAGTTAACAATTAAACTACGCCACTTGTTTTGCCCGCAGGCTAATACCAAACTTGCCCAAAGGTAAAACGTAACTTTTAATTTTTAATCATAAAATTTTTTTAACTTTGTGATTTGTGTATATACAGTGTGATTAAAATGGCTGTGTTCACAAATTCTGGGTTGTATATATGTATTTGTAGTTATAGTAAATTTATTAAGTACTATAAAAGTGGCTTATCGCAAGGGGTGAGGTTCTTTCACCTCTAACTCCTATTACCTTTTTGTATATACAGTAGCCACTTGTACGCGAAATGATAGTACCAGAAACACGTGGTGTGTGCTCATCAATGGATATTGTATGGCAGAGTCACAAACCGCGATAGGGAGTAGTCTGCTACCGCACTGATAGCCGCACTGCAGCTGCGGTTTATTAACGGCTTGTGCGTTTTCAACTTGCAGATATAGTTTGCAGATATAGTTTGAAATATCGCACTAGTGCTACCATTTACCAGTTTAGTGTGCTCAGCAGGCTACAATGGATTGCAGATTACAGCTGGAATGGTGCACTAATATAGTGTCATCTCGGTAAATGATATCAACACAATGTAGACCCTGCAGGTCAGCAGATAGACGGTCTCACATTCTGTGATATACGGGGGCTCGGTGGCCGATTCCCGCTATCCTCGTACCGCCGCTTAAACTAGTCCGGCCGGACCTAGCCTGTAGCGGTCAGTCACGATAGGAGGACTTCTACCGGGACACTGACACTATGACTGGTATTCTTGCTTAATACTCCCGCATATAACTAAACATTGTCTCAATACACCCTGCTAGATGGAACACTAGTCAGATTAAAAGTCCATGCCTTTCCCTAACTAGTTTAGAATATGAAGGAAGCGCTACCACTGCGCATGTCATAGGACTTAGTTTTTCTACGGATAAAGATTTGGAAGTTGCGTATGTACAGATGTTTAGACTGCATCAGTAAGGGGATAATTTGTCCCGCGCATATTATTTGACTTAGAATGTGACAGGAGCGCTATCGCAGCGCATGTCATGAAATATAGCTTTACAGTGAACCGGGATTTGGAAGATGCGTCTATATGAATGTTTTAGACTGCATACAAAAGATTCCTATTCATATGCCACAAGGGTAAGCAAAAATTTTTTTCCTAAAAATGCAGTCATAAATTGAAAATAGATGTAATAATTGTGAATTTGGAGGGATATAGCCCGGAGAGGGAGCCACTGGGCGCTGGTATTGCGCGGGGGTGGATGTTTACACGAATCTCCGGGTTTGAATGTGGGAGGATGATACGATAAGGAGTACGTAGTTGGATTTATGGATTCTGACCTTACACTGTATTGTAGATCACTTCTTTTTCTTATGTTTATAGAAACGGAGTAAATGTAAATCCTTCGTTGAGGCCGCTAGGTGATAAGGTTTGTAATCGGTAGATCCATTTGGCCTCGGCTTGGAGCAGTTTGCTGTCTAAATCTCCTTTCCTTGGTCCGAGGCGTATCATTTGGATCCCCCAGAAGGTGAGTCCTTTCGAGTCGCCATTGTGACAATCGTTAATATGTCTGGCTATGCTCGTGTCAGTCTTCGTTCTTATATTACTTAAGTGGGATCCGATGCGGTTTTTAAACTGCTGTATGGTTTTTCCAATATACATTAAACCGCAGGGACATTTGGCTCCATAGACTAATCCTCTTGTCTGGCAGTTTATGAATTCCCTTATGTTGTAAGTTTTATTGCCACTAGAACTGGTGTAGGTTTTGGTTTTTGGTAAAAATTTGCAGTAGGTACATGTTCCACATGGGTATGATCCTACTATATTGGACTTAAGCCATGTGCTGGTCGATGTTGTTGTATCTGTTGTAGAAAAATAACTGTGGACTAAATGGTCCCGAAGATTTTTCCCTCGTCTGTAAGTGATGCTGGGTGTATTCGACAGGACGTCCTTGAGGTCGGGGTCTGCTTGAAGTATAGGCCAATATTGTTTTATGGGTTCTCTGATTTTGAAATGGGCTACGTCAAAAGTTCCAATACAGCGGATGATTTGGTAGGTCGCTGGTGTCAAGGTGGTATTTCTGTACAGTAGGGTATTCCTGTCAGTATGTCGGGCTTTGTAAAAGGCACGATGTAACACTTTCTTGGGATAGCCTTTATTAATAAATCTCTGGTATAGAACGCTGCATTCTTCAAGAAAGGAGGCTTCGGTGGAGCAGTTTCTTCTGGCTCTTAAATACTGTCTCACCGGAATACCACGTTTAAGGGGGGCCGGGTGATAGCTTCCCCATTGTAGAAAGCTGTTTGTGGCAGTGGGTTTTCGAAATATCTTGGTGGTAAGATCTCCATTGGATTCAATAGTGATGGTAAGGTCGAGGAAATTGATACTTTGGACATGAATTTCGCTTGTGAGAACTAAGCCGATTTCGTTATCATTCAAATGGTTGACAAATTGGTTGAAAAGCGCTACATCTCCATCTCAGATGAGTAGGACATCATCGATGTAGCGCCCCCAAAAAAGTACGTGATCTGTAAATTTTTTTGTGTTTTCTGTGAATACCATGGTGGATTCCCACCAACCTAAATACAGGTTGGCGTACGTGGGTGCGCAGCTCGTGCCCATAGCAGTCCCTCTCTTCTGTAAGAAGAATTTTTTGTCAAATACAAAAAAATTATGCGTTAGGAGGAACTGTAATAGCTTGAGTACAAACTGACTATGTGGTATATAGGAATTACCTCTTGTGGATAGATAGGTGTCGACGGCGTGTAACCCATGCTCGTCTTTGATACTTGTATATAACGTTTCTACATCAAGACTGGCCAGAAAGACTCCTGAGGTAAATGATAATTCCTGAAGTTTTTTGACTGTGGCTGTCGTATCTTTAATGAATGATGGTAATGTTTCTACGAATGGGGAGATAACGTTATCGACGTATTTACTGATCCCTTCAGTCAAATTATTATTTCCTGAAACTATGGGACGTCCTGGTATTGGTGTTCTCTGTTTGTGGACTTTAGGAAGTGCATAGAAGGTTGCCAAAGTAGGGGTGGGATTATAAATGGCTTTAAATTCTAGGTCAGTCAAAAGGTTACTATTCTTTGCTTCCGTGAGTATTGTTTTCAGTTCGGTAGAGAAAGGTCTAGTGGGGTCAACCTTTAGGATTTCGTATGTTTCTTCGTCCATCAATAATCTTAGGCACATTTGCCTATAATCTTCTTTATCCATGATTACAAGATTACCCCCTTTGTCCGATGGTTTAATCTCTATGTCAAGATTTTTTGCCAGTTGGTGGAGGGCTTGATTTTCTTGGTGGCTAAAGTTAGTGTTGTGTTTCGTGATTTTACAGTCAATCTTTTTTATGTCATTACAAACTAGATTGACAAACTTATCAATATTGTGAAATGTGACAAGTTACGGTGTGAAAACAGATTTTGGTCTTAAGTTGGTGGCAGGTGCTGTGAATGGCCTAATCCCAGTCTCATTTTCAGTTTGCAAGTCGAAGAGGGTTTCAATAGCTTCTCTTTCTTTTTGGGAAAGTTACGCTGGATTAGACTGTCTATGCTTGTAAAATTTATGCAGCGCCAATTTTCTCGCAAAAAGGTGGATATCCTTGATCCAATTGAACTCGTCGAATGGAGGAATAGGGGTAAATGATAGTCCCCTTTCAAGTAGTTGGATCTCTGTTTCGGATAGACAGGTTTTGGATAAATTCATAATCTGTGGTTTATTATCCTTCAGTTGCGGCGTTGCTTGTAAGCCCATTAGCTGCGATCTCTCAGTTGCGCCGGGCTTGGTATTCACAGAAAACACAAAAAATTTTAAAGATCACGTACTTTTTTGGGGGCGCTACATCGATGATGTCCTACTCATCTGGGATGGAGATGTAGCTCTTTTCAACCAATTTGTCAACCATTTGAATGATAACGAAATCGGCTTAGTTCTCACAAGCGAAATTCATGTCCAAAGTATCAATTTCCTCGACCTTACCATCACTATTGAATCCAATGGAGATCTTACCACCAAGATATTTCGAAAACCCACTGCCACAAACAGCTTTCTACAATGGGGAAGCTATCACCCGGCCCCCCTTAAACGTGGTATTCCGGTGGGACAGTATTTAAGAGCCAGAAGAAACTGCTCCACCGAAGCCTCCTTTCTTGAAGAATGCAGCGTTCTATACCAGAGATTTATTAATAAAGGCTATCCCAAGAAAGTGTTACATCGTGCCTTTTACAAAGCCCGACATACTGACAGGAATACCCTACTGTACAGAAATACCACCTTGACACCAGCGACCTACCAAATCATCCGCTGTATTGGAACTTTTGACGTAGCCCATTTCAAAATCAGAAAAACCATAAAACAATATTGGCCTATACTTCAAGCAGACCCCGACCTCAAGGACGTCCTGTCGAATACACCCAGCATCACTTACAGACGAGGGAAAAATCTTCGGGACCATTTAGTCCACAGTAATTTTTCCACAACAGATACAACAACATCGACCAGCACATGGCTTAAGTCCAATATAGTAGGATCATACCCATGTGGAACATGTACCTACTCACTGGCGGAACTACCGCCGTAGCGGCCGCTACGGGGCCCCGCCGTATCGGGGGCCCGTGGCGCGGGCCCCCGGAGCTCATAGCCTGTAGCACCCGGCGGCCGAGCAGGCCTCCCGGGTGCTACAGCTGTTTGGGGTCCAGGCAGTGGCCACAAAGGGGGGCCCGCGGTTCCGGCGCGCAGGGAGCTCTGGGATGCGAGCGCTGCCGGGGATAAGACGCGACACCCCCGGCAGCCGCGCAGCAGCCGGGGACAGATCGAAGGAGTGAGGATCGACGTGGGAGCGTGTTGTCAGGTGAGTTAAGTTTTGTTTTTTTATCAGCCTGCAGGGTGGGGGGAAAGAGGGGGGCATCTATGAGGGTGGGGGGAAAGAGGGGGGCATCTATGAGGGTGGGGGGAAAGAGGGGGCCATCTATGAGGGTGGGGGGAAGGAGGGGGCCATCTATGAGGGTGGGGGGAAAGAGGGGGGCATCTATGAGGGTGGGGGGAAAGAGGGGGCCATCTATGAGGGTGGGGGGAAGGAGGGGGCCATCTATGAGGGTGGGGGGAAGGAGGGGGCCATCTATGAGGGTGGGGGGGGGAAAGAGGGGGCCATCTATGAGGGTGGGGGGGGGGAAAGAGGGGGCATCTATGAGGGTGGGGGGAAGGAGGGGGCCATCTATGAGGGTGGGGGGGGAAAGAGGGGGCATCTATGAGGGGGGGGAAAGAGGGGGCATCTATGAGGGTGGGGGGAAGGAGGGGGGCATCTATGAGGGTAGGGGGAAAGGTGGCATCTATGAGGGTAGGGATGAAAGAGGGGGCATCTATGAGGGAGGGGGGAAGGGGACCATCTATGAGGGAGGGGGGAAGGGGACCATCTATAAGGGAGGGGGAAGGGGGCCATCTATAAGGGAGGGTGGGGGGAGAGGGGGCCATCTATAAGGGAGGGTGGGGGGAGAGGGGGCCATCTATAAGGGAGGGTGGGGGGAGAGGGGGTCATCTATAAGGGAGGGTGGGGGGAGAGGGGGCCATCTATAAGGGAGGGTGGGGGGAGAGGGGACCATCCATAAGGGAGGGTGGGGGGAAAGGGGGCCATCTATAAGGAGGGGGGAGAGGAGGCCATCTATAAGGGAGGGGGTAGAGGAGGCCATCTATATGGAGGGGGAGAGGAGGCCATCTATAAGGGAGGGTGGGGGGAGAGGGGGCCATCTATAAGGAGGGCAACATGGGGGTAGAGGGGCCATCTATTTGGGGGGGGCAACATAGGGGGAGAGGGAATACACAGAGGGGGGCATATATTATTAGGGGGTCACATAGAGTCAGGGCTACCCACTAAATGAGGGTGTAAAGGGGACAGTACAGATGTGCAGTGTGTATAGAGATGAGGATGGTGCCAGAGTGAGGAGTCTAATATGTCTGTCTGGCAGATTCTGTGGATTCGTGGCTCGGAGAAGTTCTCATAATAGCCCAGGATGGATGGAGAAGATGAAAAGGAAAGAACTCCGATCAGAGAAGACGTCCCCTGTGAGTCACTTAATATAACTGTACTGTAATTTATATGGTGTACAGAACCTGTGTAGAGCTGAGTGTGTTTATGGCGTAGTGGTCGATTGAGGGGGTTGGGGCCCCAATCAAAAGTTTGCTATGGGGCCCAGCCATTTCTAGTTACGCCCCTGTACCTACTGCAAATTTTTACCAAAAACGAAAACCTACACCAGTTCTAGTGGCAATAAAACTTACAACATAAGGGAATTCATAAACTGTCAGACAAGAGGATTAGTCTATGGAGCCAAATGTCCCTGCGGTTTAATGTATATTGGAAAAACCATACAGCAGTTTAAAAACCGCATCGGATCCCACTTAAGTAATATAAGAACGAAGACTGACACGAGCATAGCCAGACATATTAACGATTGTCACAATGGCGACTCGAAAGGACTCACCTTCTGGGGGATCCAAATGATACGCCTCGGACCAAGGAAAGGAGATTTAGACAGCAAACTGCTCCAAGCCGAGGCCAAATGGATCTACCGATTACAAACCTTATCACCTAGCGGCCTCAACGAAGGATTTACATTTACTCCGTTTCTATAAACATAAGAAAAAAAAGTGATCTACAATACAGTGTAAGGTCAGAATCCATAAATCCAACTACATACTCCTTATCGTATCATCCTCCCACATTCAAACCCGGAGATTCGTGTAAACATCCACCCCCACGCAATACCAGCGCCCAGTGGCCCCCTCTCCGGGCTATATCCCTCCAAATTCACAATTATTACATCTATTTTCAATTTATCACTGCATTTTTAGGAAAAAATTTTTTGCTTACCCTTGTGGCATATGAATAGGAACCTTTTGTATGCAGTCTAAAACATTCATATAGACGCTTCTGTCAAATCCCGGTTCACTGTAAAGCTATATTTCATGACATGCGCTGCGATAGCGCTCCTGTCACATTCTAAGTCAAATAATATGCGCGGGACAAATTATCCCCTTACTGATGCAGTCTAAACATCTGTACAGACACAACTTCCAAATCTTTATCCGTCGAAAAACTAAGTCCTATGACATGCGCAGTGGTAGCGCTTCCTTCATATTCTAAGTCGAAGTCCAGAATCATGCGCATAAGAATATTGCATCCCTAAAATAAACTAAGTCCACAAGCATGCGCAAATGAACAATCAACGGACAATGGGGAGTTTACTAATACTCACCCGCCATTTTCCATATTCAAATCAAAGCATAATACACCAATCACACACCATAGGGGAGGAACTTGATACGCAAATGGACTAGGATAGGTTAATTACCTCTGACCACAGCGAAGTCTCCGGTACCCAACGTATAAAAAGAACACCGGAATCCCGCCCGCCATCGCCAATATCTTTGATAAAGTCGGGGTCCCCTTCGAAACTAGTTAGGGAAAGGCATGGACTTTTAATCTGACTAGTGTTCCATCTAGCAGGGTGTATTGAGACAATGTGTAGTTATATGCTGGAGTATTAAGCAAGAATACCAGTCATAGTGTCAGTGTCCCGGTAGAAGTCCTCCTATCGTGACTGACCGCTACAGGCTAGGTCCGGCCGGACTAGTTTAAGCGGCGGTACGAGGATAGCGGGAATCAGCCACCGAGCCCCCGTATATCACAGAATGTGAGACCGTCTATCTGCTGACCTGCAGGGTCTACATTGTGTTGATATCATTTACCGAGATGACACTATATTAGTGCACCATTCCAGCTGTAATCTGCAATCCATTGTAGCCTGCTGAGCACACTAAACTGGTAAATGGTAGCACTAGTGCGATATTTCAAACTATATCTGCAAACTATATCTGCAAGTTGAAAACGCACAAGCCGTTAATAAACCGCAGCTGCAGTGCGGCTATCAGTGCGGTAGCGGACTACTCCCTATCGCGGTTTGTGACTCTGCCATACAATATCCATTGATGAGCACACACCACGTGTTTCTGGTACTATCATTTCGCGTACAAGTGGCTACTGTATATACAAAAAGGTAATAGGAGTTAGAGGTGAAAGAACCTCACCCCTTGCGATAAGCCACTTTTATAGTACTTAATAAATTTACTATAACTACAAATACATATATACAAGCCAGAACTTGTGAACACAGCCATTTTAATCACACTGTATATACACAAATCACAAAGTTAAAAAGTTTTTATGAATAAAAATTAAAAGTTACGTTTTACCTTTGGGCAAGTTTGGTATTAGCCTGCGGGCAAAACAAGTGATTTAATCAATACCTCCCACAAGGTTGGGATCTCTATCCCTAACAATTAAACTACGAACAAGAAATCGTTGATTGCTTAATGAGACCTCGACCTATTTTTATCGTTGCTCATTCACAAATCGTTCGCATGGAATAAGACATCGTTTGCAGTAGCGACGAACGCAATAGCGACAACAAGACGACCGCAATAACGATCATAAGTAGCGACCATCGTTCTGTGTAATTGGGTGAACGATTTCAGGTAGTTTGAGAAGAAGATGATGTGCCCCACCCCTCCACTTGGCCAACAGGGGGGTGAGTTAAAGGAGCATGACATTTAGAGTTATGTTGAATTGTTTAATAAGGAATATATGTATGGATTTTATATGGTGATTTGTAAAACAAATAAAAAGGTTAAAAAAATTCATGTGCTCTTATAGGTTAGGACATAGCACTGCCAGTGAAGGCTGTGTTGAAAGGTCAGTATGATAACCCTACTACATTAGAATGTGTATTTCAGTATATTGTTGAATTGTAAGCACTTGTGATCCGCTCCTGATTACTGTGGCGCTATCTACATAAAGATTGTGTTCCATGTGAAATAATGTTATATGTGGAAAAGGCCTCTAGATGGCAGCAGACTCAACATTTTTAATTCTTGTGACCTCTGAAATCCCATTTTCTTCTCGAGCAATGCTGAAAGCTATCCCCAATCCACAAAAGAATGCCTGTTTGGCCAGGGCTTCATACACTCTCTATCTGACTTACAAACATGCTACAAACAATGATGCAGTTAACCTCCTGATATTACTGGTGGCTGAGTATGTTAAAGGCTATGTGGCCTCCTGCACCACTTGTACCCAAATCAATGCTTCCCATTTAAATCCTGGCTATGAAGGCTTCTTTTTGGTGGACTGGGAGGGCTTTGGTCCTAAGGAAAAATCCTTGGAGCTTGACAGTAACGTCCTGTAATGTAAATTGCTAAGAAGATTTCGACAGGCAGGGGGGGGTATTGTCACAGCTGCATCAGTGTCCCATGCCTCCCGTGCCCCGTACCCACTCTCTTACCGTTTCTTCTGCAGTAGTTGTCAAAGCACACATGCCAGGGCTCAGTGCTGTTGCTCCTTCAGCCCCCCAGGCACCTCTCCCCGCTCAGGTCTCTGGCTTTCCTTCCCGGCGTGTCACCACCTCCTAATATGCGTGCACAACGTCTTCTATAGATTTAAAGGGCCATTGCACCCTTAAAGAACAACTTCGGCCAAAAGTATTTTTTAATATGTTATTGGTTTACTTATGGAAAGTTAGACAAATTCCTAATGTACATTAATTATGGGAAATGCACATATACTGCTATTTCCCTTAATTTAGTAGATCATGGAGACTTCAAATTCTCTGAAATACCTTGACATCACGAATCAGGTGTAATTCCAATGGAGTGTCCAGCAGGGGGCGCACTATATATAGAATTCAATGAGTACCATTGACTTCTATATATAGTGCGCCCCTGCTGGACACTCTATTGAATCAATGGCTGTCAATGTAAAACTGTATGCACTGCTATACACTGTACTACTTCTCCATCATCTGCTCATAGTATTAGCAGATGATGGTGAAGTAGTACAAGGGCTATCCCCATCACCGCCGCCGCCGAGCCTGCCACTGATCCTGGAGGAGCATTCCGGATCTCCGGATCACTATTCTTGGGGCCTACTTCCTCCAGTAGACCGGGGTCTCAATTACAGCACCGAACCCGCCCGGACCCCCTGCGCCGCCGCTGATGCCTGCCCCCGCTGTCACTCACGCTGCATACCTCCGCAGGCCGCAGCTCCGGCATGTCGGGCGGGTCCACTGCTGTAATTGAGGCCCCAGTCTCAGGCCTACTTCCTTCCTGAGACCGGGGCCTCAATTACAGCACCGTACCCGCCCGGCATGCCGGAACTGCGGCCTGCGGAGGTATGCAGCGTGAGTGACAGCAGGGGCAAGCATCAGCCGTGGCGCAGGGGTCCGGGCGGGTCTGGTGCTGTAATTGAGGCCTTGGTCTCAGCATACCTCCCAACTTTTGCAAAGAGGGACATGTGCGCCGCGGTCCCCATAGCCACGACCCCATAGCGACCCTCCATAGGCACGCCCCCATAGCAACCCTCTATAGCCACGCCCCCATAGCAACTCTCTATAGCCACGCCCCCATAGCAAACCTTCCAAAGCCACTCCCCTACAGTCACCACATGCTGCTGACTGAATAGTGCCCTATACAGTATCCAATCCCGCCAAAAATGCCCTATATAGTATCCAATCCCCCATTATAGTGCCCCACATAGTATCCAATGCCCCCATATAGTGACCAACATAGTATCCAATCCCCCACATAGTGCCCCACATAGTGTCCAATCCCCCACATAGTGCCCCACATAGAATCCAATCCCCCCAATAGTGCCCCACATAGAATCCAATCCCCCACATAGTGCCCCATATAGTGTCCAATCCCCCACATAGTGCCCCACATAGAATCCAATCCCCCACATAGTGCCCCACATAGTATCCAATGCCCCCATATAGTGAACCACATAGTAGCCAATGCCCCCATATAGAGCCCCACATAGTAGCCAATGCCCCCATATAGTGCCCCACATAGTAGCCAATCCCCATATAGTTCCCCACATAGTAGCCAATCCCCCCATATAGTGCCCCACATAGTAGCCAATCCCCATATAGTACCCCACATAGTAGCCAATCCCCCCATATAGTGCCCCACATAGTAGCCAATCCCCATATAGTGCCCCACATAGTAGCCAATGCCCCTATATAGTGCCCCACATATTATCCAATCCCCCATATAGTGCCCCATATAGTGCCCCACATAGTAGCCAATGCCCCCATATAGTGGCCCACATAGTAGCCAATGCCCCCATATAGTGCCCCACATAGTAGCCAATCCCCCATATATGCCCACATAGTAGCCAATCCCCCCATATAGTGCCCCACATAGTAGCCAATCCCCATATAGTGCCCCACATAGTATCCAATCCCCATATAGTGCCCCACATAGTAGCCAATCCCTCCATATAGTGCCCCACATAGTAGCCAATCCCCCATAGAGTGCCCACATAGTAGCCAATGCCCCCATATATGCCCCACATAGTAGCCAATCCCCCATATATGCCCCACATAGTAGCCAATCCCCCATATAGTGCCCCACATACTAGCCAATCCCCCAAATATGCCCCACATAGTAGCCAATGCCCCCATATATGCCCCACATAGTAGCCAATCCCCCATATAGTGCCCCACATAGTAGCCAATGCCCCCAAATATGCCCCACATAGTAGCCAATCCCCCATATAGTGCCCACATAGTAGCCAATGTCCCCAAATATGCCCCACATAGTAGCCAATGCCCCCATATAGTGCCCCACATAGTAGCCAATCCCCCATATAGTGCCCTACATAGTAGCCAATCCCCATATAGTGCCCCACATATTAACCAATCCCCATATAGTGCCCCACATAGTAGCCAATCCCCCATATATGCCCCACATAGTAGCCAATCCCCCATATGGTGCCCCACATAGTAGCCAATCCCACAAATATGCCCCACATAGTAGCCAATGCCCCCATATAGTGCCCCACATAGTAGCCAATCCCCGATATAGTGCCCCACATAGTAGCCAATCGTCATATAGTGCCCCACATATTATCCAATCCCCCCATATAGTAGCCAATCCCCCATATAGCGCCCCACAGAGTAGCCAATACCCCCCATTTGTGTGGCCCCAGCGGAAAAAATAATAAACCAGTAACTCACCCGTCCTCCGGTCCCAGCAGCTCCTCTCCCGGCAGAGCGCGCACTCCCGTCATCCTCCGGGGCGGGCAGCGGGGTACAGAGACACTGACTGTACCGGAAGTGATTCATGATAGAGGCTGCAGGTCACTTCCGGCACAGTCAGTGTCTCTGTCCCCCGCTGCCCGCCCAGGAGGATGACGGAAGTGCGCGGCCTGCCGGGAGAGGAGCTGCTGGGACCGGAGGACAGGTGAGTTACTGGTTTATTGTTTTTTTCGCTGGAGCCACATATAATGCGGGACACTGGGTGCCGTTCCGGGACCGCGGGACAGCACCCCGAGAACGGGACTGTCCCGCGAAATCCGGGACGGTTGGGAGGTATGGTCTCAGGGAGGAAGAAGGCCCCAAGAATAGTGATCTGGAGCTCCGGAATGCTGCTTCAGGATCAGTGGCAGGCTCAGCGGCGGTGGTGGTGGTGATGGGGATAGCCCTGGTACTACTGTAGTATACCAGAGCATAATCCCTGCAGCTGGGCTGAGGATGGCACCTGTCCATAAGCAGTTTATTGTCTATTCTATGAGGTAACATGTTTTATATTAAACTGTTATGTGTATTTCTCTGTACCAGTAACTGGCAGGCAGAGAATGGGTTACATGCTTTTCACTGCACACCACACAAAACAGCGACACCTACTGTCCTTAGTTGGAACTGCTCTAGGTAGTGTTGTGAGCCTAGAAAGTGCTAGCAAATGGGCGAGGTATGCAAATAGGCCCCCAATAAAAGGTTGGCAGTTGTAGTGTTTAGCAGAGACAAGTGACTAGCTGTTGAGGGAACAACATCACCTCATGAGAGACCATCACCACAGAGCAAAGCTGCTGAGGGGAACAAGAGAGATTACCAAAAGAGCAGCTAAAGAAAACAGCCGGAGGTGAGAGAAAAAGAGAGAGACTTTGAGAGACAGTTTGTCAGGTGCACCCTCAGGAAAGGGCCAGCACATATACAGTCAGTGGGAATCCTAAAGCCAGACTCCCAAGTGGAAAGACTTGACTGTAAAAGGGAGCAGAGTTAACGTAGGCCTCTGCATCCATCTTCCTGAATCCAGGGGTAAGATTTACTAGGACCCCTGGATACCTCTGGGACCCGAAAGTTGTGGCCTAAGGCCCTGCCCAGTAACTAAAGCAGGAAGCTCCCTAGCTGACAGGGAGGGGAAACAGAATCAAGCACCATTGGTGGAGAGGTCCACAGGATCCCAGTCCCCACCAGCGTCCCACACGTACTGACAGACCAGGATCTGAGGCAGATCATCTCTCCACACACCACCAGACTCTCCACAAGCACAGTAACCCAGTCAAGGCCCCCAGTATTAACAGCTGTATACCACAGGACTGTAAAACAACTGCAAGTCCATCAGTAAAGGAGTTATTGTTATACTGCCTCCCTCCTTGTCTCCCTGTTGTCCTGGTCTACCTGCACCACATGACTATCAAGGGCCCTATTACCGGACAGCAGTGTTTGGGGTTGGCCCCGAGGGAACTACAGGTCCACACCATTGACCACCTTACACACAGATGCAGCCCCCCTACAGGAACCTCTGCAATAGCCCACAGAAGAGAGAGAGAACTCAGGGAAGCGACAGGGAGTCCCCTGTACCTGTGGAAGCCCTCAAGCCCACCTGTGACCGTGACAAGTCTATCAGTAAGGCTGTGGTGCACCGCAAGTCCCAGCCATCCTGCAGGTACAGCACACTCTCACTCTGCAGCTCTCAGTACATCCCCTAACTCGGGAGCTCAGCGCTACACTCAGGAGAGGTATAACCACCATCATCCTCTCCTCATTTCCCCTCACTCTCTTCCACAAGCACCCCGGCTCGCTGCACTACTTCCCTGTCATCTGCTCACAGTATGAACAGATGATGGGGAAGTAGTACAGAGCATATGTGGCGGCAGCGGGGGGGGGGGGGCAGATTGGTGATGGGCATGGCCCTGGTACTACTCCCCCATCATCTGCTTATACTATGAGCAGATGATGGGGGAGTAGTACAGTATATAACAGTGCATACAGTTTTAAATTGACAGCCATTGATTCAATAGAGTGTCCAGCAAGGGCGCACTATATATAGAAGTCAATGGTACTTTTAAGTAAATTAGTAAATTAGTAAATTTTATATATAGTGCACCCCCCTGCTGGACACTCCATTGGAATTACACCTGATTTGCATTCGTATTTTAGAGAATTTGAAGTTTTCACGATCTACTAAATCAGGGGTGTCAAACTCAAATACACAGTGGGCCAAAATTAATAAATTGGACAAAGTCACAGGCCAACCTTGATAATTATTAAATCGCAAATGCGGTGTTCCTGGCACTGTCAGTGGTGTGAGCCTCCCAGCACTGTGCACTATGATAAGCAGGCTTGTATCATATTTCTCTCTAAGGTGTATGTTTCCATGTTAGGGGATTGCTATTTGTGCAACAAGATGATTTTTTCAGTATACATCTCCGCGATCTTTGGTGATTTGGTGCAAACACACTGGAAATTAATATTGGTCTAGGTTTTCTGACCTGACCAATACAATCTCACATATATAAAAGTTATGTCACAGGATTATGTCAATTGAATTTCCCTGTTTAATTTTAAGATTACTTATTTTGCACAGCCCAAATGTCACAATCTAAAATTGAGACACCAAATATTATATATATATATATATATATATATATATATATATATATATATATATATTTATTTATATTAAATCACATGATTGATACATAAATACACACTGTCCCATCCCAAAGTAAAAACAAACCCCAGTCAGGACTGTTATGATACAGTACCTACAACCATATTAAATAAACATATACTATCTCCAAATGGAGAAATATGCATACTACAGCACTAGTCCCCTTGTGCAAAAAATTTATTTGCATATGCTGTGCGACTACATGCAAATGAGTAATAAAGTGCAAGTGCTAAAACAAAGTGCAACAACAAAAGTACAGATCCTGCCTAGGCAGAATAATGTGCAATCACAGACATTTATAAATAGAAGGAAAAAGCATGTAATTTATCAGATAATAGAAAGAGGAAGGTAGAAGTCTACAGATCCCCACACTTTCCTTCTCACCAGTGACTTCCTCAGTCCCCTACCTTCCCCTTTCCTTATTTATATCACTTTGTTGCCTCGGATGCCCTAATTGCAAATGTGTTTTCTCTTTCTTACTACCCCTCCCTTCTCTGTTTTCCAAGATACAGGGTTTTTACTGTTTGGTTCACCACCCGTACTTTTCAGTTTGGGTGTAAATGCTTGGCTAAGGAGGTGTATTTAGGGTTCTCATTATGTGATAAACCCCACCCCTCCCCTTACATGATTCACACCCCCTCAGCCTCTTATTCACACCCCAGAGCCTAGTTTAAAGGCTGGAGTATAGTGGATCCACTGGCCTCCAAAAGCAATTATGTAAGCCACACCAGGGAACAGAATGTAAGGGCCTTATTACACGGGACGATTATCATTCGAAAAATCGTTAGATCGTTCAGATTTGAACGATAATCATTTAGTGTAATAGCAGACAACTATTAAACGACCAACGAGAAAACATTAGTCGTTTGATAGAGTTTGGACCTATTTTTATCGTTGATCGTTCGCAAAGCGTTCGCATGGAATAAGACATTGTTCAGTTGTTCGCAGCAGCAGTGAATGCAATAGCGACGACAAGATGACTGCAAGAACGATCATAAGTAACGATCATCATTCCGTGTAATTGGGTGAACAATTTCAGGTCGTCGTTTGAGATCGTTTATCGTTAATCGTCGAAAAATCGCTTTGTGTAATAGTAAGGGGTTGCTGGTTTTCACTAGAGCCTGCTGCAAGGTAGGATGAGCTTTCTGCAGCAGGTGACGACCAGGTCACTACCCCTGGTATGACTTGCTTGCATAGGTGGCGAGGTAGAGCGAAGTACGGAAACGTGAAGCAGAAGAGTAGTCTGGGACAGGCAGACAGGTCAGGGGAGGCAGCAGACAAGAGTAAAGAGACAGTAGCAACAGGAAAAGGTATATAGTAACAGAACGACAGACTGGCACCACTATCTTAATAGGCTATGGGCACTAAAGATCCGACACGGGTATAGAAAGAGGCAGGATTTATAGACGGTCTAGAAAGGAAGCATAATTAGGACCCTGGCTCTTTAAATAAAATAAAAAACCCGGCAGGCGCACCCTAGCAGGCAGGGAGCCATGCTAGGCTGCTGAACATCGGAAGGAGGTGGAAGCAGGATGGGTAGAAGGTCGGGCTCTGGGATCAGAAGAAGACACAGAGGAGGAGGAGGGGCCGTGACCAGGGGGCACAAGAAGGTACAAGCCCCGGCCGTGACAGTACCCTTCTTTCTTGCCTGAGCTCGCTTAGCATCAGGCTTCCATGACCTCTCTTCAGGACTGAAGCCTTTCCAATTGACCAGAAAATTATGTTTTCCCCGAATAGTCCAGTTCATGGCCAGAACTTCTTTACCAGCATAAACATCAGTAGTGTCCACTTGAGGCGACTGGGAGGCAGTCTTTTGAGAAAAACAATTTAAGACAACTGGCCTCAACAGAGAAACATGGAAGAAGTTTTGAATCCGCATAAATGCAGGCAAATGAAGCGTGTAAGCAATAGGGTTGATCTGCTTCAGCACCACAAACAGTCCCAAGAAACAAGGACCCAATTTGTAGCTTTGAATCTTCAGGCAGCTGTGGGACTTCTCTTCTTATGTGCCTGGATCTTCATAAGTGTAAAAGCCTGTAACAAAGACTGACAAGTTTTGTTCCAGATAGCCGTGACGTCCCGAACCAAGTCATCTACAGCGGGAATATCCCAGGAGGAGGGCAGAGGAGGTTGAGGGTGCAGACCATAAACGACGAAGAATGAAAATTTCCCAGTGGAACTCGAGGCTTGATGATTATAGGAGAATTCTGCCCAAAGTTAACAGACTGGCCCAATTGTCTTGATGAGCAGACACAAAATTACGCAAGTAATAGTGCATTTACACGAAACGATTATCCGCCGAATTTTCGCGATAACAATCGCATTTGAGCGATAATTGGCTTGTTTAAACATATCGAATGATCAAGTGACAAGCGAGAAATCGTTTATTGTGATCTTTCAACATGTTCTCAAATCTTTGTTGGTCATTTGCTAAAAATTCGCAGATCGCTTTGTGTAAACAGTCTTTAAAAAGTTCACCATATGTGTGAGATGGGCTTAAGCAATCCTAAAAACAATCCCAGTAACGATTTTTCTAACAATTATTCTAACATTTTATTTGTCTAAATGCTGATCGTCATAAAAACCAAATCGTTGCTTCAAAATCGTTAAACAGTCAATTTGGCGAATTATCGATCCGTGTAAATGTAGCATAACTCCCAAGGAACCCTTATAGCTTAGGAAAGGTAAGGACAAGTATCAAGTATAAACACTGTTGGAATTAGGGCACCTGATCAATATTTTTAATCTGACTACATGTCCTCTGTTCTGCCTCTGTTTCATTTACTTTATTGCATAAGATGATTTTCTTACTGAATATGCCTTTCTTTCCAGCATATAAAGCCTTCATTGATTGTCAGCAGATAAAACCCATCATTTATATGTCAACTATAAACAGTCAGTTAAAAAGCAGTTTCATTCATGAGATGCTGATGTTCATTAAAGGGAAACTGTCAGCAGGTCAGACAAATCTAACCTGCTGATAGCTCCCTATTGTGCACAGGGCACTGAGGATGAAGGTAAGGGCCCTATTCCACCGGACGATTATCGTTTGCATAATCGTTAACGATTAACAATCTCAAACGACCGCTATTGCGAAAGACCTGAAAACGTTCACTCATTTCCATGGAACGATAATCGTTACTTATGATCGTAATTGCGATCGTTTTTTATTCGCTATTTCTTCGCTATTGCGTTCGTATCTATTGCGAACGACCGAACGATGTCTTATTCAATGCGAACGATTTGTGAACGTTTTGCGAACGAGCAACGATAAAAATAGGTCCAGGTCTTATAAAGCGATCAACGATTTCTCGTTCGGTCGTTAATCGTTAACTGCATTTCAACCGAACGATTATAGTTTAGATTCGAACGATTTAACGATAATCTGAACAATAATCGTCCGTGGGAATAGGGCCCTAATGGTACTTTTACACAGTGCGATAATTCGCCCAATCGCACGATTAACGATTTTGAATGAACAATGTTTTTTTTATAACGATCAGCATTTAGAATCGTATGGAAAATTCGCTATGCGATCGTTTTGCGATCGTTTAAGCCTATGTCACACATAGGGGAAATCGTTGAAAGAATGTTTACACTGAACAATCTGCGAATTTTTTGAGAAACGATCAACGATGATTTAAGAACATGTTGAAAGATCAAAATGAACGATTTCTCACTCGTTTGATCGTTTGCAGCGTTTACACGTACGATTATCGTTCGAATTCGACCGTTATCGTGCAAAAACAAACGATAATCGTCCCGTGTAAAAGGACCATTAGTCTCTCACCTTTATCTCTCACCTTTATTCTGAATGCACCAATCTAGCCAGGCAGATTGGTGCTCTGGGGGCGGTAGCTCCAGGCTCAGTGCACCAAACAGCCTTAGTAGACGACAGATTAAACTGCAAAGTGCATGGAAACTTAAAAACTATGCCCAGAATGAAGGGAAGTAACTTAACTTCATCCTTAGCTACCCGTGCGCAATAGACATCTATAAGCAAGTTAATTTAGTTTAACTTTCATAGCACATGGGGACCGCTGCGATTGCGTGGCGGCCCAGCATTACCCCCTCAAGTGCCGCAAGCCATTAACCCCTGCAGTGCCGCTAGCTGCCCTCCTGTCACTGTCCGATCGGAACCCCCGCAGTGTAATGCATGAATTCTGATGGTTCTGACTACCAGAGGTCCCTTACATTCCTCCTGGCAGTCAGATGGGCGATAACACTGATGTCAAATAACACTGATCAATGCTATGCTATGGCATAGCAATGATCAATGTTACTGAACTCATGTAAAAATGTTAAAGTCCCCTAAGGGGACTTAAAAAGTGTAAAATAATATATTTAAAGTTTTAAAAAACATGCCATAGCCTCTCCCCTAATAAAAGTTTAAATCAACCACTTTTTTCCATTTTATAAATAAAACATAAAAATATGAAATAAACAAATAAACATATTGTATACCATAGTGCCATAGCATGCATAATTGTTCAATCTATTAAAATAAAACAATATTATTCCTGCACGGTGAACGGTGTAAACAAAACAAAAAGCAAAAAAAACACCAGAATTGATGGGTTTTTTTTATTACATTTTATATAAACTTTATAATTCAGACTGACCTATAGAATAATGTTATCATGCCGGTTTTACCGTAAAGTGCATTACGTAAACGCGGACACCCCCAAAAAAATTGGCTGAATTTTATTTTTTTCCCAATTTCATCCCAGAAATGATATTTTGGAGGTTTTAGTCACGCAATAATAGCGACAATCTAAGCGACATCAGGTGGCTTTTGGGGGAGACCTTGGGACATGGTTTCACAGTATTCAGATCGCATTCTGAACACATATATGGAAACACCTTATCCATATTTTCCAACTCCGAGCTGTATAAACTTGAATGCTTATTGGATTAAAGCTTATCAAGTAATACTAGCCAGCCATTGACCCACGAGACTGAGAAGCAGGTAGGAGTGCGGGCAGGTAAGTATGATCTGTTCAAGGCTAGGCAGCTAACTAGTTAAATAAGCCAGTGACGGGCAACCTTTTGAGCTTGGTGTGTCAACATTCGGTGAAAAAAAGTATAACTCGAATGGTGTGTCACTTCGAGAAAAAAACACCATAATTTTGCGTTATTTGTAGTTTAAATAACAAAAATACTTAGATGTAATATATAACTGTACTTAATATACAAAAAAAAAATTATTGTGTGAAGTAAGCTAAAAACCACATATACACACTACCCCACCTGACCCCCATCCCTCCCCATACACTACCCCACCTTACCCCCTCCCTCCCCATACACTACCCTACCTGACACTTCCACACACACACTACCCCAACTGACCCCCATCCCTCCCCATACACTACCCTACCTGACACTTCCACACACACACTACCCCACCTGACCCCCATCCCTCCCCATACACTACCCTACCTGACACTTCCACACACACACTACGCCACCTGACCCCCATCCCTCCCCATACACTACCCTACCTGACCCTTCCACACACACACTACCCCACCTGACCCCCATCCCTCCCCATACATTACCACACCTGATCCCCATCCCTCCCCATAAACTACCCTACCTGACCTTCATCCCTCCCCATACACATAATACCCCACCTGGCCCCATCCCTCCCCACTCATTTACACAATACCCCACCTGACCCATCCCCCGACCCCCATCCCTCTCCACACACACTTACAATCCTGCTGCGGTCCAGGAAGCGGGCTGTGGCACCAGGAGACGATGCTGGAGACAAGAGCAAGGCAGGGCTGGAACCAGGAAGAAGACGGGGCAGGAGCGTGGCAGTGCTCTGGACGGTCGTACGCAGCTATTGTGCCAGGTGACGTCACAGTAGCTGCGTCCGGGCGGTACGTGGGGCGGGGAATACTTGGGGTTCGGGCCGCACTGTAAGGACGCTGGACTGCCTTGGAGCTTGCATGTGGCCGCATACTCTTCTGTATGCGGCTGCATGGCGACTGTGGCTACGGGTGTCAGTGCTGACACGTGTGTCATAGGTTCGCCATCAGGGGAATAGGCAGTGGCTACATTCTCGCAGTGGAATGAAAATCTGCTGTGAGAATGCAGAGCCATAGGCCAAAACATTAGAGTGTTTTATGTTTGAATCTACCCTAAGGCAATGTTTATAATGGATCGCATCCTTGGGGGTACTCGGCTGGAGCAGCTCGTCGCATGGGGGTACTTGGTTTGAAAAGGTTGAAAAACACTGCTTTAGACTATTCTAGCCCTTAGTCATGACTAAAGTCAGTTGGTAACATTAAAGGGGTACTCCACTTAAGAAAGATTTAACTCTGTCCAATCTCCACCCATAATCATAAGCATCTTTGTAATAGGTTTCCATTACTTGAATTGGGACGTTTGTCTGTAGCACATCTTGACTTACATCCTGAAGTTGCTGAAAATCCTCACTTCCCTGTCCACTCTGTCTCCACTCCTCTTTCTTCCTCCTCCCTTCTGAGGCCAAAGTCACATGTTTTTTTGTCTCTTCTGTTACCAGGCAAGCTGTAACACCTCATCTGTAATCCCAACAACCACTGACATCCCACCAATCAGTGAGCACCAGGCCAAGAAGCGGGAAACAACAAAACAGTGACAGCCTCCAGAGCACTATAGGCAAAAGAATACATTTGTTTCATTTGTCTCAGCCAATCCCTGGCCGTAGTGCTGCCCTGTCTCAGTCAGTGATTGGCTGAGCAAGCTGTCACTCCCAAGATGAGTTCATCCTGGAAGTGGAGGCCCTGCAGTCAGCGTGGGAGTGCGGAACGGTAAGGATAAGCTCTTTATTGTTTTCTATATACCAGCAGCAATATATTAAAAGTTACCTAACGCCAGACAAATAGATGAATAAACATTTAATTTACCAGGGCAAACACTTTAACACATCCCATTAGGGAGGAAATGGGAGTGTGGTTTAGACCGTGTTCAGAATGCGTTCTGAATGTGAATGTGGAAGATAGAGATTCAGTAAATGTATATAAACCTCAGAAGGGCAACACAGAAAATTCTCGCTTCTAACATGTTAAATTATCATTTTAAACATGCTTCTTGCAACATTTTCTAACCTATTACATTATATACCTCACTTCCTTCTCTGGTCATATGTATTCATGTTTTCATTTGATTAGTTCTGGATGTGAAACTGTTGACTCACAAGTGTGTCATAAGTTATCTGAAAAAAAGAATATTTCTTGTTTAAGAGGACCTGTAGTTAATCCCCTATTAATGATATGTCACTACCATTAAAGTGTAATTTAACCAGTCCAGGTCTGAATGTTCAGACCTATACCAAACAGGAGAACTAGCGGGGAGAAGACCACACTGCATCGCAGTACGCTCAAGGCTCTGTCAATGAAAACAGTTGGGCTCCAAACTTACATTAGGAGCCTCAATCATCACGCGACGCAGAGACGGTAGAGGACTGTCTTAGCGAGGTCTTCTCCCAGCTTGTTCTCATGATCAGTACAGGTCTGAACACTCAAACCTGGACCGGTCAAAACTTTTGACATGTCTCTATGACATGGCAATTTTTTTTATGATGACAGGTACACTTTAAAGGGAATTTGTCTGCTGTAATTCACCTTCCAAACTGCTGACATCTATCTGTGTAAATAAAAGGCTTTTATTCTCCAGAAAAAAGCTGCAAGATGGAATGTCTCCTCTCTCCACCTCTCTGCTTGATTGACACCTGTAAGCTGAGTCACAACAGGTTCAGGTATGGGGGAGGATGTTACAGCTTGCTGCACTTTAGGAGCTCAGGAAAGCCTCTTTGACTATTTGTACTGTAGAATAAAATCATATATGAAAGACATATATGAAAGGTACTGTGTTTCTTGGCCTAACAGCTATCTAAGGCCGGGTTTACATATATCCTGCAGTGGCGTTTCCCTCCGGTGCAGAAGAAAACCACCGGAGGGAAACGCATCTTTAAACTGATCCCATTGTTTTCAATGGGACAGTTCGAAACATGCAGCGTGCAATTAGTGCCCGCCGCATCGCCGGTGCGGAAGAACTGATCTAGCAGCGTCCTGATACACTGCCGGTCCGGTGATGCGGCAGCCGCATTCATTGAAGTCTATGGAGCGCCGGAGGCCCTGTTGTGTACTGTCCGGCTTTTGCCTCCGGTGCTCCAAGTAAAGGTGTCCTCAGCCCCCCCCATTAACCCCTGTGACCCCAACCCTGAAGCACAGTGGCCCCTGACAGGAGGGGCACACTCTATAGGAGATGTTCCCCATGTCCTGTTGCCCTCATTAGAGGGCTCGGATCCGAGTTGTCACTCCCTACCCCACTATAGTAGTTCACCTGCTCTGATGCTGCCTGTAGCAGCTGACCCTAGAGTAGATGGCCCCCTGTCAGGTGTACCCCTAAAGTAGACCATCTACTTTAGGGGTACACCTCAAAGGGGGCCATCTACTCCTCTACTGCTGTCCCCTAAAAAATAGATAACCCCTGTATGTAGAGAAAAAACGGATCACAACTGATGTAATAAACTTATGGCAACTGATTGCATCTGATACCAACTGATGGTTTTTATCGAAAAAAAGGATAGAAAACCTGGTGACAACTGATGCCTTTTTGGAATCAGTTGTGGTCAGTTTTTTCCCAAAAATGGAAACGCATGTATCTGACATATGTCAGCAGTTTGGAACCTGAATTTGGAAGCTGACAGATCACCCAATCACCACAAAATCATGCCTGCAGCTATGAGTACAGTGCAATATAACCTTGGCACTGTTTCCAGCCATATAAGTAAACTCTATCAGCGTTACTGCTAACCCTGAAAACGCACTTTGTAAATCTTCTGCGCCATATGTAAATAATACCTATACAAATAGAAGAGATGCTTCATCAGCAGTAGTCCTTATTAGCAACTTGATTTTCTTTTTCAGGCCAATATCGTAGGTGACCGGTGTGGTGCTCTGCATCAACAGGATAGCCGTCCAAATATAGCAAGCAGAAAAAAATTTATATGCGGCACTCACCATATATCTTCACGGTCTTTATTCATATCAGACCCAGGTGCTTAGTAGGTTACATGGCAGGTGCGAGTGTGCTCCACTGCCATGACTTGTCTCTGAAGAATCTGCCAAACATTTTAGGTTCCTTGCTCCGGCATCATCCTTATCTGTATAGAAACTACTTCCCATGTGTGTTGCTTGACACAGTAACAATGCCCCCTCTGTGCACCCATATAAGCAGTTATGCCCAGTATGAGCCCCCCATATAGTAGACAAGCCCCTCTGTGTCCACATATATTATAGGAGGTCTTCTTTGTGCCTCCATATAGTATAGGAAACCTCTGTACATCTGGGGGAGAAAGTGGCCTGCTTCTCACTGTCAATGCACTGTATTTAAGTATAAGGGCTCCTTATGAATCCTTACAGTTAAATGTATAGGTGCAGCGCCCAGCAGCTGAGTAGGGGGGGGGGGGACCTTGCCTGCCCCTGGTAGTGTCCTGTTCTTTAACCCTTTCTGTGCTGCAGTGTGACTGTGCTTTTTCATACAGCAAAGATAACATAATGAGATAGAAATAGCAAAATGTAAACTATGGATCATTAGACCTATGGTTAGAGTATAAAATGGGTATTAAAATGCACCCACATTTCAATCATGCGGATCAAGACTTTTTCGGGGAATGTATAATTTGCAATGTATGTAATGCGAACCTTATCTATGTTTTGTTGTAGCGTGTGCATAATTAAAAAAAAAAAAATCACATGCGGCATAATAAAAAATTTGTGTGAACATAAAGGGGAGATTGATGAAGCCTG
This sequence comes from Dendropsophus ebraccatus, assembly GCF_027789765.1. NCBI lineage: Eukaryota > Metazoa > Chordata > Amphibia > Anura > Hylidae > Dendropsophus > Dendropsophus ebraccatus. The sequence continues at coordinate 78,041,437 of NC_091457.1, forward strand.
TGTCCCCGGCATACGCTAGGGAGAAGACATAGATTTGCCCCTTCTCTCTGGTGTCTGACGGGCGGGTAGGGGGGTGCAGCTAGGTGGGGACAGGGGCGTGGCCTCTTCCTGTGGCCTGATTTTTTAAAGGGGAAGACCAGTGTAAATTTTTACTAAAGTATTGTATTGCCCGCCAAAAAATTTACAAATCACCAATATACACTTATTATGGGAAATGCACATAAAGGGTTTTTTTTCCCTGCACTTACTACTGCATCAAGGCTTCACTTCCTGGATAAAATTGTGACATCACGACTCCCAGAGCTGTGCGGGCTGTGGCTGCTGGAGAGGATGACGGCAGGGGGACACTGAGGGACACAGGGCACTGGAGGGTCGTGATGTCACCATTTTATCCAGGAAGTAAAGTCTTGATGCAATAGTAATTGCAGGGAAAAAAGCACTTTCTGTGCATTTACCATAATAAGTGTATATTGGTAATTTGTATAACTTTTGGGAGCCAATGCAATACTTTAATAAACATTTTCGCGGGACTTCTCCTTTAACCCGTACCTCCTGGCGTAGCTAGGGGAGTTTAGAGGGCAGTCGTGCGGCGGCCCAGCTCTGAACCACCGCGATCCTGGGTGCTTTATGCAGCCCGCATTTGACAGCTGCATTTAAAAAGCAGCTTTTGCCCATCCCTGGTGTCTAGTGGGGGGCACCGCCCCCCCTTCGACGTGGTCGTGGAGGAGTGATCCCCGCATCTTATAACGGCCGGGGTCTGTGCCGTAATGGCGCTGATCCCGACTCGCCATTCTATCGTTTTCAGCTGCAGCAGCCGAAAATGAGTGCCTATCTCATCGATCTATGCAGTATTACTATACTGCATAGATCTCTATGACAGATCAATGCAGTTATACTAGAAGTCCCCCAAGGGGGCTTCTAGTATATGTGTAAAAAAAAATAAATAAATGTTTTATTATTAATAAACAACCCCCTCCCCTAATAAAAGTTTGAATCACCCCCCTTTTCCCATTTTATAAATAAAAATAAATAAACATGTTTTGTATCGCTACGTGCGTAATCGCCCAAACTATTAATTCCTAACCTCGCACGGTAAACGGCGTAAGTGCAAAACAATTCCAAAGTGCAAAATTGCTCATTTTTGCGCAAAATTGTAATAAAAAGCGATCAATAAATCGCATATGTGCAATCATGGTACCGATAGAAAGTACAGATCATGGTGCAAAAACTGACACCTCGCACAGCCCCTTAGACCAAAGGAAAAGCGCTATAAGCATGGGAATAGAGCAATTTTAAGGAACATATATTTCTTAAAAATGGTGTAAACTTTTTAAAAGTCATCAAATAAAATAAAAGTTATACAAGTTACATATTGTTGTAATCATACCGACTTGAGGAACATATATAACAAGACAGTTTTACCCCAGGGCGAACGGCATAAAAACAAAACCCCCCCAAATGAAAAAAAATGTGTATGTTTTTTTTTTCAATTTCACCACACATTTAATTTTTTTCTGGTTTCGAAGTGTACTTCATGAAATAATTCAGCCTGTCATTGCAAAGTACAATTAGTGGCGCAAAAAATAAGGGCTCATGTGGGTTTCTAGGTGAAAAAAATGCAAGTGCTATGGCCTTTTAAGCACAAGGAGGAAAAATTGAAAACGCAAAAAATTAAATTGGCCCCGTCCTCTAAGGGTTAAGGTTTACACCTGGAAATAGGCATAAATCAGGCAAAAATCTACATCTGTTCTCTGCAGGTGTACGTTATTTCACAATGCTTGCACAGGCTGCAGGGCCAGCCGGCTGTATGAAGTCATACGCATCTTAGTAAATCTGGCTAGGGAAGAGGGTGGGGCCTTAAAGGGAACCTGTCACCCCCCGTGTCGGGGTGAAGGCCGCCCAACCCACCACTAGAGCCCCAGATACTTACCCCATCTCACCAAGTCCCACTCCTGGAGCCGGTCCCAGGACGGAGATATCCTTGTCGGAAGCCCGGGGCGTGCGCTGCATAGATGAGTCCGATGCCCATAGAGAATGAATGGAGCCGACATTCTCTATGGGCGTCAGACTCATCTCTGCAGTGCGCGTCGGGCTTCTGACAAGGATATTTCCGTCCAGGGACCGGCTCCAGGAGCGGGACTTGGAGAGATGGGGTAAGTATCCGGGGCTCTAGTGGTGGGTTGGGCGGCCTTCACCCAGGCACGGGGGGTGACAGGTTCCCTTTAGGACTGCCAGTCTTGATAAATGCCCCCCAATGTCTTTACTTAGATATAGATGCTCACGGCTTGTGAAGATTTGTGCAAAAAGTTGCACATAATAACTGAACCTTACCTATACGACTAGCCATAAATGTAAGATATTCTGCTCCTGCAAACCTTTTTATTTGGAACATTTTGGAATCAATAATGAGCAAACTGAGCAAAATGTGTAAAAACCCAGGACTCCACCACCGAGAAATTCCCCTAATAATGTTCTTTTCCATAATGTGCCCTGATGTCACAGTCTGGCCAGCTTATCACCCACCCAGCTTTCCCAGACTCCTGAATACATTAATGCCCAGGATACACAGCCAGGTCTTACTGTACAGCCACAACCCACCTGGCTGCCTTATCTGTATCCACCCAATTTTCCTAAGAAACCAGGAAACCCCTCTAGCCAATGTTATCACGGTATCATATTTCTTCGCAGTAAAAATGATTAATGGTGCGTTCACACCTACAGGATCTGCAGCTGATTTTCTGCAGCAGATTTCATTTAAATAACTGAACACAGCATCAAATCTGCTGCAGATCCTGTAGGTGTGAACGCACCCTCAAGAAAGAAATGACTGAGGTTCGGGAGACAAGAAGTAACACATCTCCCCACAGGACTCCGGCACAGCCGCGCCATTCCAGCTCTCAGTAACATCCCCAGGTCACGTGGTCCTCACACCCAGGGGCGGGCTGAAGTTCCAGGGAGGTGACTGACGTGCATTCTACCCAATGGGACCTCTCACCTGCCTACGTCACCCTCGTCCGGGCTCACCTGGACTTGATTCAGAGTTAAAGCGAGCAAAAGCGGGGCGGGTGTGTTACACGCTGAGAGGGGCTGCGTGCGGGCTCGGACACACATGGGGGGCCACAAGTTACTCTTCCCGGCTTTTTGCCTATGGACTTTACTGTGCACTTTGCAGGTAGGTTCTCGCTTTTCTGTTTTTCATATGTGTTCGGGCGTGTGTGTGTTGAGCTGGGAGCCGGCAGATGTCTCACACGCGTTGTTGGGGGTTATTGTTCCTGTACAGTTTATGTTCTGTCCCGGCACACGGGCGGAGGGGCTTGCGGCTGTCCCGGCACACGGGCGGAGGGGCTTGCGGCTGTCCCGGCACACGGGCGGAGGGGCTTGCGGCTGTCCCGGCACACGGGCGGAGGGGCTTGCGGCTGTCCCGGCACACGGGCGGAGGGGCTTGCGGCTGTCCCGGCACACGGGCGGAGGGGCTTGCGGCTGTCCCGGCACACGGGCGGAGGGGCTTGCGGCTGTCCCGGCACACGGGCGGAGGGGCTTGCGGCTGTCCCGGCACACGGGCGGAGGGGCTTGCGGCTGTCCCGGCGGGTCTGACCTGTGTGTTTTCCCCATCCATGTCACCTTCTTGGTATATATTGTATGTAGCATGTTCTTATACTAATGTGTGAATGATGCCTTAATAAAGAAGGAATGGGATTGCTTTATTACTGCAGATGGGGGAATGCACACTGGGCAGATCTTGGGTGGACATTCAGAGTGGATCTGCTGCAGATAACAGGACCATCAAAGTGGATGGGATTTCTCTTCTCTCAACTGAAATGGACCTGCAGCTTGTCAATGTTATGGCTTTTCCCCATTGGAAAAATCTGTGGTTGTTATAGCTCCTGAGTTTTAGCGAGAATCTATCTAGTGTACATTAACTCCAAATGCCATCTAAAACTATAGGTCCTATTTATATTATGTCATAAACCAGTGGGTTTTTTTCTTCTGTTATATAATCTCAATCTTTCTTCCTGCCACTTTCTAGGTGCTGAGTGCCAGCTCTTCAGCATGTCAGTCTGGCTTTTCTTCACCCAAGTATACATTTTCTGTGGACCGCAGGGAAGTAAAGAAGGACAAGAAGCTCGGAACAGGTAAGCTACAGTGGCCTATGGCCAAGTTCTATTCTAGTGTAGCATCCCTGTTCTGTATAAGGGACACCCCACACTCTCACTGACCTTGCTCTGTCTGCTTGGTGCCCCCTCCCCCATTCTACTCCCTCCTTTGATTCTTTACTAAGTGTTAATTTTTAGCCAAGCCCTGGAAGCTAATACTACAAAGTACTGGGCCATGAAGCAGTTAATAATGGTTTTATGTTGGGGCTGGTTCTCTGATGTTGCAACATGTTAACTCCTTTCTTACCTTACAAGTTGTTTTGTACTCCCCTTTGAAATGCTGTCTTTTCCTTGTGATGTGCTACTATTAGTAGCATGGGCTCAAGTCTCCTTTGTAGCCTTTAATAATTCAGAGGTAAACCTTCAAGGTTTAGTACTTATTGCACTTCTGCTATTCAGTTGGATGGGTTTGGCTTATGTGCAGATCTTTGTGGCATTTTTTTTTATACTGGAAACCCTTCTAGCGATTTTTAGTGTGCCATACAAAGTATTTACTAATCTTCCTACTATGAGCCTTGGACGTAATTAGACATTGACCCGTGTCCAGCCTGTTGGAGTTTATGGCCTCCAACATGCAGATCCATGTGTTTTGTTTTCTCTATAGGTTTTTAGTAATTTCCTTCCATATTTCAAGTACAAGATATATTACTTGAGCGACTTAAGATTCAGCCCAAGGGGGTTATTGATGGTCTACTTGTAGTGTGCAAATTTCTTGTAGTACAGTACTGTTCTATAGTATGTGTTTGATATGGTCAATGCAGAATATTGTACCTTGACTTGTGTGAAATAAACGTTGAGAATGTTTGTTTGAAACATTGAACTGAAGCATTCTGGGTTGTCCCCCCCCCCCCCACCTCACCGGTGCCTGTAAGGCATCACAACCTGCATGGATCACACCCATCCCCCTCCGCATCTCCTTGCATACCAAGGCTCGGGTTACCTGTGAGGCCTTTCTTATGCTCTCCTTCCTTTATAAACAGATGTTTTGTCACCTAGTTTCTGTTGTGTCTTATTTCCCTGCCTGATACTCTATCCTCCTGCAGCTTACAGGTTGTGACATCCGGTATTGGCTTCTGGTGTGTTTAATATAAATAAAATGGAATTCCAAAGAGTCTTGGCTACATTCCTTTATTATGTGCTGAGGGGTCTCTGGCCTTGTGAGCTGTCTGCACAGGCCTTATCTTATCATTCTGTGAGAATGTAATATGTTTTATTATGGGTGGTGACCTTCTGTACATAGCACAGAATTGCCAATTGTATGCAAAAGCTAGTACTATGTTAGGTATTGCTGCAAATAATCAATGTTATCATATAGCAAATATAGTAATCGCACAAAGTATATTCAGCTGGTTTTATAGTAGTGCTGACTAAACTGTTTAGTTTTTAGATCTTTAATAGCTGCCTCCTATAAATCTGCCTACCCAGACTGTAAAGGCCCTATTCCACCAACAGATCTGACGACAGAATATCTGCCAAAGATTTGAAGCCAAACCCAGGAACAGACTATAATCAGAGAACCAATCATAAAGAAATGACTGGATTTCTCCTCTTTTCAAATCCACTCCTGGTTTTGGCTTTAAATCTTTGGCAGATAATCTGTCGTCAGATCTGTTGGTGGAATAGGGCCTTAACTGTCCACTTTAAAGGTGTTTACCAATTACTGGCCCTTTTGAGAGCCACCATGGAGTATGGCAACCTAGTGGTGTGGTACATAACTACTCGATACTCCAACCTGTGGCTCTGCATGTTTTGGCCAAATGCATCGGTTCAGTAAAATGCCTAGCTTGTCAATATTGATCTCGAAGATAATGTGTGCATGGTTACTTTAACAATAACGGGTGCTCTTTACTAGCTTATCCTATTGGGAAGACCATTTTAAGGCTATGTTCCCATACAGTATTTTGCTACCAAAACCAGAAATGGTGGCCATCCCCTCAATTTCAACAGTGTGTAAACATAGCCTTTCTGTGTTTTCTATCCACTCCTGGTTTTTGTTGCAAAATACTGTGTGGGAACATAGCCTTAGCGTGGCTTCACATGGCGAAGTCCGCTTTGGATCCCTTGTCAGATATTTTGAATGAGAAGACATGCTTACAGCGGGATGTAATTCCCGCTGCGAGTATGTATTCTCATAGAAAAGGGACAAGGGATCTGCAGTGTAAAATCTGATGCGGTACCTGTGAAGCCACCCTTAAGCTGCAAGAAGTGATTGTCTATAGAAAAATCCAAAAAAACTGCATTCCAGTTTAACACTTTAGGTTAGGACAGTGTTTATGCACTTCACAATCTATGAACTAAAGTAATGCAAATTTCACAAAAAACTATTGCTTGGAATTTTTACTTTTTTTTACTCTATGCTTTAGTATGCTCACACTTCAAAGGCTGCCATTTATCCGCCAACCTGAAAAAATCTTTGTAATTTTGTGTTTTAGTTCTGATAGTTGCGGGCCTTCACCAGGATGCTATTCTGTTAATTAATCCCAACCCCCCCAGACCGTCATCCTGTTGGTGTAAATAGCTCATGGTGGTGGTCATTAGCCTGGCCTGTAAGCTGTCTGTTTGTACAGGACTTGTTAATGCATCTGACTGTATCTGAAACTCAAGTGAAACTCCATTTATTTTTTTTTCTAGTCTTTAATCTTCTTGTGCTTTAACAAAAGGGTTATTGTTCATCTTGGCCAGGTGCATGAGCAGTTCAGTGTAACAAACACCTCCTGAACCCGTAGGCTGCACATCTTAAATTATATTGTTTGTCATATCACTTGGGGAGCAAGGCGAAAGCAGTCTTATTCTTAGTACTGGCTTCAAAGCCCAGAGGGTAACTTCCCACCGAAAATATGCGTGTTTAGCTATTTAATAACTCCTATGTAATCTCAGTAAGTTTAAAGAACTGAAATATTGTATGCAAAGTAAGAGCCTCATTCAAAATTGTTTTTTGCCTGTTCCTGTTTTCAAGGTCATTTATCAAGACATGTACACAGGAAAATCAGGTTGGATAGCTCCTATTTATGCCCTGTGGTGTCTGTGCTCACTGGCCAAATAAAGGTGATGAGAGTAAAACTTTCTTCCCCAAGCTGTATCAAATGGTCTGTATCAAGGTCAATTTGACTCTTGCAAGACTGACGGCCTTTCCTTTAGAAATCATTAAATTATAAGATGATTAATCTCTTGACCGTGCCTTGCATCCCTTTTTCTTTGCTCTAGATCTATGATAGCTGTTTTCACACTTTAACATGGTCTGAAATACTTCTATAGGTTGGTCATTCTCAGTGACAAATTTTAGCCCCGTACAGGGATGGTACCTGTAATTTCACAGTTCAAAGTTGCAGTTGTGACACACAAGCTTGTAGTGTTAATTTTTTTTGACTGTCCTATAGCTGACACATTACCCTCCTTTTGTCACAAAACCAGATAGTCAATTTCATTAAAGAGGTTATCCAGTGTCTTGATTTATTTTTTTTCCCCTATATGAAATCCTCTTAGGCCTCATTACCATGAACAGTAGTTTTTCAGGATAGAGAGATCTTTTTTTTTTTCTTTTACAAAACACTTGTGCATCCTTGATCTGTTAGTGTTTTTTTTTTTTTTTTCTCGTCTCATGGTGTCCCATTTGCAGTCAGTCACTTCTGAGACTAACGGCCATATTACACCAACAGATTATCTGATAGATTTTTTAAGCCAAAACTAGGAATGGATTTGAAAAGGAGAAATCTGTCTTTCCTTTATTACATGTTCTGTTTATAGTCTGTTCCTGGCTTTGGCTCAAAAAAATAAATAAAAATCTGTTGGTGTAATAGGGTCCTAACTCGTCTGCAATCATTGTCACTTACCAAAACATGAGAATGCAGTGACTGGCTGAGTGGGCTGTCACTCACAAGATGAGCTAGGGTCCTATTAGACTAAGCTATATTTAGTAATACTCTCTAGTTTGAGATTATTTATCATTAGCCTGAAATCGTTCACCATATTACACAGAACCATAATTACCATCAGTACTATGGTCATTTGCGCCATCTACTACCAGCAAATAAAGGGACGATGTGGAATTAGGGCCCATTTACACAGATTATCTGCCAAAGATTTGAAGCCAAAGCCAGAAATGGATTTGAAAAGAGGAAGAATCTCTGGCTTTCCTTTATGACCTGTTGCCTGTTTAGGGTACTATTACACCAACAGATCTGACGACAGATTATCTGCCAAAGATTTGAAGCCAAACCCCGGAACAGACTATAAACAGAGAACAGGTCATAAAGGAAAGGCTGAGATTTCTCCTCTTTTTAAATCCACTCCGGGGTTTGGCTTCAAATCTTTGGCAGATAATCTGTCAGATAATCTTACTGTGTAAATGGACTCTTAGGGTGGTATTACACGAAGCGATTATCGTTCGAATAATCGTTCAATCGGTCGTATTTGAACGATTATCTTTAAGTGTAATAGTAGACAACGATTAAACGACGAACGATTGGTCGCTGGTCGTTTAATAGGTTTTGAATCTATTTTTATCGTTTGTCTTTTACACATCGTTCGCACATCGTTCGTTTGAATAAGATGTCGTTAGCCGTTCCCTGTTCATTCGCAAATTGAAAGGGGAGTGTTCTTGAATTTTGTTGCTCCAATATAACCGATAATCTTTCCGTGTAGTAAAACGAACGATTATTAGGCAACCGCTATTGCGATCGTTGGAGATCGTTTATCGTTAATCGTTAATTGAAAAAAATCGCTTCGTGTAATACCACCCTTACACTGAACGATTAGTGAACTATTAGCGAATGAATGTGGAATCGCAGCAAATTAACTATGATTTTTAAATAAAAGATTAACTTTTTTTTTTTTTTTTTGCTGGTCGTTTTGCTTGTTGGCTACATTTTTATGAAAGAATTGTTTAAATTCCAACAGTGTAACAATAATAGGGCTCTTAGTCTCAATAGTGACAGCGGCTGCAGTCAAGGGGAACACCCGGGGAGCGCAGAGGTAATCATAAGATGTTTTTTTTATTCTAATAGAGCAGCATTATATTAAATATTTTCTATAAAATACAACCCCTTTAACTTCTATGATAGTGTTCTCGGCATGCTTTGTGACCTGTGCAGGACAGTGGAGGAGGTGGCTTGCTGTGACTATTGCCTATTGTTAGGCTATGTTCTCCAATTCATTTATTTATTAGCTGTAATTTACTTGGACCCCTAATCTGCACTCAGAATTGTAGTGGATCTCAGCAGTGAAGGCTGACTGTTAATTAACATATATCAAATGACAGTAACCATTTAAGGTTCAGAAAATGGTCCAAAGCCTGAATGGGCTTCCAGCTTTATAATAGCTGTTGCCTTTTCTACTGTTCATGGTAATTTGTGCTTTTTAAATGTAATTTTGTGATGCATTATACAGGTGAAACACTTTTGTTTAATTGAGAGAACTTGTTAAACAAGTTTGTTTAACCTGTAGATCATTTTTCTGCTGACACATTCCCTTTTAATGATCTCGTGAAAAAAGATGAGTTGACTTTTTACATTATTGGTGACCCGTTCCCCAGGACTTATCGAAACATCTCCCCTCTAGGTTATGTTCTGTATCTAAGGAGCTTTCTCCTTTTGCCTACTAGTATTTTATGTCTTTTAGATGTAGCTGGAGAGTTCTGCATCAGCTTTTTGTGCTATTTTTCTTGCTGCTGTCCTAAAGAGGCCAATTGATTATCTGCAGTTCTGATGCGTGGTTAATGTTATGTTGTGGTTGTGTGCTTGTTTGTCTGGCATCTAAGTGCTCTGCACAGGTCCGGAGGTATTGTAATGGACTGTAAACCCGGCTCCTAATCGAATTCAAACATATTTTTCCTTCATATGTTGATTTAAATGGCTTATTGCTGCTGTGTAAGTTGTTCTGAGGAATACCCTGTCTCTTTAATGTGCGTGCTTGTTAAAAATTGAGTGCATCACTTGCTTTGTCTTCTGTCCAGGCTTTTTTTTTTTTAAATTCCCTCTTCCCTGCTTGTTTTATGTTGCGTGCAATGTCTTTGTTGGCAGAGCATTGAAAACTGCACCCCGCCCCCATCCCTACGGCTTCACCTGTTCAAATACGCTCCTCCTCCTCCCCTCAAGGAAGCACTGTCAGGTATCAGCGTTGTTACTACTCCTACAACAGTCTCTTCTCCATGTCTGTCTTGTGTGCATCAATGGTGATGGTCTACACTTTACAACCATCTGTATTCATTTAGATCACAAATGATGGGGGAGTTTTTGATGGGTGTCCGTAATGGTCAGCTTGGCATAGTCAATAAGACCAGCCTCCTAAGATGACTTCATAAAGCTTAGAGGGTAAAGACAGTGGGTATACCTTTCTTGTGGCAGTATTTTAATTCCCACCTCCTAATATATCCTCTACAGAACAGGCTTGGACCCATCAGTCTTGCTGCTCAGTCCTCCTGCATTGATCAGTCATTGCATGTCCAATTGGTAATGGTAGAATACACTTTGGGGTGGTACACCTTTCTAAAGTTTGGTTTTATTTTGCATTGAACATCTGAAAGGTATCACTGCCTCTATGAGCTAATGTAGCATTGCAGTTGCTGGCAGATTCCCCATAACTTATAGTAACCGGTCACTGTATTGTATTGTCGTGGCTTGGGTGTCTTTAGGTAATCTCTTAGTTGTATAGGTAGGTTTACTCTTTGGGTCTCTTGGATAAAGTGGAGACTATATTGGGTACACCACAGCCTGTATTGTGTGTGTGTGTGTGTGTGTGGTGTTTTTTTTTTTTTTTTTTTTTTTTTTTTTTTTTTTTTTAGGGAAGGGTTTTACCATGTTTGTAGAAAGCTGGTGCAGGTAACCAGTGCTGGTCAGATGGCTCCAAGCTGTTGGATGTGCAGCTCATCAGGCCATAAATCTGATACGTCACTCTTCTTTTGGCCATTATTTTCTTTTGCACTGACTAATGTTGCTGTGTTAGGTCTAATTTGTTTTGACAGTTGGTATTTGTTCTCCATAAACAGTCATTTGGGTCTCATTACAGCTGGTAACCCTGTTCTGCCTCACCTAAGTGACGCTTGGGCCTGACAGCATCATTACTGCAGGCAAGATGATCTACACTTGGTCTTGGGAAGGTTTTACAGGATTACCATAGACTGCATTAGTGTCGCTGCCCCACCAAGGCATAAATAATGCAGCTCTATGTATTTCCATGTAACTGTGTCGATATACATAATAATTCTCTCTATGTATGTACACGTCAATGCAGATGTCAATAAGGCTGTTATTAATGGGCAGAATCCATTAAGTTATGTATAGCTCCAAGGACCACTTCACATACAGCATATTATAAAAAGATGTTTGTATGTTTAGGGTATAAACCCACACACCGTATACACAGCGTATTTACTGCTGCGATACGCAGCGAATACGCAGCAAAAACGCAACAAATACGCAGCAAAAACGCAGCAGATTAGATCTAAATAACTGAACTCAGCATTAAATCTTCACCATCAAACTGCTGCGTATTTGCTGCGTATTTGTTGCGTATTTGTTGCGTATTTGCTGCGTATACGGTGTGTGGGTTTGTACCCTGAAAAAGATAGTGTTTTTGGAGCTTCTTGGCCCAGAGTTCATGGAAAGGTTGGGGGGTGACTTCCTGTTCAGACTCCAACTAACCGAGGTTAGACAAATCCTTCAGCCTTTCATGACTAGTACCAGCAGTAGATTGTTTACTTTAAAACAGAGTGTTTTGGTATGTTGGCATTTTCTGCATTTATTTTTGCCAAAGCCTGTAGCTTGAGACATAACTCCCAGTGTGTACGCAGCCTAAGGGATCTGCATCATGTGCTAAAATGCAGTTTGCCATGAGTGGGCCTGTGGTAAGGAGTTTTTTTATTTATTTTTTAATCTGTGCAGTCATATGATGAGATGGAGTTTACAAACATATAATGGTCATGAGACTAATTTCAGAATAAATCATGTACTAAAAGAGAGGAACTACTAGTCATGTGAAATCTATACTCTCCCTGAAAATTGTTTTCCTGTTTTTTAGCATATAGAGAAGTATAGCAGCTGCATTCTGTCTAGAAGCTTTGAGTGCAATTATTGGGTTGTAGGATGAAACCTTCATATTCATTGTGTGACTTATTGCCATGGTGCATCACCCATAGTCCAGCCGCACCTTTCCACTGATCTGTGCTTGGATCGTCAGTGATCTAAGTTTGGTTTAATAAATCCCAGCTTGTGCGAGGTGTTGCTACCATAAATGCAACTGTAATATCCTCATGTCAAACCAGTAAGTTTGTCATGGATTGTAGCGATCTGTTTTATCGGCCTTGGGATGCCATCCTAACACCTGAAAGACTAACAGACTGAAAGAGGTCAGTCAGGCTTTTGGAAGTGCTTAAACTTGCTATGGTAGGCTACCATGCATCTTGCCGACTCACAGCCTCCATTGGTAGCCATATGGCCACACTGTTCAGCTATAAAATTGCACTTTCTTTTGAAATAATGGTTAGGCATTGGAGTAGTTTGCTGAAGGCTCCAGTGTTTTATTGATGGACCAAAAGACTAATTGCCAGAGGCTATGAGGTTCAAATGGTTGAGAAAAGCTTCCTGTGGAGACCTTCTGATCTGTAACCTGGGGAATGGTTGCACAGTTACCAGCAGTGTTTTAACCTTGACGTGCCCATTGAGTGTTACAGGAATTATCTACAGACCATGTCTAATTTTGGTTGCAGAAAGCACGATAATGTAATGAAATTGCACAATTCTAGACTACTGTTCTACTGTGGACTTCTATAGTTGATTCTGGAGAAGAAAACCACAAGGATCTGTTTGATCCGTGTAGGTTAATTTTTTCAGCCATTTATTGGTATTAAAGGAAACTCCAGCTTAAGTGTTAGCCTGGGTTATGCAAAGTGCACAGGTGGAGTATGACAAGAGATTCTCTCTGGTTCCTTAATCTTTGAATTGGGTGTCTTCCAGTTTCTGCATTTGTGCATGTACCCTCTCCCCCCTTTCTCTTCTGCTTTGGAATAGCTAACGGATGACCTGCAAGATGCGGCATTTTATAACCCTAACACATTCCGTTCCATGCAGGCAGAGCTTCATTGTTCTGTGTCTTGTGTTCTTATTCTACCATGCTCAAGTTCAGCTAAATGAGCTTCTTGCCACCTACTGAAGCGTGCAAGTTATGTCATCGGCTGACAATATGGAATTTTTCTGCCATCACTGGTTGTGTTAATTCAATCATTTTCTGAATGCTGGATTAATGGATAATCCAGGATCCATAACGTAAGGGTGGGAGGGGTTAAAGCTTAGTTTCTGTGATGTGTGATTCTCCTCTCTGAAGTTGGTCTCCTAACCACAGACTGTTATTTGTCAGACCAAAAGCTTATTTTAGTAGAAAATAAGCATCTGGTATGAACCTTTTTAAGATCTCTTATATTAAGACTTGATTGGGACAGAAATGTTGGTTTGCGTTATCTTTCCCGTAATTCTATTGCTGCAGAGACGCGACAGCTCTGCATAACCCCTCTTCTTTTCCATAGAACTAATTGAAAAGTTAAAAAGCTCTAGAGCCTGCATAGAAGCAGGTTTATGAATATTTAACACCATTTCTTTTCACCTTATCTGTAAGGTTTAAGTGGATGGAAAAAAAACCCCAGACCCCCAGGGCTGGTATCTAGAGACTACCTGTATGTTCATTTTGTAAGTAAGCCGCTCACGTCACCTTCTGCCACTGCCAAATATTATAATATTTATTTATTTTTACACGTTACTAACATAGGGTTATGTGATGGCAGATAAGGTTATTAATGTATAAGGGATTATTACTAAAGGGGAAATTGTTTACGTCTCAATAGGTTTGTTTGTTTGTTTGTTTGTTTGGGTTTTTTTTGTTTTTTTTTGTTTTGTTTTTTTGTTTCGTTCAATCAAGCAATCTTCCCTCTGTCTTGGGCCTGGGCCTGCAATGTAGGAATCTCAAAAGAAAAAAAGTTTAACTCCCATATATTGAGGGTTCACTCTTTTTAATGTTTATAGTAGTGGTGTATCTTTAGTATTTGTTCTTGCACTAAGCGGGCAATACACACATGGTCAGCTAATCCCAACTTTCAGTTCTGTTGGCCAGCCATCTAATTCGTATAGGACCTTCCCACTTGTGGCTGACTTAAAAATGATCATGGGGAGACAGCTCGCGATCTTAAGGACTCTGACCTGACTCTTCCCACTAAATGGAGCAGTAGTTCAGGAGCAGGTCCCCACTCATTCACTGTGGGGGCCAGTAGAAATGGCAGTGTTTTACTTCACACTTTGGCGGCTCCTATAGAGAATGAAGTGTGCATGTTTGATGACCGCTCTGTTCATGGAGAGAATTGTTTTTGATCAGTTATGCCCTATCCAGTTGATGGGTCATAACTTGATTTTGTGGGTTGAGTAATTGACATATCCTTATGGAAGTTCTACTAGATAAGGAACATAGCAGCTTCCAAGAACAGAACCCTGCCTGTCCACAGGTTGTTGTATTGCAGCTCAACTCTATCTATGTGAATGAGCCTGAGTTGCAATATAATGCCCAATTTGTGGTGGGGTGTTTTTTATTTAATTTTTTAGAGGCATGATCACAGTTTTTCTTTACTATACCCAGGGAGTAAAGAGCCAATAGTTTGGAGACAATGAATCATGTCCAGCAGAGGAAAGACCTCCCGCACCTTAATTAGGTGTCCTTTCCAGTTCTTGGTAGGGGTACATTGTTCGGACAACCTGCTCAGTTATTTACTCGGCTTACCTTTTTATGTTTCCTGGCGGCCATTTTTATCTGTGTGCTTAATCTAATGAAACAAGTCTGTCAGCAGGATGTGATCTTTTCACAATGATGTGTGATGTCAGTGGCTGTCTGCCCTGCTGATCTGCCCAGGACAGTGTGTAATTTGTTTTAACTGTTTGTAGGGCCTTGGTTCCCCCCCCCCCTCTTTCCTGGAAACAGTGGGGGAGGATCTCATTGATACCTGGCTTTTATTGACACCTAAAGCCTCTTGTGGTTGTAGTTTTAGGGGGAGATTTATCAAAGGGTGTAAAATTTAGACTGGTGCAAACTGCCCACAGCAACCAATCACAGCTCAGCTTTCCTTTCAGCACTGCCTAAATCTGAGCTGTGATTGGTTGCTGTGGCCAGTTTGCACCAGTTTAAATTTTACACCCTTGATAAATCTCCCCCTTAGTGTTTTTAGTGTAATCTCCCCCTTAGTGTTTTTAGTGTATCAGTCTACAAATATGCTGTGATTGCAGAGCACGGCTTTATTTTAAGCAGTGACCAAAATGTATAACAAGATTGTGCTGTGAACACATGTCCTATTTATTTGGTAGCTCCTGTTGACATTCTGGTACCATGAAGACAGGTTTAGTAGCCTTGGTGCTGTGAGAATGTTCATGGTGGTTTTTTTTTTTTGTGTGCTGTGATGCTGATGTGAACAGAGCCTTAATCTGCATTGTTTGTAATATACTGATAGGTTTTAACTGGAATTGTATCCTTAAAGGTGTAGTGCAGCGCTAAGAAATTATTATTCACAGAATAACACACATTACAAAGTTATAAAACTTTTGTAATGTATGTTGTCTGTTAATCACCCCTTCCCGTGTCATTACCTGATCAGTGTCGCGCATGTCTGCCATCTTGTGCCAATCTTCATCTTCGGACGGACGGACCACTTCGACAGTCCCTAGTGCCGGCCGCCTTCTGCAGAGTCATCAGATGCTCAGCCGCGATTGGCTGAGCAGATCTGTGCTCAGCCAATCGTGGCTGAGCAGCTATGACGCGTCAATCGCGGCTGAGCATCTGATGACTGCAGAAGGCGGCTGGCACTAGGGACGGTCGGAGCAGTTCGGCCGTCCATCCGATGACGTTTGGCACAAGATGGCGGACATGCGCGACACGGTTCAGGTAATGTATAATGCACCAACACTTGGGGTACACGGGGGGGGGGGGGTGGACACAGGGAAGGGGGCGTTTCACAGACATAACACATTACAAAGTTGTATAACTTTGTAATGTGTGTTATTCTGTGAATAATTTCTTAGCGCCGCACTGCCCCTTTATTAGAGTAGTATAATGGTCCTATAAATGGCAACTCCTGATTTGTTACGTAAACCTGACCTTGACTCTGTACTGGCTGTCTGCCTCTAAAACAGTGGTTCCGTTCATTGACTGCATGCAGTAAACTTTGGAAAAAGCTGAGATTTAAAAAAAAACAAGGGCCCAGATTTATCAAAGGGTGTCAAATATACACTGGTATAAACTGCCCACAGCAACCAATCAAAGCCCCACTTTCATTTTACAAGAGCTAAAAGCTAAGCTGTGGTTGGTTGCTGTGGCCAGTTTACACCAGTCTGTATTACACCATTTGATCTCCCCCCAAGGTATACTGCAACATTACATATTGTGCAATAGAAATTCTGCAAGACTAAACAGTGTAAGATTTCAAAGCAAAAAATATGTATAAATCAAAGCAATTTTCAGTATTTTTTTCCTGCTACTTATGGTGATAGGTTCTGTAACACTGGGCACTGGTGTTCCACCCACTCCCAGGGCTTCAGAGGGAAACTGTGGATAAAACCCTTCATTGTTGCCCTGTTTGTTCTGTACTTGGCCTCTGTCACATGTCTACCCTCCGGGAAGTGGTCAGCAGATCTTAGCTGGAAATCTGGATACACATCAAACATCTTACATTTGGTAGAGTGCAGCAGCATAAAAGGAAAAAAAACACCCATTCACACAGGGTAGTCTTGTGTGGCAGTAAATGACAGTCTAATGCATGGGTCTCCAAACTGCGGCCCTCCAGCTGTTGCGAACTACAACTCCCATCATGCCTGGACAGCTAAAGCTTTGGATTTGGCTGTCCAGGCATGATGGGAAATGTAGTTTAGCAACAGCTGGAGGGCCGCAGTTTGGAGACCCATGGGCTAATGTACTGAAAATTCAGAAGACTCCCTGCCATCTATGATCACCTTTTTATAAACTGTTTCATTACAAGCTCCAGACATATTCAAGGTTAGCGTGACTCTTCAGAGTCAGTGCTGCAGTCATTGATTTTATTTATTTTTTTCCCCCCTTCATGGGACAATATGGCTGCAAATGCTCAGACCAGATTTCTTCAGACTTCTCCAAATTAAATTTGTCAGGAGCATGTGGCCAGAGCATGGTAAGTTTCTGTGGTCAAATAAAACTAAAAGCACAGCGCTGCTTCACCACTTCTTCTAAAACTAAATTTCTCACTTGCAATTTAACCAAAAATACCACATCCCCCTTCCATCCATCTATATATATATATATATATATATATATATATATATATATATAATTTTTTTTTTTTTATTTATTTATTTATTTTTTTTTAATGTGGCCTTACTAGTTGTCCATGTGTGCCTGTGGCGGAATTCACTGGTACCCTGCCCCATTCTCCCCATGTCAGTCGACTATAGCAGCTCTTCAGTGTGAAGATCTTTGTGTGTAAGTGTATGCTTTTGCCCATAGCAGCCAATCATAGCTCAACTAAGTAGTTTCCCCCCCTCCTTTTTCTCTTCTGGTTTCAGTTTTTATCAGAGCTAGTGAAAAAATGAAAGGGGGAAAAAAAAAACTTTCAAGCAGGCAGGGGCAAGAAAACAATAAACAAGCCCTACTTCTCCCTGTACCTCCATAACACTGCTTTACACTGGAACCCCACTGGGCTCGCATCTCCTGCTGTAGCAATGTCATGATTCTGATTGCCTGCCCGCTCAGTCAATCGGTGACATGGGTGGGACGCCACTCAAGTCATTGACTTACTGAGCATGCAATCCACCAGCTAGGTCGGGCATTTTCCTGATTCATGACTACATCGGAACTTGGGGGGGGGGGGGGGGGGGGGGGGTGACGTGGACTGATGTGAAGTGAACAAGGAGGGCCTCTGTGCTGAGCCCACACTAATGGCCTTATGGTATGGACTTTCCCCTCCAGCAGATTCTGGTTATATATGTAGTACTTTAAATGTTGTAGGTGTAATGTATTAATACACTAATGGTCTGTTTACACAGAGACCAGGAACAGACTACAGAGAACAGATATAAAGGAAAGACTGATATTTCTTCTCTTCTCAAATCCATTCCTGGCTTTAGCTTCCAAAATCTGTCAGAAATCTGTGTAAATGCACCATTACACATACATAGTGTTACAGCTGATTCATTGTTGCGTAGAAAGGGATTGAACTTGCTCCTAATGGTTTATAAGAAAAAATATGCCCGCTTACTTACAGAAGAGGAACTCTTGGCCACAGGTGGTCTAAGGCTGCATTCACACGTCCCGTAAACTTGTCCATGATGCGCTCCTGTCATCTCTGCTGCTGGGGGGGATCCTTGCCGGGCAGTGCGCGGGGGGGGGGGGTAGGAGGGTTTTACTCTTGTCGCGACACAGATCCTCTGAGTAAGGCCTAATGGTGTTCTGCTGATCTGCGCTTCCATGCTTAACCAGGAAAGCATAGCAACTCCTTAGCTTGTGCCGGCACAAGCTAAGGAGTCGTGTGTGTGTGTGTGTGTGTGTTGGTTGTGAGGGATTGCTTTGGCTGGAACTGCTGAGTTTAGTCGCCTTGGAGGGAGTTGTGATCCCTGCTATTAAGATTCTTTTTCTTCTGATTCATTGGTGGTACTTAACCATATATATGGATGGTGGGAGTGGTCCGGCCTGGCCTAGGCAGGGGTGCAGGCCCTGCGTGGGTGGGGGAGGCGGTGCCCCTGCGTGCCTGGAGGTGGTAGATATTGAATAGTGAGAGGGGGGAGGAGGAGGGGATAGCAGAGACCTCTCAAGTATTGTATGAAGGAGGGGTTGGGTGCCCCGTGGAGTCAACTCCATGGGAGTAATAGGTCTTGTGTATTTCTATAGGGTTTTGGGGATGTTGGTTTTGTGGGGATTTTTCTATCAAGATTCATTGTTAGTGTTGGTTTGGAATTGTCTGACTCTTTATAAAATACAATAAATAAAAGTAAAAAAAAAAAACAGTGCAAGGGACCCAAAAACCTTTGACCTGTTCATTGTTTGTAGTGGTGGTACTGGGCTCCTGCAGATCAACTACACTTTAATGGAAACTGTAAGCCAGCAGCACCACTAAGTGTACAGAGCCAAGGCTCCCATGCACTGAGGGTAGACCAATAGATTTCAGCCATTTTACCCTTACCAGACTAAAGCCAGGAACGTGTAAACTCTTCATTGGCGTGTCCCTTTTTTATGTCTCTTCAAACACAGTCCTTATAGGGTGGAGACCAGTGTAACCAGAGTCTTACCTGCGTGTCCTCTGTCTGATCATCTTCAGTTATGATCTCCACCTTTTGTTTCTGCTGCTAAACTTTTGTGCTGCTTTTACTGTTGTAATTTATGCTGTTACTATGGAGCATTGTGAAGTGTTATAGCCTCCCCTAAGGGAATGCTCTGTAGGCCTGCTGCATGTTTAATATGCTTGGTGCGAATTCATGTCTATACTGGTCGAGAACATGTTCTTTGTACATCAGTTATTCTAGGAGTTTCTTCAGATCTGATGCTTCAGCAGAATTTTTCATTATTCCTTAAAATGGGACAGGCTTGTGCTACACCATGCTGGACAAAGTTCTTACCCAGCTCTGAATGCTTAGGAGACTCTGTTAAAAAAAATAATAAAATCTGACATTTGGGGTTCAACAAAAAGTTTCTCAACCATTGGTTATAGAACCTGTGCATTCCCAGTGGAATATACATTCATAGTATACAAACCTTTCAGTGTGCAGAGCTCTAGCTGTGAACAGCTTCCTCTTGCTTCATGACTTCTTAAACTGCAGAATGCTAGAAGCTGTAGGCTCAACGTAGTCTGTAACCTGTAGCATTGTTTTGATTATTAGTCTAAGCTGGACCAACATAGCTGCCCACTGTTGCACCATTTTAGTCAGATGTGAAAATTGTATTAAAGGGGTTATCCAGTGCTACAAATACATGGCCACTTTCTTTCAGAGACAACACGACTCTTCAGTTCAGGTGCGGTTTGAAATTAAACTCCATTCGCTTCAATGGAACTGAGCAGCAAAACCATGCCCAAACTGGAGACAAGAGTGGGGCTGTCTCTGGAAGAAAGTGGCCATGTTTTTGTAGCTCTGGATAACCCCTTTAACCCTTTGAGGACCAGGCCCAAAATGACCCAATGGGAACGCACAAATTTTGATCTTTGTGCTTTGGTTTTTTCCTCCTCCCCTTCTAAGAGCTCTAGCACTTTCAGTTTTCTATCTACAGGGCGATGTAATGGCTTGCTTGTTACTGGAATAGTTGTACTTTGTAATGGCTTCTTTCATTTTACCATAACATGTATGACGGAATCCCAAATATATTATTTATGAAGATATAAATAGGTGAAATCGTAAAGAATGCAATATGGTAACGTTTGGGGGGTTCCTGTGTCTACGTAATGCACTATATGGTAAAAGCGACATGATACCATTATTCTATAGGTCAGTCCGAACACAACCATATGCAGGTTTACACAGATACTCCTTTTTTGTTTTTTTGGCAATTATTAATAAAGTGGTCCTAATGTGACGCTTATAAGTTTTATTTTTTCACCTACAGGGCTGTATGGGGTGTCATTTTTTCCCGCCATGATCTCTAGTTTTTATTAATGCCGTATTTGTGAAGATCGGACGTTTTGATCACTTTTATTTTTATATATAATGTAACAATCGGTAATCCGTGCACTTTTTTTTTTTTTTTTTTTTTTTTTTTTTTTTTTTTCTCCCTCTTTTCGTCTATGCCATTCATCGTTCGCAATGATGCTTGTTATATTTTAATCGGACAATTAGGCACGCTACGGTATAATTTGTTTTATTTATATAATGGGAAAGGGGGGTGATTTAAACTTTTATTGGGGAGGGGCTTTGGGGTAGTGCGTTAGTGATTTTTTTTTTGGGGGGGGGACTTGTACGTAGTTTCATTTTCTACACTGATCATTGCTTTGCCATAGGCATAGCATTGATCAGTGTTATCGGCGCTCTGCTCATTGAGCCTGCCTCTGCAGGCTCAATGCACAGATCGCCGATTGGACCGCACGGAGGCAGGTGCGAGACCTCCAGTCTGTTTTCCCCGCAGTCACACTGCGGGGGTCCTGATCGGTAAGAGACAGTGGACTCCCCCTGTCACTTACACTTAAACACCGCGCCGTTTAAGGAGTTAATGTCACGCTGCAGCGTGTCATTAACGGCGAAGTGCCGCCTGCCAATTGCAGCCGGCCCCTACCTGCTATGAAGCACGCTCTGCTCTGGAGCACTCTTCTAGCTCAGGATGTACCGGTACGTCCAGGGTCGTCTGGGCACAGACTTCCAGGACGTAACTGTACATTCTAGGTCGTCTAGGGGTTAAACACGCCCCCCTCTATTAAAGGAGAAGTCCGTCCAACACTTATTATTGTATTGCTCCCCAAAAGTTATACAAATCACCAATGTACACTTATTACGGGAAATGCTTATAAAGTGCTGTTTTTGTTTTGTTTTTTTTTCTTCTCCTCCCCCCCCCCCCCCCCCCCCCCCCCCCCCCCCCCTGCACTTACTACTGCATCAAGGCTTCACTTCCTGGATAATGTGATGGCATGACCCGACTCCCAGAGCTGTGCTGGCTGTGGCTGCTGGAGAGGATGATGGCAGAGGGATGCTCAGTGTCCCTCTAGTGCCCTGTGTCCCCCTGCCATCATCCTCTCCAGTAGCCACAGCCCGCACAGCTGAGTCGGGTCGTGACATCAATTTTTTATCCAGGAAGTGAAGCCTTGATGCAGTAGTAAGTGTAGGGGAAAAAGCACTTTAAGCATTTCCTGTAATAAGTGTATATTGATGATTAGTATAACTTTTGGATTGCAATACAATACTTTTAATAAAAAATTTTGCCAGACTTCTCCTTCTCCTAAGCCTCAGGCCATTGTACCCCTTTTATAGATTTTAAAGGGGTTATCCAGCCTGGGGGCACTTTTTTGGGGGGACCGGGGAGGAGGTGGCTGAAATAAAACGTCCACTTACCTCCCCGGTTCCAGCGGCGGGTCCCGCATCATGGTGCTCCGGTTCCCGGCCGCTTCTTGGTGTCTGACGCCGCCCGAGACGCTACGTCTCAGGGCCGCTCAGCCACTCGGTGAAGGAGGCCGGATCAGAGCGGACTTCACACGGATCCTGCCTCCTTCACTGAGTGGCTGAGTGGCCCTGAGACGTAGCGTCTCGGGCGGCGTCAACACCAGGAAGCGCCAAAAAACCCTAAACTTATTCACTTAACAGTGTGTAAGAGAAGCAGTCTGTAAAAGAACCCACAGGGCCTTGTATGTTACCATCTTTTTTTTTTTTTTTTTTTTTTTTTTTAAATATCCTTTTGGTGGGGCTTGGCCCTAAGGGATTATGTTTAGCAGGGTGTTAAAATTCCATTCTTGAATATGTATTTACATGTAGCGTTATAGTAAGCAGCTGCTACATTGGAGTGAGGTCTAGAGTGCTGGGGGTCTTGGGTCACTTGTGGCCCAGCTTTATTCCCTATCCTTCCAGTCATGTGTAAGTGGGTCCTGGATCTTGCATTACATCTGTACAATATGAGGATATGGTGGTGAATTGGAAGATTTATTAAAGCAAACTATCAGCAGGTTTGTGTAAATGAAACTTGCTGATAACCTTCTAGTAGCTCTTTACTTCATGTTGGCAGTGTTTTTCCATGCATCCTGGCATTCTTGGGCATTTTGTTCAAAGATATGCAAATTTCCACATTAGGAGCACCACCACCCCCAGCCCGCCCTGCCCAATAAGCATATTCATAGTATTGGCAGTCGTAACCACCCATGTTCAAGGAAGAGCTCCCCTACAGGACGTGCTGCTTCCGGTGCATACATGGTTACGAGAGCAATTACTATGCATATATGAATAGGGGGTGCTCTGGGTGCCTGAGCAACGGCCACAGTGCTCCTAAAGCTGTAATTTGCATGTCTCTGATCAAAATGCTCTGGTACATAAAAAAAAAACAAAAAAAAACACTGCCAACATGAGGTAAAGAGCAGCCGGGGATATCGGCAAGTTCATTTACACCTGCCTGCTACGGGTCCCCTTTTTAAAGCTTTTAAAATCTTTCACTAGTTTATGCTTCCTTAAATGAAGCCAGCATAAGCTAGTGACATGCTGAAGAGAAGGGTTTATTCATTTTGTTCAGTTCTCCTTACGTGTAGTAGAATGGACACTGTCTGGCTGCTACCTATACACAGAGATTGGCAGTTGTCTACTAGTGTGCAAAAGGGAATGGTGCTCATAAATATGAAGGACTACTAAGCACGCTTGCATAATGGAGAGTATTAGTGTGCAGTGCTCAGTCCTTGTTCTGGAGATCTCTAAATCTGTGGCACAGAATAATGTAAGTTATCATGCTGTTTTAGCTTCTTTCATTAGCTTATGCTACCCTTAGAGCAGCATAAAGCTACTGACAGTCTCTTTTTAAATCAGCTAATTTTGAAAAGATTATACAGATTTACAGAGCATTCTGTGTATGACAGTTTATTTTACTGTATCCTCTGTTCTATAACCTTACCCCCCCCCCCCAGGTCATATCTGTCATAGTGAGGCTCTGTTTAAAATTAAATTAAAAAATAAAATTAAATAAAGAATTGTAAAGGTCTGACAGACTCTGGTGAGGCCAGACTTTTATAAAACTAGGCATACCTTTTTATCTTAAAGGGGTTGTCCGGCGATAAAAAATTATTCACAGAATAACACACATTACAAAGTTATACAACTTTGTAATGTATGTTATGTCTGTGAATGGCCCCCTTCCCCGTGTCCCACCACCCCCACCCGTGTACCCGGAAGTGTGGTGCGCTATACATTACCTGTCGCGTGCCGACCACGGTCTCCGATCGTCAGCAGTGACGTCTTCTTCGGGAGCTTGGCGGATCTTCCCAGAGTGCCGGCCGCCCTCTGCAGCGTCATCCGAAGCTCAGCCGCGATTGGCTGAGCATAACTGTGCTCAGCCAATCGCGGCTGAGCAGCTGATGACGTGGCCGGGTCATCAGCCGCTCAGCCGCGATTGGCTGAGCACAGTTATACTCAGCCAATCGCGGCTGAGCTTCGGATGACGCTGCAGAGGGTGGCCGGCACTCGGGAAGATCCGCCAAGCTCCCGAAGAAGACGTCACTGCTGACGATCGGAGACCGTGGACGACACGACATGCGGTGAGTATAATGCACCACACTACCGGGTCTAGCGTGGGTGGGGGGAAACACGGGGAAGGGGGCCATTCACAGACATAACATACATTACAAAGTTGTATAACTTTGTAATGTGTGTTCTGTGAATAATTTTTTTTCGCCGGACAACCCCTTTAAGGGTAGTTCTGTAAAGTTATAAGATGGCATTTTTACTTTGCTATTCAAGTGCCATAGATGACACTGAATAACAGCAGGCATACCACCTACTGTTTGTACTGGGCTGCGTGAAGGAAATGAAGCCCAGTACAACAATCATGCAGGGCACCGTGGGAGGTGTTCTGTTCTGATGCCCAGGCACACTGCACACCTGTACCTAGTAAAACATGTACAGCATAAAGGGGCGCCTGCCCCTGTGTGACATAACACGCCTACAGGGGCGTGATTGCAGTGCTAGAACGCCCAAGGGACCATGACTACTGGAAAATGAAAAGGCGCCCAGATGACTACCTCTGGTTGATTTATATACAGCGCAGGACTTAATGGATTTATTCTCAAAACACCGGGCAGGGACGGGGGCTTTGGAAATGTTGAAGTGTGCTGGGTCGTGTACCAGCATGTTTCCCTAGCGTTATAGTGAATTTTCATGTGATGGCAAAAAAGCCAGCTCTTGCTGCAAGTTAAGAATGGTCCACACTTATCAAAACCAACCTATTTCCTGACGTTTAATCCAAATCTGTGACCATTATTCTCCACCTTCTGTTTTTCAGTAACGTTTGTTGACTGCACTGCTCGAAAACATGGTAAATTTGATGTTGGAGACTCGCGGTTCTTGGTGCTCACAGATGGGAGCTTAATTACAAAACGACATGTTAAGCTTCAGGGCCCAGATGTCAACTTTCATGTCAATACATGGGATGCTCTGGGGGTGAAATATTCCACAGTGGTCACTCTAAAAAGGCTGCAGCAGCCTAAACGGGTAAGAATGTAGAATGACTTTATGGAGCATAATACTGGTGGTCTTCTCTTGCTAAAGTGTACCTATCACGAGGGCTGCTGCTAAGTCAGCAATGAAGTCCACTCTCTGGGAAGAAGTTTGTGTTCTCTTGGCTACAAACATGCATGAGACTGTAATGGACGTGCTGACCCGACCCCCCCCCCCCAATCCTATATTGCATAGGTGTTTGTACCTATGGAGACATGAACTTCTGCATAGATAGTAGACTTCAGTAGTGGCTCTTATGTCATGTACACATTTAATCTTTCTAATCTTTATTTTTTTTTGTAGAAGGCTTATGGCAAACACAAACCACCCTTGGTGGTGTTTCCTGTGGAACAGAGTGGCCTAAAAAGAAGGAAAAGAGACTGGGTCATCCCACCCATCAATGTGCCAGAGAATGCACGGGGCCCTTTCCCAAAGAAACTCGTACAGGTAAGGACTGTGTGCGGTGTCCCTCTCCCTAAATTCCAAACCGGTTACATCCTTGAGCTGGGCCCACCTCTATTTTAAAGTGTTATCTGCATTTGAGTAATGTCCTGGACTAAATCCTACATGTTAAATCAGTGCTGCAATACGGCCCACCAGTTTATCAGTGGAATCAGTCAGCAATTATCGGTTAGCAGTTCTACAAGCTTGAGCTACTCCTAAGACAAGAGGATCACTGCTAATGTATTAGGCCAGTTAGGTTTTCCTAGGAATGACTTTAGTGACCCTGATGTAACAGCAGTATACAGATCACTGATCTACCCAGAAAAAGTACTGGGGGATTTCAGCTCTGAACACTGTATATTGAACCTTGTATGCCATAAATAAGACTATATTCTAAATCTAATCTAGAATGATTTGTAAAGACATTAGTTATGAGGGTCTATTCTGTATGCAAACTGTGAAATGTTAATGTGACACATCAGTGCAATGCTACTAATTTGCTGTTGTATGTAACTTTATGATCTCTCTCCACTTCAAGATTAAATCAAACAAGGGAGGAAAGATTTATTACAGTATTACTGGACAGGGTGCAGATAGCCCTCCAGAGGGAGTGTTCAGTTGTGAGAAGGAGACTGGCTGGATGTTGGTGACTATGCCGCTGGACCGTGAATTATATGCATCTTATACTGTAAGTATCTGGTCTTGGTCTGTTTTCTATGTGGTGGATTTGTGTGTTTTGGTGCCAATACACTTTGCAATAAAATGGGCATTCAGCAGGTGGTGTATTATGGGGGACACTCTGACAGATCATGTTGGTGGAAATTATCTTTTTTAGAACTGTCCAAAGGTTGTTCAGCCATCAGTTATTGAAAATGTATGGCAGCCTTTTAAAATCTTATTTTGTGCAGCGAAAGAACTGTGACCTGCATGAGAACTTTTGATCCTACTGAACCTTATACACACAGCTGACTGTTCATAATTAGCAGACTGACTTCTAAGGTGCCCATACACTTTTTTTTTTTTTTTTTTCTAGTCTACCAAACCCGCCAGTGGCAGGTTCAGCTGACTGTATAAAGTCATGGGGGCCTCTCTACTTTTCCTCAGACATCTGTCAAGGCAGAGTTTGGGCGTGATGGATTTTCACTGGCCAACCCTCTTATTCTTAGAGCGATAGGCTGTGTCTGTCCTTTCCCCATAGGGCACATACAACACATTGAGAACTGTTGTACAGACAATTGCTCAGCCAACTATTGATGATGTATAGGCACATTTATTTAATGTTGTGAAGGGGGAGAGAAGGCATGTAAATCTTAAGCAACTACTGTACTTATCTGGCAGCTGCCAGGGTATAAGGTACATTATTTCCCCCTCATTAAAATAAGCATGCATGTTCCGGTGTCACTACTTCTAACAATTTTTAACTAATTTGAATTCCAACACAGCTACTGTCTCATGCGGTAACAGCGAATGGCCAGCCTGCAGAGGAACCTATGGAAATAATTGTCCAAGTTCTTGATCAGAATGATAACAGGCCCAAGTTCACAGAAGAGGTCTTCAAAGGTTCGGTGAGAGAGGGCGTTCCACCAGGTGAGCCAAACTTCTGTCTGCTCATGGTGTTTTATCTACTACCATATTTGTTTCTTAGCTTTAAATGTACCCTACCTTAGGAACCCCTGTAATGAACGTAACTGCAACAGATGATGATGATCCGGAAACGGCAAATGCCATTATTGGTTATTCGATTTTAAAGCAGGAGCCTGAAGACCCAGCCGCTGGGCTGTTTACCATCAATAGTGCGACTGGTGTCATCAGTGTGATTGGTACTGGACTGGACAGAGAGGTGGGTCCTTTCTTCATTGTGTATAATTGAAAATATTGGTCAGCTGGCTTACCTTGGTTTTGTATCTTCAGAAAGTACCAGAGTATATACTGACTATACAGGCTGCTGACATGGAGGGTAAAGGACTGGAAACCATTGGAAAAGCCATTATCCAGATTTCTGACACCAATGATAATGCCCCGATTTTCGATCCTGTGAAGGTAAGTTTTTAATTGATATATCTCAGTACCTAAGGGTTGACTACTCTTAACTCATCCTTATAAATTGTTTGCATAAAATGACTTGAAATCACTTCAAATCTGCCTGTTTAACTTTAAAGACTTGCTTTGGTGTTATGTCCACCCCCCCATGGCATAACATGGTGTGAATTTTTAAAGCAGATCTTTCTGCAAGAGAATTCTTGTTTTGGAGTCTGAACAATGGGTTGTTGGGGAAATTATGGTGACTTCTACCTGCCTTGCAAGCCTTGATTGATCCCAGTTTGGCTATTGGGAAAAGAGACATCAATCAAGGCTGAAGGGGTTTGGGAGAAGCCACTGGGTACATCCTGATGACTCCTGGTCCAGGCAGCATGGAAGTGATGACTGTTACACTTTTTTTTTTTTTTTTTTTTTGAGTTGTCCAGGATTAGATAGCTATTTTTCCAAAAACATCACTACTGTTGTCTTGGCTTGTGTCGTATTATTGAGCATAAATCACTTTAATGGAGGTGAGCTGCAATACCACACACAACCTGTGGACAAGTATGGTGTTTAGCTTTTTCTAGTTCTAAATTACCCCTTAAGTTTTACGCCATTTGTGAGTTTGTTTTAAAGGCTGTCTCCAGGCTGTTTGGTGTCACAACCTGACCCCATCCAGTAGTGGTTTTTTTTTTTGTTTTGTTTTGTTTTTTTTCCCTTTGTAATTTTATATAATCTTTACAGTACACAGCGCTTGTGCCAGAAAATGAAGTTGGATTTGAAGTTCAGAGGTTGTCTGTAACTGATGAAGACCTGGAGAATTCTCCTGCATGGCGTGCAGTTTACAAGATAAGGGGAAACGAAGGAGGATATTTCAGCATTACCACAGACAAAGAGACAAATGAAGGCATTCTGACTACAGTCAAGGTTGGTGCCTGTACTCCTATACGTGAGAGCTAGAAGGCTTTCATGATAAGACTCATTGTTTGAGGGATTTAATCCAAAACGGGGGAGTTTGGTGTGGTGAAGAAGAAAAATAAAGTGGTAATGTAGTCTGTATCTTCTGACTCCCACCTGACTTTCTAGCGCCTGTGACCTTGCTGAATGCTTCCTGTTAAAACAAAGTGGTACGTTTCAATGGAACTTTTACAACTGCGTACTTTAACTCACTGCCTCTAGCGGATAAAGTGTAACTCCTCCCCCTGTACAGGACAAAAGCTGGCCTTTCATAGAATCCTTGTGTATTCTCGTGGTTAGATGATTGCATTAGGTTATAAGCTATTTATGGCAGGATAAACAGCTGACTTGTCAGTCATTTCTTCTGTTCTGCGTTACAGAATTTCTTCACTTTATGCAAAGTTGTGTGCCCTTTAAATATAGAAGCATTCATTAGGGTATTACAGTCACAATTAAAGATTATTTGTAGGGATATATGATCTTACAGTTGAAAGGGCAAAATGTTGTCAGGATGATAATGTTAAAGGATTATTCCAGAAAGAGCTGGCACTAGGCATAACTATTACTGATTCCTATAGTTGCTTTAAAGGGGAACTCCAGGTAGAGGTTAAAGAATGAAACTTCTGCAGAAGCATATAGCATTACTTACCTATCTATCCCAGTTTTGAAACGACCAAAAATTTGTCTTGGGTTTTTTTCTTTTGTATTGCTTTTGTGTGTTCCCACCCACACAGCACGCTGTATTCTATACCTGTAACGCTGATATTGGAATAAAGTAAAGAACTTCTTAAATTTGAATTTTTATTTTCCTTTCCACGTACACCTTATGATCAAGCATCTTTTATCTTTTGAAGTTGAGCCCCACAATAAGGAATTTATCCCGTACTATCTTACATTGGATATACTGTTTATGCCTTGATTTTTGTGCAGGTGGTATTGGTAGTGCCGGCTCTGATCCTCTGCCATTTAGCATCATTTACTTGTGTTACTGCATCATTTTTGTGAATACACTGCAGTATTGCAATGAAACTCCATGTGTGTGCTCCAATACAGCCCTAATTTCACTGCACACTTCTGCACAATCAGTGAAGCTGCAGCAGCTGCTTCTGTCACTCCTTGCCTGCTCAGGTGTAGGCTAGAGGGGCTGGTCAGAGATGGTGAATCACTCAGGGGATTGGGGGATCCAACCAAGCCTCCTGTGACATCATGCCCTGCCCCCTGTCTGCATCATCAGCCTGTGCTCAGCAAACAAACTCAATGTGAAACACAGGCATGGAGTTTGTCTCCTAAGGTGGGAGAGCAGAAGGAGCAGAAGACATTTTTTTTTTCAATTTCTGGATTTCTATCAGCTACCAGTGTGGCAGAACCGCACAGATATGGTTATACATTATATACACATCTATGTAACGTGTAATAGAAAACAAGTTTTCCTTATGTGGTGTTCCCCTTTAATGAACAATTTGAACTTTTCTACCTCTAATATAACTGTATTCCTTAGTTTCTCATGAGTCTTGGGCTACACATCTGTATTTGTTTTGCTGTCTGCATAACCATGGATCTGTGATACATTGATGGCCCAAATATGTAATCTGTGGGCTACCTGCAGTCACTAAGTCTGTGGGAATCCGACCTTTGTAAGGATATGTCTAGATTACTTGTCCAGTGTTGTGCATTAACTCATAGAATATTGGGTCCTATACTGCATTAATTTGCAAGCTCAGCTAGTATTGGACTGAATTATGTACTGTTCATCAAAGGTAGACGTCATAATTCCCTTACATCTCTGGATAGCACTTGTTGTTATGTGGCATTTCACCTTTATCTTAGGCGTTAAGATTAATATATCCAAAAGGAATTAGTCTTGTCTGATATCTTTTAATGGAATATAAATAAGAAGGTTAAAGGGGTAGTGCGGCGCTAAACATTTACTGACAAAACACAAAGTTATACAACTTTGTAATGTGTGTTATGTATGTGAATGGCCCCCTTCCCACTGTACCCACCCTAGACCCGGAAGTGTGGTGCAATATACTTACCGCATTCGTGTCGATCCCCGGCTGCCATCTTGTGACAATAACGTCTTCGGGAGGCTGGCCAGACCGCTCCAGCCGTCTCTCATGCCGGCCCCCCCTCTGCCCCGTCATCAGCTGCTCAGCCGCGATTGGCTGAGCACAGTTATGCTCAGCCAATCGTGGCTGAGCAGCTGACGACACGGCAGAGGGGGGCCGGCATGAGGGACAGCTGGAGCGGTCCGGCTGGCCTCACGAAGACTACTTCATTGTCACAAGATGGTGGCCGGGGTCGTCACGAATGCGGTAAGTATAATGCACCAACACTTCCGGGTCTAGCGTGTGTGGGGGGGAACACGGTGGAGGGGGCCATTCACATACATAACACACATTATAAAGTTGTATAACTTTGTAATGTGTTTTGTGAGTAAATGTTTAGCGCCGCACTACCCCTTTTAAGTCGCAATGCTGCAGTATGTGTTTTGTTTGCCTGGTTTCTATGCACCACTCATAGCTGGCCATTCCTACTTGTGTATATTATATACTGTATACTCAAACCTAGAAAGGCCAGAATGACCTTTTGAATTCCTTCAGACAATAAGGTCTATGCATACATTTTCTGTCAGACTTCCTGACTCTACTGCAAATGTGTATGAACATAGCCATAGAAGTTGGTTGTATCGTAGCTTTTATGAAGCTTAAAATGTATGTGAGGAAATATACCTTCTGATGCCTTGTCGTTTTTCCTTTTTGACAGGGTTTGGATTTTGAGACCAGGAAGCAGTTTGTGCTGCAGATCACAGTGGAGAATGAAGAACGTTTTGCTGTCCCTTTGCAAACTTCAACTGCTACAGTAACTGTGAACGTGGAGGATGTGAATGAGGCTCCATTCTTCGTCCCGCAGGTCAGCCTAGTGGAGGTTTCAGAGGACTTGCAACGTGGGCAGAAGATCACAGCACTAGTGGCCCAGGATCCTGACAAACAGCTGAACCAAAAACTAAGGTAGATCAGAACAAACTTTGCTTCACTGCTCTTTAGCCAGCTCTGAAATGAATTTGTCCACTGTAATAAAACAGACATCTGTAGTCTTTTAAATCAGTAGGATTACAACAATACACAATTTATGTAATT
This sequence comes from Dendropsophus ebraccatus, assembly GCF_027789765.1. Taxonomy (NCBI): domain Eukaryota; kingdom Metazoa; phylum Chordata; class Amphibia; order Anura; family Hylidae; genus Dendropsophus; species Dendropsophus ebraccatus. The sequence continues at coordinate 78,073,294 of NC_091457.1, forward strand.
TTATTTCACTTTCACTAAAAGTCACAGGAGTCAGAGGTTTTATCCGTGATAAGAAGAAATATGTTCATCCGCAGCTTCATAAAATTCAGTAGCTTTTATTAAACGTCACAAAACATAAAATAACAAATGATTTAAAAGACACGCCGACGCGTTGCAGGGTGAGAACCCCTTAATCATGGCAATCATAATGAAGTTACAGCTAGTTTAAATGTGGATCGGATGTGACGTTAGACTAGAAAGGAACGCCCAACGGGGCAAAATACACCTGTGCGTCCGTCTCAGGTAAGTCACATGACTGATTTACAGCTCAAATTGAAAAACAAATAAAAATAAAACAGTGACACAAAAAAGAAATAACATAAGGGTGTACACAGACAAATACATTCAGTAAATATAGTATAAATCGGTTCTATAGTTTAACCCTTTCGGGAACCTGGTGTTTTTTAGTAACATAGCGGCATATACCGCATCGCGGTACCGCACATGGAAAAAAGCCCGTAGTTTTAAGCTTTAGTTTTAACCCTCCTTGAAAGATTATGCATTTGGTTGGATAATCTCCTCCAACCCCTTGCAGTGAGAACGATGGGTTATGTCAGAGACAGTAAGAGCCTACTTGCCAGTATGGATAAGCTACCTATCATGGAAAATGCATCATGGCTCTCGTGCGATGTAGTAGCTCTTTATTCTAATATCCCACATGATATGGCCATTCAGGCTTTAGCTTTCCATATTGGCAAGTACAGCAATTACAGCAAGGAGTTATCAGAATTTATCCTGATTGTTACACGTTTCCTACTGACCAATAATTTTTTCCAATTTCTTGATGATTTTTATTTGCAGACACTTGGTTGCCCGATGGGCGCTAGTTTCTCACCATCTCTAGCCAATTTGTACATGGCCTACTGGGAGGAGGTCGTTCTGTATAGCGCACATAACTCTTATTTAGGTGTCATCACCTGGTATGGGCGCTATATCGACGACCTCCTCCTAGTTTGGCAAGGGTCAGAGAGCCAAGCAATAGATCTGGTACGTTATCTAAATGCTAACACCCTAAATTTAAAATTTACGGCACAATTTGAGCCAAAGTCCATTTCTTTTTTGGATGTTAAATTGCACCTGATTGACGGAAAAATTGCCACTGATCTGTACCGCAAGCCTACTGCGGGCAATGGTTTGCTGCATGCCCGCAGCAGTCACCCTCCCCATGTAACTAAGAATCTCCCCATTGGAGAATTTATCAGACTTATCCGCACATGTTCAGACCGTGCGGGTTACGTAACGGGTGCTCAACAACTGGAATTAAGACTTTTGGCTAGAGGATATAATAATCATGTCATAAAAAGGGCCCGTCGTATAGCAGAGCAGAGGAATAGGGAGTACCATTTAAGAGATAGAGGTGTTGATCCATATATGGGCGAGACGGTTAACTTTAAAAATGATAAGTCTAAATGTGACATCACCTTCTCCACAAATTACAGCCCACAGTATAATGACATACGTAACATTATAAAAAAATATTTACCTTTGCTGTTTTGTGATCCCAAGTGTGAACAGATCCTAAACAATAAAAGCAAGGAGAGGTCAAACTTTGGGCAATCTTTTGTCCCCAAGTGACATTGGAAATAGTCCACAGCCACACACACAAAATTGGCTTAAAACTACGGGCTTTTTTCCATGTGCGGTACCGCGATGCGGTATGTGCCGCTATGTTACTAAAAAACAGTCAGTGGTGTCGTCCAGTACGGGTCGCGATTTCAGGATCCGATCCTTCATTAACTGCAATTCATCCCACATCGTGTATGTTGCACACTGCACGCAGTGTGATTTGCAGTACGTGGGGTCCAGTATCAGGAAACTCAAAACCCGTATTGGAGAACACCTATCTGATATCAGAATGTCCATTTCATCCGTCAATACTCGTTCACTTTCGGGTCTTGCTAGACACTTTGTTGAGTGTCATGCAGGAGATACGAGTAGCCTAAAGGTTGCCGCGATTGAAAGGGTCAATAGACCCAAACGCGGGGGTGATTGGACACGCATGGTTAGGAAAAGGGAGGCGCTGTGGATCCTTAACCTTAATACCAGGTTCCCGAAAGGGTTAAACTATAGAACCGATTTATACTATATTTACTGAATGTATTTGTCTGTGTACACCCTTATGTTATTTCTTTTTTGTGTCACTGTTTTATTTTTATTTGTTTTTCAATTTGAGCTGTAAATCAGTCATGTGACTTACCTGAGACGGACGCACAGGTGCATTTTGCCCGTTGGGCGTTCCTTTCTAGTCTAACGTCACATCCGATCCACATTTAAACTAGCTGTAACTTCATTATGATTGCCATGATTAAGGGGTTCTCACCCTGCAACGCGTCGGCGTGTCTTTTAAATCATTTGTTGTTTTATGTTTTGTGACGTTTAATAAAAGCTACTGAATTTTATGAAGCTGCGGATGAACATATTTCTTCTTATCACGGATGATTCGGGCTGCGGTCCCCAACGTTAGTACCCGCGAGCTTCTACATCACGGAGATCCATATGTCTGGTGAAGCAAGGCTGCGTGGGTGAGCTGACAACCCTTTACCTGTTCCATCAGAGGTTTTATGTACTTTTTTATTTTTTTTTTTAAATATAATCTTGCTTTCACATTTTGCACCATAACCCATAGATTTTGTTGATACAAATTTTTGCATAAATGTGACTTATTTTTGTGATCAGCAAATTTTGCGTGTGTGATTTTAGTTGTGCAGGTAATTCCACAGTTGACAATATTTTTTCTTTACTGCATTAATTCCTTATGTACGTAATTTACAGGATATTATGAGATTGTGGGAGTCCAAACTCCATGCCCCCCGGATCTCTAGATCCTCAACCTTTTCATTTTGCTGTTCCCAAGAGACTTTTTGCTGTGAAAAAGTGTATTATACGATTGCTTAAATACAATAAGGAGAAGTGTCAACATGTCTTACAGCTACTATGGCTATATATTCCCCCCCCCCCCCCCCATCCATGGTATTGGGCTATATTCTGCCTGATATTGCACTGCATGACCATTTAATTGAATGAGGCAAACCAGCACAACCAATTGAGTGGTGTGACTCCCACATTGAAAGTGTCAGATTATATTTACATGTATACTTGGTGACGTGGTCCTATTGAGATCTGAATTTATTTATTTTTTTTCATTCAGGTTTAAAATTGCCAATGACCCTGCTAAGTGGGTCACTATAAACGAGGACACTGGCATTGTCACTGGAAATGGCAACCTGGATAGAGAGTCTGAATTTGTCAAGAACAACAATTACACAATCATTGTGATGGTGGTTGATGATGGTAAATGTGATTTTGTTTTTGTTCTGTCTCTTAACTTTAGTCTGTATATAATACTGCAAGTGTGTATATATACAATATTTGGGAGGCAATAGATAGTAACTTGTGCTTTTTTTTTTTTTTTTTTTTTTTTTTTTTTTTTTTTTTTTTTAATGACTATACAGGGATTCCATTCGCTACTGGCACGGGTACCCTTGTCCTGCAAGTGCTTGACATAAACGATAACGGTCCTGTCCCCAGCCCTCGTGCTTTCACTATATGCAGCAGGAAACCTGAGCCATATGAGTTCACGGTCTCTGATGCTGATATTCCTCCAAACACTTACCCTTATGCGGTAGAGCTCACACATGGCTCTGACATTACCTGGACAGCTGAGATCAAAGGACAAAGTAAGTGGATAAGGGATGTAATCTATTTTACAACTGCATTAATGTAGCCTAAATAGATGAACAAAATCCTAAACTAAGGTTCTGAGTGGTGCCCCAGCACATATGTGAACATGGCCTTATGCTCGATGGCTGGACTTTTCTGAAGTGGTTTGCCTTTGACATTGCATGTTACTGCTAATTGGCGTTTTTGTATAGACTTTAGGACACAGGTGTCATACATGTGACCCTCTGGCTGTCCAAGCATGATTTGAAATTGTACTTTTGCAACAACTAAAGTCAAAGCTATGGATGTCTGAGCGTGATGTGAATTTTAGTTTTGCAACAGCTGGAGGGCTGCTAATTTGACACCCATGCTTTAGGCTGTGTTCACACATGGTGGTTGTTTTACAATGAGTTTGACTGTTTTGTCACCAATTGCAGTATAATTACAACTTTTGTTAAAATTACAATTTTTTTTTTTATTTTTTTTTTTTTAAAGAATCGCACACAAATTGCTCTATTTCTGCAAAATTGCAACAGACACAACATAAACTCCTTAGGAGATTCCTGTTAAAAAAAATTTCCCCCTCCCTTCTTTTCAGATTCCTTGTTTCTTCAACCTAAAGAAGAACTTAAGACTGGAGACTACAATATATACATTCGCTTATTTGATGCTCAGAAGCGGGCACAAGTTACTGTTGTCAATGCTACAGTGTGCAACTGTGAAGGCAGTAGTGTCTCTTGCCAAGATAAGGTTGTTGCTGGATTTGATCTGCCCATTATCCTGGTCATCCTGGGATCTGTTTTGGCACTGCTAAGTAAGTGGTTTGGTTTGTTTTTCAGCCTCCTTGGCTGAAATTTTAGGGAAGAATCCATGCATTCATTTGAAACCTACATTTTAAAAGGATTTGTGATTTTTCACAAGGATTCTGTGGCAATTGTTTGTCTCCCCACCCAAATAGCTTGGTGTTCTATGCAGTTGAGATCAAAGCAAATAATGGTTATTTTTCTTTTACACTTACCCCTCCCCCCCCCCCCAGCCTTCCCCCAAAATAGTGTTTACAGTGCAGTTACATTCATTGAACAGAGAAGACGTAATCTGTGAGTCACTGGATCAGATTAGACTTCTCTTTTCTTCATGCTGTCCAGGCACCCGTTAAAGACCTTTTTATGTTAAAATAATCTAAAGGCTCCTTACTTTGTCAGCACTGTCCCTGCCTTTTCCACATCCATAGTACTTCATTTTGTGATGCCTCCCTTGGTCCCTACACAGTAGTAGGAAAAATGTAACTGTCCCTTCACTGATAGTTAGTATACAAATAGTTAGGTAGACTTCCCTCCCCCTTGCATATAATGGATAGATTCCCTTTTGGTATATTGCTAAACCCTGTATTTAATGAGTAGGAAGGCCTCCACTAGGCAGGTAGATGGGAGTTCCTAATTTTAGGTACATTCCTTCTGTATTAAGGTACGTAGCCTCCCCATATAACAACCCCAACCCCTTCCCAGCTCCTATTCCTATGTCTGTGGTCTGGTGTAGGCAGGGTGATACAACATGGCTGCGCCCCATACATCCTGAGCAGGACCCGGCACTGTAAAGGCAGAGTGGTTACTGTATATCACTGTATATCACCCCAACACAAGGGAGGAGCATACATACATCTAGGTTCTACCTAAAATCAGCATGTTCTGTGTGCGTATGTGATGGTCATATCTATACAAAAATTATACTAGTGCTGCCTTGATGGCTGGGCTGTTGCATTATTTAAAAAGGTGGGGTGGACATAATATAGAACATAGGTTTTGATTAATGCCCGCCCAGTGCTGCATGCTGCTCCTGGACCCCCACTGACACTCTTTATATCTCCCCTCCTGTTACGTCACAACCCGGCTGACTGATGCGCGCTAAGCCAGTTGGTGACTGGGACATCGCTGCGGTCTCTGATTGGCTAAGCAAACTAAATCCAATCCTTTTTATGATGTACCAGACAAATTTTGACATACCAAAGCCGCACCACAGGCATTAGGTCCGGTAAGCATACTTTGTTTCCCCCACCCGCTGCTGGCGCTGTAATTTTGATTTTAGCCAGACTTCTCCTTTCATGCTATGTTATAGGATGCAACAATCTTCACCGAACTCATCCCAGCCCCTTATAATACATGTCTACCCTAAAATGCTAACATGACTTTAACTGGGTTATCAAGGATTAAAAAAAACATGGCTGCTTTCTTCCAGAGACTGCCACACTCGCCAGTTTGTTCACTTTCATGCAACAGAATTGTAATACCAGACACAACCTTAAGACAGGTGTGACGCTGTTCTTTAACCCCTTAAGGTCAAAGCCTATTTTCGTTTTTGCTTAAAAGTCCATAGCGCTTGCATTTTTTCACCTAGAGTCGTATATGAGCGCTTATTTTTTGCGAAACTAATTGTACTTTGCAATGACAGGCATTATTTTTCCATAACATATGCTGCGAAACCGTAAAAAAATCATTTGCGCTGTCAAATTAAAAAAAACGAATTTGTTTTGATTTCGGGGAGTTTTGCATTTACGCCGTCCGTCCTATGGTAAAACTGACTTGTTATGCATGTTCCTCAAGTCATTACGATTACTATGATATACAACATGTATAACTTATATTGTATCAGATGGCCTGTAAAAAATTCAAACCATTGTTAACAAATATGCGTTCCTTAAAATCGCTCCATTCCCAGACTTATAGCGCTTTTATCCTTTGGTCTATGGGGCTGTGTGAGGTGTCAGTTTTTGCGCCATGATGTGTTCTTTCTATCGGTACCTTGATTGCGCATATGACTTTTTGATCGTTTTTATTACATTTTTTCTGGATTTGATGCGACCAAAAATGCGCAATTTTGCACTTTGGAATTTTTTTGCGCTGACGCCGTTTACCGTGCGAGATCAGGAATGGGATTAATTAATAGTTCGGGCGATTACGCGCGTGGCGATACTAAATATGTTTATTTATTTATATTTATAAAATGGGAAAAGGGGGGTGATTTGGACTTTTATTAGGGGAGGGGATTTTTTATTACTAAAAACACTTTTTTACTGTAACTAGAAGCCCCCCTGGGGGACTTGTATATAGACAGCACTGATCTCTCATAGAGATCAATGCTGTGTATATACACAGCAAAGATCGATTAGATCGGTCATAGATTACTATGGCCTGCTGCAGGCCATAGCAATCTATTGCCGAGCCGGGATCAGCGTCATTCCGACGCTGAGGCCTGGCACGGGCAGAAGAACGGATCTCTCCCCCGCGATCGCATTGCAGGGGGGAGATCCGTCCCACTAGACACCAGGGACACGGAGAGCACAGCATCTAAGTGCAGCGGTCAGGTTTGACCGCTGCACTTAGAGGCTTAATTAGCCGGCGCGGCAACGGGACCCGCGCCGGCTAATAGAGGCACTGCCCGGCTGCACGTGTCAGCCGGGATCAGCGCCGTTCAGAGCGGGGTCCCGGCGGGACCCCGCTCTGAACACCCCGAGCGGCACCATGACGTATCTGATATGTCATGGGTCGCTAAGGGGTTAAAGAAAGCGGCAGCTTTTCTAATACTGGACTTTTGACATCTAATCTCTCATCTACAGTCCTCATCCTGCTACTGTTGCTGTTTTTGAAGAGGAAGAAGGTGGTAAAGGAACCTTTGCTACTTCCAGAGGATGACACAAGGGACAATATTTTCTATTATGGCGAGGAGGGAGGAGGAGAGGAAGATCAGGTAAGTTGTATTTTGAACAGAATACATGAAGTATGTTTTATGACCATGTGTTAGGGTCCATTTACAAAGCGATTATCTGCCAAAGATTTAAAGCCAAAGCCAGGAACAGACTATAAGCAGAGATCAGGTCAAAGGAAAGTCTCAGATTTCTCATTTTCAAATCCATTCCTGGCTTTGGCTTCAAATCTTTGGCAGGTAATCTGTCAGAGAATCTTTGTGTAAATAGACCCTTAAACATCCTTCAGAGTAATGTCAAATTATTCCCATTTATATTTTAGGATTATGACCTGAGTCAACTTCACCGTGGACTAGATGCTCGACCTGATGTTATGAGGAACGATGTGGTCCCCACCCTAATACCTGCTCCACAGTACAGACCCCGTCCCTCAAACCCTGATGAAATTGGAAACTTCATTGAAGAGGTAAGTTATAAATGAGGGGGAAATTTAAATGGATATCAAATGAGCGGTTGTGCTAAACACCTTATGAAAATGCAGGTTCCAGAGATGAGATGTTGCTTGCTAGGGTTAAACTGCTTAGTCGTCAATTTCCTGTGAGTGGACATTAGTGAGCTTCCATGGCTGCTTATATCGGGAAACTGCCTAATGGATTCTCAAGCTCATTAAAAGCAGAAATTACCTCTAAACAAGCTGACAGAACATTACTGGCATAATCTTCTGGAGGCTATGCTCTTCTATTTTTACAATTTTGCTACTAAATGTTGGAATGATACATGCTTTCTCTCTTCTTTTCCCTCTTATTTAAAGAACCTCCATGCAGCTGATAATGATCCCACTGCTCCACCGTATGACTCCCTCCTTGTGTTTGACTATGAAGGTAGTGGATCAGAAGCAGCTTCTCTTAGTTCCATAAACTCTTCAAGCTCAGATGCTGACCAGAATTATGACGGTCTTAGCGAATGGGGTCCCCGCTTCCGGAAATTGGCAGACATGTATGGTGGAGATGAAGACTAGTTTGAGAGGAGGGGACAGTCCAGTAATGTATCAATAGTAGAACTTCTGCCACATCGCCTTAATGAAAACACTGGTCCTTCAATTTTTATTTTTTTAGACTACTAAAGACTATACACTGTATTGTACCTTGAACCACTACTTGCATGTGTTTTTGTTTGTCTTTTTTTTTTTTTTTTTTTTTTTACCCCCTGGCTTTTTTTGCTTGACTGTCTATGTGCATTATGAAGCCAAAGTGTGTCCAGGATCGTTCGGTCAGTCTGTAGTGCTTGGAATCTGGAAAAAAAATAAATCCAGTGTCTGCAGTGGTGCTCAAACTAGAATCAATTTTTTTTCTACCTTCCTGTAGAGGCTTTGGAAGAAACAGTACGGTCATGTTTGCCTTATTTTTACAGTCAGACCTACCGCCCTTAAAGGTAGCACCAATAAGAGCCCCCCCAAACTATTACCCATTGACTTTTGAAAGTATTTGTAGTCCAAGCATCATTCCAGTGTAATGCACTCTCCATTCGTGTGGACAAATTTCCAGCCACTGTACATGTTTAGTGCTGGCCATACTCTCGCAGACCTAAACCACCTTTATGGCGCTGAATCATTGGATAATCATACCAAAGCCTTGCGGCATCAGACCTTCTTTTGTTTTTTTTCATGAACATTCTCATGCCATCCCTGGTAGATCTTATTCCTTTTTATTTTTTTCCCCTTGTTTCTTTAATTTTGGGTTTTCACAGCAGGTTTTATATTGTGATTATCTTTCAACTTTGTATATTTATAGAAGTAAATTGTTTTTCTAACTTGTGTTAAACTTGCAAGAAAAGATTTGATGTAAAATACCCAAATACATTTTATTAAAGTTTTCTCTGTGTCTTCATTAACCTGCTGTGAGTCAAAGAATTACACTTTTGGCTCTGTGGTCAGACAAAAGTTTTATGCAGGAACAACGTCTTGCGAAGGTCTGAACTGCTGTGCTTGGTGGTCTCTTTGGCCACCTGAGGCCAAAAGAACCATAGTTTGGCATTTTTGCCCAAATTGAGCTCCCCTACCATTGTGTTTTTTTTTAAATATATATACTGAGTGTGATCTGCCAGTTTAGGCTGGTATTGAGTCTTTACCTTTTTCTTCATTTTCTAAAGTGGATATCTGTCAGATTAATTCCACAGGAGGCTTTCTGTAGGTTCTTTATAGCACATAAGTTTCTGATATAAGGAAGCAATTCTGTTTTTGCATTTAAAGGGAAACTATCAGCAGGTTTAAAAAAAAAAAAAAATGTAACCGGCTGATTTATTCCTTATTCCACAGGAGACGCCAAGGAGGAAGGTAAGAATCTCTACCTTTTTTATTCTCTGTGCCGTTCTGGTGCATTTAGTCTTAGGGCTCATAATGGGTGCCCCAGTGCTCCTGTCTGTCTGCCCCCATAGCACTTATCTGGCCTGCCCCTTTCTAATGATGAGTGGAGCAGGCCGAATTGGTGCTATGGGGACGGGCAGTGCTCCTAACAGTCTCACTGGACCGTGGAGCACATGACTGACGGCACTGCAACGGCACAGGGGAGGAAAGTGAGTATGTGCGCACTATGGAATCCCCAACGGAACACCCATCGCGGATTCCGCAGCTTGCGGACACTGGCAGCCGCCATACACTCCATTCTATGGTTTGCCTGAGTCCGTCGTCTACCCAAAGAATTAACCCGCTTGTTCTTTAGGCGGACGGCGGAATCTGGCAAATAGAATGAAGCCTATGGTAGCAGAGGAAGCACGTGTGCGCGAGCTGCAGAATCCACAATGGGTGTTCCATTGGGATTCCGTACTGTACACATACCCTAAGGGTGCCTTTACACAGACATTTATCTGACATTTGAAGCCAAAGCCAGGAACAGACTATAAATAGAACAGGTCATAAAGGAAAGACTAAGATTTCTCCGATTTCCAAATCCATTCCTTGCTTTGGCTTAAAGAGAATGTACCATCAGGTACACTCTTTAAAATCACACATGAATCGAACGGCGCCGGCACGGGGAAGCTGTGGCCCAGTTCCCACGTACGGCGCTGTTCTATTCATGGTTGCCGGCCTACCCCCAGTGGGAGAAAACCCCTGCCCCTCAATGACGAGGCTCAGGGAGGGGCAGGGGTTTCCTCCCACTCGGGGTGGGCTGGCCTACCTTCCAGGCACCCAAGGGTACTATTACACGGAACAAGAATCGGCCAGATTTGGCCGTTTATCGCTTCATGTAATAAATACAACAATCAGCCGATGACAACCATCATCGGCTGATCGTTAATATAGGTTTGGACCTATTTTTGTCGGGCGCCGACCGCGCACCGCTATGTGTAATAGCGGTGCACAGCCAGCGACTGATGATACAGTACATTACCTATCCATGTTCCAGGGCTGCTGCGGTCTTCTCCCCGGGTCCTGCGCGCTCTAGCTTCAGAGTGGCCTTTCAGCTGACAGGCCACTCTGAAGTTAGAGCGTGCAGGACCCGTGGAGAAGACTGCAGCAGCAGTCCTGGAACAAGGATAGGTATTGTATATAGTTAAGCAAGGGTTGCAAGGACATCGGTAACAATGTCCCTGCAGCCCTTGTTCAACAATTATTGGGCCGTGTAATAGGTCCAGTAAACGAGCGACAATCTAGCAGATAGCTGCTCGTGTACAGGTATTATCGTGCCCCCATCGGCCTGTGTAATACCACCCTAAGAGTCATACCTTCCTCCTTGGAGTCTCCTGAACAATAGGGACATATCGGCAGGTTACATTTGTCTTAACATGCTGTTCCTCTCTAAGCCTAATGGCAATGTGGGAAGTCTGTTTGTGTTCTTGTTTGCTTAGGAATGAATTGGATTAGGGTTATAATTAGTGGTGAAACAATATGTACTTCCCCCACCCTGCCACATGGCTGTGCTATGTGCTATTCTGAGCCATGTGCAACTTCTACACAAGATTATTTCTAGATACTGATAAAGCTATTATAGATCACAAACCATCACCCAGGTTTTAAATATAATTTACTCATGGCCTATTACTAATTATCCTTGCCATATTTACTCAAGAGCATACACTGTACCTCCTGAATGAACGGTGCGTTTCTGTTTCTAGTTATATTTAGTAATTAACAATGGGTAAGATATACTTTAAGTTGTTTTGTTTTTTTAGATGGAGCTTTTTCTTGGGTTCACATAGATTCCTAAAATCTGCATGGATTCTTCAAAATTAAACTCTGGTTGGATGTAAGCTGTGTCAGTCCTGGGAGAGGTTGCCCAGGACTAAATTCAGCTTTTTCCAGGCACCAAGATTAAAGCCTGAATAGTCACACATGCCTAACCCCCTTCAGAGTTGGTACCAACTGTACTTTGTAGAGTTGATGCAACGTGAGCTTGCTCAAGTTGATCATCTATTTGACTACTGGTGGCTGAAAAAGCTGAATGTAGCCCTAAGGATTCCTGCAAAACATGGGTACAACCTATGGCTGCATATGTTTTCAGGCAGCTTTAGGGCTGCATCCAGCTTCATCCACCTTTATTCAAATGGCGAATGATTGGCTTAACTTTAGTACTTTGTAATGACTCCTTTTTATTCAGGTTTATCTGATATGACCAAGATGTCTGACAAAGAATGAAATTCTGGAATTAGTGTTCACATTTACTGTGCAAGATTAATAACACTGTATATTAGTTTAGATGTGTGCACAGGGCCATACCAAATTAATTTTTTTTTATAGTTATATAGTTACATAGTTAATACAGTTGAAGACACATGTCCATCAAGTTCAACCAAGGAGGGGATGGATACAGGGAAGGGGTAGGGGTGATAGGTTCTATACATATAGGTTCTAATATATTACTTTGCTCTAAGAACTTGTCTAGGCCGGTTTTGAAGCTCTCTACAGTTTTTGCTGTGACCAGATCCTGTGGTAGACTGTTCCACAGATTCACAGTTCTCATGGTAAAGAAGGCTTGTCGCCTTCGGAGATTGAACCTTTTTTTTTTCTCCAGGCGGAGGCAATGCCCTCTTGTCCTTTGAGGGGATTTTACCTGGAACATCTTTTCCCCATATTTCTTGTAGGGGCCATTTATATATTAAATAAGTTAATCAATCATAATCTCCCCTTAAATGTCTCTTTGCCAGACTAAATAAATGTAATTCTTTTAATTTCTCCTCATAACTAAGATGCTTAATTCCCCTTATTAGTTTAGTTGCCTGTCTTTGTACCCTCTCCAGCTCTAGAACATCTTTTAATGAATCTGGTTCCAAAACTGGACCGCATACTCCAGATGAGGTTGCACCAAAGCTTTAAAGCGGTAATAGTCTATCCCTGTCCTGTGAGTCCATGCCTGTTTTAATGCATGACAATATCCTACTGGCTTTAGAAGCAGCTGACTGACATTGTGTACTGTTCTGTAGTCTATTATCTACAAGTACACCCAGATCCTTCTCCATCAGCGACTCTCTCAGAGTAACTCCCCCCAGGACATATGATGTATGTGGCTTATTAGTACCCAGGTGCATAACTTTACATTTATCCACATTGGACCTCATTTGCCAAGTGGATGCCCAAATACTCAGTGTGTCTAAGTCATCCTGTAACATCTGCACATCCTCCATAGACTGTACTACAAACAAAGCTTGGTGTCATCTGCAAAGATAGAAACATTAACTTGTTTATTATTGATATTGAGAATGGAATTAACAGCAAACAGAAGAGGGCCCAGTACTGATCCTTGGGGTACACCACTTATTACCGGGAACCATTCGGAGTAGGAAACATTGACCACCACTCTCTGGGTACGATTATTAAGCCAGTTTTCAATCCAGTTACACATGAAATTTTCCAAACCGATAGACTTTAACTTACCCATCTGACGGCCATGAGGAACTGTGTCAAACTCTTTTGCAAAATCCAGGTACACGATAATCCACAGCCGCGCCGCCATCCAGGCTGCTTCTTCATAGAAACATATTAGGTTGGTTTGACAGCTTCTGTCCTTAGTAAAACCATGCTGGTTATCACCTATAATACTATTAGCCACTACATATTCCTGGATGTAGTCCCTTATAAGCCCCTCAAATAGTTTCCCCACAATGGACATTAAGCTTACAGGTCTATAGTTACGTGGGGAAGTTTGAGAGCCCTTTTTGAAGATCGGCACTACATTTGCCTTATGCCAGTCCCTTGGCACAATACCAGTAAGCAAAGAATCACGGAATATTTCATACAAGGGTGGAGAAATTACAGAACTGAGTTCCCTGAGAACTCTGGGGTGTAATCCATCAGGCCCTAGTGCTTTGGTTACATTGAGTTTGTTTAATTGATCTTGGACCATATCTATAGTAAACCAGTTCAGTACATTACATGTGTTAGCAGCACTGGCCCCAACCACAACAGCTCCATCCTCTTCTTTTGTATATATAGAGCTGAAGAACCCATTAAGTAACTCAGCTTTCTCCTGATCCCCAGTTATTTCCCTTTCGCCATTATTTAGGGGTCCTACATGCTCTGACCTTGTTTTTTTTTTTTTGCATTAATATATTTGAAGAATTTTTGGGGGGTTTCTTTTGCTATCTATAGCTACCTGCCTTTCATTGTGAATTTTTGCTGCTTTTATTAAATTTTTACAGGTTCTGCTGACTTCTTTGTAATGTTTAAATGCTACAGCTGACCCCTCTGATTTATATTTTTTGAATGCCCCTTTTTTTCTCATTTATAGCCCTTCTAACCTTGGTTGAAAGCCATGTGGGATTTGATTTTAACCGTTTATATTTGTTACCCATAGGAATATATTTGGCAGTACAGTTATTTAATGTGGATTTGAAGATTTCCCATTTATTAGCTGTATCTGTATGTGACAGCAGCCGCTCCCAGTCTATGCCCTGAAGTTCTGCCCTTAACCCAGGAAAATTGGCCCTTTTAAAATTTAGAGTTTTTGCCCTCCCAACATGTTTCTCTCCTCACCTTCACGACGGCACCACAGGAGTTAACTCATGCCCTAGGGACAGGAAAAGCACAAACACGAGAGGTTAAAAGCCTCTCCCCTTCCTGCTAGCACCAGTGCTTTTCCTGTCCCTGTAGGGCAGGCACGAGAGGTGGGGGATCCATGGTGAAGATGAGAAGATCCCCCTGTTTGAAGATTTATTTCCCCTTACCAGCAGGGATCGATCGGGGTTTAACCTCCTTCCTTCCCATGGAGGCGGCTGGCTGATCTTCGGATCTGGGGTAAGGGATGGCCCGCTGGTTCTCCTCGTGCCATCCCTGACGTGGCGGGGGCGCGCAGAGAGTTTCCGTTGCTGCAACCTCCGGACCTCTCCTTTGTATACGCGCGTCCCGGGACTAGTCGTGCTGTGGCAGACGCTGTGGCCTAGTGGTCCGTGTTTGCGGCCTACTTCCGGCCGCAATGTACGGGCGTTCGGCGGAGGTCAGGCCTGAGGCCTAGTCTTTCAGCAGTGCCTTCAGTGGGGGGAGCACGCTGACGCCATGTGCCGGAAGAGACAGAACTCCTGGTCTTCCGAGGACGCCGGGCGGCAAGTTTGGAAAATCTGCAGAGTTGTGTGTCATCAGTCTTCTGAGGTCTGATCCACTGCATCACCTATGAGGAATCCTGCTGCAGACTAGCCTCCTCTGCCGCTGCCGGTGGTAAGTGTGCCAACTAAAGTCTGCTACACTTGGGGGAGAGTGCTAGCGGTCAGCTTGTATAGTTCTGACTCTCAGTTTTCTATCTCCCTCTCTTCTTCCCTATACCTTTCAGGGTGATATATAATTACTCTGTGTGGGCACCAGCGTGCTGTATTCACCTTGGTGCTTAGGACTGTGATATATATACGTATGTATGGATAAGGTTTTGCTCCTAGCTTTATTTTGCGAGAAGGAGCTTTTCCTCTTAGGAGATTTGCCTGTTACTATGCGGGCCTCTCTCCTTTATTAACAAGAACATAAAACATCCTGTGTTTAATGTCATCATTATAGAGGATGTTTAAATGGATGGAAGATCTGGCCAATCAGATGTTGCATTTCACCTGTTAAACACTTGCATAACTTAATGTAACACTCATCCTCTGCGCTGTTTTCTCTCCTCATCTTCCTTCCTATCTGTTTGGTCAGATAATGAAGGATGATATGGCAGCTGCTACACCTATTGCTATACCTTCTTATGGCTTTAGCAGCTTTCAGCGTACCAGAGGTACCTGTTAAAATCTAGGAGTCACAGGGCCTGTCCTTTTGCTTCTAGGCTTGAGTCTTGTACATTATCTGATTCAACTATTTGAATCCAGTAATTTATCTCTAGGCTTCTCTGCTCTATCACATTGATACACAGAGTCTAGGGAACATATTTTGCCATTTGATCTTACCTTCTCTCTGTCAGACTTCCACTGGGATGGAGGATACACAAGAGATGTGATCTATTGGAGATGAGTTGTTTGCTGGGGTTAGCATGTGGAAGCTAGTTCCTATTCAGCAGACCTTTCAGGCCTCATCACTGATGATTAACAAAACCTGGGAAGAATGGGATTTAGACACCCAGGTGGTTAGAGTTACTAGCAATCACCTTGCCATTTGTAGACTCTTCAACTGAAGCCAGGAGGATTTGTACAAGTCTTATAGACTGTTACTTTTCTCTTGTGAGAGATGTTGCTGCTACATGTGTTCTTGTGCAGTACATATGGGAATCAATCAGAGACGACCATCAAAATAAATAAATATTTATAAAGGTTCCCTCGGGAACACATTATTGATGTGTCTTTTCTTTGTAGCAATTCCTTAGCCTTCTTGGCTGATTCCTCAGCAGTGACGGTCCATATGGTTGCCAGGAATTGGGTTCTACCTTTTCTGCCATTAGTCACACAAAAAAAAAAAAAAAAAAAAATCTGACAATCCCATTCTATGCAAGGTCTTCAGTTTGCCCTTTATAGTATCTGGGAAATTCTTCTGTTCTAATAGACCTTCAGTAGTTAAGAAGTATGGGTTCAATGTAGCACCATAGAATTCAGGAGCATTATAGGAGGGATGTCTATTGACCTCTCCCAAGGCCTCCCAGGACTACACCAGGTCACTATCCTGGAGGTGGGGGGAGATTCTGGAGTTCAGGAGGCTTGGATGTGTGTCACCCAAGTCATCTGGATCCTGGACATTATTCTCCAGGACTTCAATATAGTCATCTTCTCCCCCCAAATGTTTCCTAGTCCACCTACCTTCTCAGCTCCTTTAATCAGGACTCTTCTACAGTGTCTAGAAGCTGATAAAGCCCTGTGTTGTGACCTCTGTCCTAGTGCCAGAGTTAGAGAAGGGGCACTTTTCAGCTATTCCTTATTTAGTAACTGAACGGAACATACAGGCTTAGTATAAACCTGGAACCCATCAAAATTTATCTGATACAGAGGATTCAAGATGGAATCCATGTAGTCTACTACTCAACTTAATCTATAGGATGCTATGAGGGCGTTAATCGACTTAAAGATGTTTCTACTATGTTTCAACTCTTGTCTTTAGTAGAAGTTTGCATGGGCACTTGTGTCCAGCATTATCAATGCAGTGCTCTCTCCTTCGGGATTCATCAGCCCTTTTGCATCTTCTTTAGTTTATGGGGAAGTTGATTCCCTACCTTCATCGGTTTGGGATAAATATTCCGCCTGTCTGGTTGAGTTTTCTTCTTTTGACAGATTCCACATAGAAGCTGTTCAGAAAATAACGACAGCCAGTGGTGATCTTTATTCCTGGGGGTGTCCGATAAACAATCAGTAATCGGATCTCAACCCAGACACCCAAAATATATTTGGGGATCCTCCGGATTACTAGGTAATAATGTCCTCTCTCCCCTCAGATTGGGTATCTCTGGTGGAGAAGACTAGACTGTTCCCAATGTAGGAGGCCTGGTTACACTTGAGGACTATGTCCATTTGGAATCCATGACTACTTATTCTCCAGTGACACCTTAGAATCAGACTCATTCTAGATTCTTACTGTAATAAACCAATAGACTTGTCATTCTGTCATTCAGGCACAGGTATCCTTTTCTCCACAGGTCTGGTGGTCTCTATATGTTGGCCTACATGGCTTACTTGAAGATGGGGTTATCTTTGTATCCCTCTTCCTAAGATAAGATTAGTCACAGACGTTGGCCAGTTTCTGCTATCTCCAAGGACAGCAGCAAGGTCTTCAGGCCTTAAAGAGCTGCAGGCAGTCGGGTGCCTTACAGCAGGCGAATAATATCTGGAATCTAACAATTCACATCTTATTGGACAACAGTACCACTGTGGCACATCTGAGACACCAGGATAGTGCAAAGCAGAATCCACTTCAATCCATTCAGATTGGATCTTCACCTAGGGGAGCGACATATTTATCCCCAACAGCCACATATCTTACAATTCACATGGTTTATCTTAGCAGTCAATCCATTTTCATGAGTGAAGGGTGTCTCAAGGAGGAAGGTCCAGATTTTATCCCTCAATTGGGTCTACCTCTGATTTGTTCGCAGATTTATCAGAACAAGGAGGTATAGAAGTTCTTTCCAAGGGATGTTCCAGTGGCGGTGGATGTACTTGAACAGCCTTGATTTTCAGTCTTGTATACAATCCTTTATCTTTTGGCTCTTTCCTGGGACACTACAGGAAATCCTAACAGTCGAAATGGCTGTAAGAAGGTAGTCAGGCCTTGTACGAAGACTGGTCCTGGAGCCTCTGGGCTCTTCAACTTTTGGATTTGAGCCTTCGCCTTCTACTTCTTCAGGGACCAGTTCCGTCCGGATCTGTCAAGACTCAAGATGTCGACCTGAATCCTGAGTCTGTTTAGGAGCAGAGGCCTCTCTGAGGCTGTAATTCCTACAGTCTAGGAAAATAAGGCCATTCTCTTCTAGGATATATCAGAAGGTCTCAAGTCGGCCACTTAGGTGCATGTTGCAACCTTATCCGCTATTTATTGTTATATGATATATCATCTGCTATTTATCATATATCTTCTGCTATTACTCATTATATCATATATCATCTGTTATTTATCATTATATCATATATCTGCTATTAATCATTATATGATACATCATCTGCTATGTATCATTATCATATATCATTTGCAATTAATCATTGTATCCATATATCTGCTATTTATCATTTTATATTTATCATGAATCATAGATGTCTTTAGAACTTATGATGAACGCTTTTAAACAGGAATCCTACTTTTAATCGACATTTCCCTTGGGATTTTAACTTTGTACTTGAGGACCTTAGTCGTCTTCCTTCCAAACCTATTTGGAGTACAGTCTCAAGTTCCTGTTCTACAAGACAGCCATCCTGTGACCATAATCTTAGATAAGACGAATCAGAGACCCGCACACTGATTATCCGTGACTCTTACTGTCTTTTCCAGAGGGACAGAATAGTGTCACACTGATCCCGATTTGTTTCCGTGGTAGTGTCATCTTTCTTGGTCTTATGATCATTCTGTATCAACTCCAAAGATGATTAAGGATGGAAGTTTTATTCCTGGACCGTAGAGAAACTGTAATATAGTTCCTGGAATCCTGTAACACCTGGATTGATCTTCATTCAATTCCAGAGGAAGAATATACTGAAGAGATTTCCAGCAATTTGTAGCTGGTGGAATCCGGAATGCTGTATGGAAGCGTAGGTATAGGACTTACCTTTACCTTTATTGATCAAGGCCCTTTCATTCAGGGCTGCGTTCACTTCTTGGGCGGAGAAGGCTTACACATCTTTAGATCAGATTGCAGAGCTATCACCTGGTCTACTACTATTGCCATGCATTGTGGTTGGCAGTTTCAGCTCAGTGAAGACCTGGTTGGTAAGAAAGGTCTCCAGGCTGTGGCCCCGCCCTAGGGGAAATTGTTGGTATTTCTCCTGTGGTGCCGTCGTGAAGGTGAGGAGAGAAAATAGTATTAGTCTTACCGGTAAGACGTTTTCTACGAAACCTTCACGACGGCACCAACATCCCTCCCTATATTGTATTGTTGAATATAATACTCACGTGGTGCTCAGAAATTGTTATAATGCACTGGTGCTAGCAGGAAGGGGAGGGGCTTTTAACCTCTCGTGTTTGTGCTTTTCCTGTCCCTAGGGCATGAGTTAACTCCTGTGGTGCCGTCGTGAAGGTTTCGTAGAAAACGTCTTACCGGTAAGACTAATACTATTTTTTCTTTTCTACACTTTAAGCTAAAAGTCACTATATGGTGGTCACTATTCCACAGGTGTTCATGGACAGAGACATCCCCAACCAGCTCAGCGTTGTTAGAAATAACCAGATCCAACAAGGCATCACTCCTAGTATTGAAAAGGGAAGTGATTTGAGTCTTGTATTTTTAAATATATAAATTTTTTTTGTGCACTTAAGCCCCCCTCTTGTAAGCAATTATTAGATTGTTAATACTGTTATGTAGAGATGTGAATTTACTTACATGCAGGGCCGATTCTAGCTCTTCTGCTGCCTGAGGCGAGAACTGAAATAGCGCCCCCCCCCCCCCCCAAACTGAGATCAACATCGTATAAACACCAAATAATCCCACCACATAATGACTGCATATCACCACTCCATAGTGACTAAATACTATCACCAATATTACCACTACAAGGGAAAAATTCAGCCACATCCTGAACTCATTACCCCTGCTTAATGACTGATCGATACCACCAGTACTGCTACTGAATAAAAAACACTGTATAGAGTCCAGCATTACCCCCACACAGTGATAGTGTAGTGATCAGGGTACAGTTACATCCAGTGACTCACAGGTGACCTCTTCTCTCATCAGAGTTGTTCACTTTCTCTTTTCTTCTCCATTCGGATCCGACTCCATCATGAAGACTTCTGATAGCCATGACGTCCCCGCAACATCTATTGGACAGACATTTTAGGCTTCACAATTTAGAAGATCCCTTCTGCATCTCCACACTTTTATAATTCCCATTCTCCTCATGTAGTCATAATCCCCCCAGGCAGTTATAATTCCCCCATCTCCTCCTAAAGTCATAATCCCCCGTGTACCCCATCTCCTCATAATCCTCCAATCTCATCATAATCCCCCCCACCTGTGTCTCACCATCTCCTCATATTCCTCCTGTGCGTCCCCCATACTCCTCCCATCTCCTCATATTCCTCCTGTGCCCCCCATAATCCTCCCATCTCCTCATATTCCTCCTGTGTCTCCCCATAATCACCCCCTGTATCATCCATCTCCTGATATTCCTCCTGTGGCTCCCCACAATCATCCCCTGTATCATCCATCTCCTGTGTCCCCCCATCACCCCCTGTATCATTCATCTCCTGTGTCCCCCCATCTCCCCACAATCACCCCCTGTATCATCCATCTCCTGTGTCCCCCCATCTCCCCACAATCACCCCCTGTATCATCCATCTCCTGTGTCCCCCCATCTCCCCACAATCTCCCCCGTATCCTCCATCTCCTGTGTCCCCCCATCTCCCCACAATCTCCCCCTGTATCATCCATCTCCTGTGTCCCCCCATCTCCCCACAATCACCCCCTGTATCATCCATCTCCTCTGTCCCCCCATCTCCCCACAATCACCCCCTGTATCATCCATCTCCTCTGTCCCCCCATCTCCCCACAATCTCCCCCTGTATCCTCCATCTCCTGTGTCCCCCCATCTCCCCACAATCACCCCCTGTATCCTCCATCTCCTGTGTCCCCCCATCTCCCCACAATCACCCCCTGTATCCTCCATCTCCTGTGTCCCCCCATCTCCCCACAATCACCCCCTGTATCATCCATCTCCTGTGTCCCCCCATCTCCCCACAATCACCCCCTGTATCATCCATCTCCTGTGTCCCCCCATCTCCCCACAATCTCCCCCTGTATCATCCATCTCCTGTGTCCCCCCCATCTCCCCACAATCACCCCCTGTATCATCCATCTCCTGTGTCCCCCCATCTCCCCACAATCACCCCCTGTATCATCCATCTCCTGTGTCCCCCCATCTCCCCACAATCACCCCCTGTATCATCCATCTCCTGTGTCCCCCCATCTCCCCACAATCACCCCCTGTATCATCCATCTCCTGTGTCCCCCCATCTCCCCACAATCACCCCCTGTATCATCCATCTCCTGTGTCCCCCCATCTCCCCACAATCACCCCCTGTATCATCCATCTCCTGTGTCCCCCCATCTCCCCCCAATCACCCCCTGTATCATCCATCTCCTGTGTCCCCCCATCTCCCCACAATCACCCCCTGTATCATCCATCTCCTGTGTCCCCCCATCTCCCCACAATCACCCCCTGTATCATCCATCTCCTGTGTCCCCCCATCTCCCCACAATCACCCCCTGTATCATCCATCTCCTGTGTCCCCCCATCTCCCCACAATCACCCCCTGTATCATCCATCTCCTGTGTCCCCCCATCTCCCCACAATCACCCCCTGTATCATCCATCTCCTGTGTCCCACCATCTCCCCACAATCACCCCCTGTATCATCCATCTCCTGTGTCCCCCCATCTCCCCACAATCACCCCCTGTATCATCCATCTCCTGTGTCCCCCCATCTCCCCACAATCACCCCCTGTATCATCCATCTCCTGTGTCCCCCCATCTCCCCACAATCACCCCCTGTATCATCCATCTCCTGTGTCCCCCCATCTCCCCACAATCACCCCCTGTATCATCCATCTCCTGTGTCCCCCCATCTCCCCACAATCACCCCCTGTATCATCCATCTCCTGTGTCCCCCCATCTCCCCACAATCACCCCCTGTATCATCCATCTCCTGTGTCCCCCCATCTCCCCACAATCACCCCCTGTATCATCCATCTCCTGTGTCCCCCCAGCGCCCCACAATCACCCCCTGTATCATCCATCTCCTGTGTCCCCCCATCTCCCCACAATCACCCCCTGTATCATCCATCTCCTGTGTCCCCCCATCTCCCCACAATCACCCCCTGTATCATCCATCTCCTGTGTCCCCCCATCTCCCCACAATCACCCCCTGTATCATCCATCTCCTGTGTCCCCCCATCTCCCCACAATCACCCCCTGTATCATCCATCTCCTGTGTCCCCCCATCCCCCCACAATCACCCCCTGTATCATCCATCTCCTGTGTCACCCCATCTCCCCACAATCACCCCCTGTATCATCCATCTCCTGTGTCCCCCCATCTCCCCACAATCACCCCCTGTATCATCCATCTCCTGTGTCCCCCCATCTCCCCACAATCACCCCCTGTATCATCCATCTCCTGTGTCCCCCCATCTCCCCACAATCACCCCCTGTATCATCCATCTCCTGTGTCCCCCCATCTCCCCACAATCACCCCCTGTATCATCCATCTCCTGTGTCCCCCCATCTCCCCACAATCACCCCCTGTATCATCCATCTCCTGTGTCCCCCCATCTCCCCACAATCACCCCCTGTATCATCCATCTCCTGTGTCCCCCCATCTCCCCACAATCACCCCCTGTATCATCCATCTCCTGTGTCCCCCCATCTCCCCACAATCACCCCCTGTATCATCCATCTCCTGTGTCCCCCCATCTCCCCACAATCACCCCCTGTATCATCCATCTCCTGTGTCCCCCCATCTCCCCACAATCACCCCCTGTATCATCCATCTCCTGTGTCCCCCCATCTCCCCACAATCACCCCCTGTATCATCCATCTCCTGTGTCCCCCCATCTCCCCACAATCACCCCCTGTATCATCCATCTCCTGTGTCCCCCCATCTCCCCACAATCACCCCCTGTATCATCCATCTCCTGTGTCTCCCCACAATCACCCCCTGTATCATCCATCTCCTGTGTCTCCCCACAATCACCCCCTGTATCATCCATCTCCTGTGTCTCCCCACAATCACCCCCTGTATCATCCATCTCCTGTGTCTCCCCACAATCACCCCCTGTATCATCCATCTCCTGTGTCCCCCCATCTCCCCACAATCACCCCCTGTATCATCCATCTCCTGTGTCCCCCCATCTCCCCACAATCACCCCCTGTATCATCCATCTCCTGTGTCCCCCCATCTCCCCACAATCACCCCCTGTATCATCCATCTCCTGTGTCCCCCCATCTCCCCACAATCACCCCCTGTATCATCCATCTCCTGTGTCCCCCCATCTCCCCACAATCACCCCCTGTATCATCCATCTCCTGTGTCCCCCCATCTCCCCACAATCACCCCCTGTATCATCCATCTCCTGTGTCTCCCCACAATCACCCCCTGTATCATCCATCTCCTGTGTCTCCCCACAATCACCCCCTGTATCATCCATCTCCTGTGTCTCCCCACAATCACCCCCTGTATCATCCATCTCCTGTGTCTCCCCACAATCACCCCCTGTATCATCCATCTCCTGTGTCTCCCCACAATCACCCCCTGTATCATCCATCTCCTGTGTCCCCCCACAATCACCCCCTGTATCATCCATCTCCTGTGTCCCCCCCATCTCCCCACAATCACCCCCTGTATCATCCATCTCCTGTGTCCCCCCCATCTCAGCAAAGTAAAACAAAAAACAGGTAAGCAGCTACTTACCTCACCACTCGTTCCCACGCTGTCCCTGTGGTCTCCTGGTCGCTTCCTGGTCAGGCTGATCACAGATCTCATGGAGCAGCCTGACCAGTTAGCTATCACTGGCTACTCCAGATCACTTCTAGATCGCAGCACTAACACAGCCTGCGATCTAGAAGTGAAGGGCACAGAGCAGAGAACTGATAGTTCCCTGCTCTGAGCCTCCTGTCAGCTGTGTGTGCCACCTAATGAGGACACAGACACAGCTGACAGCAGGGGGCGCTCCTATAGTGCAGAAGCAGGGAGTCCGGCATCACACTGGAGTCCCTGCTTCTGCACGTATATTCCGTGGGCGGTACGCTGTTAGCGTAGCACGCCCCGGAATATGCATACAGGAGCAGAGACATCAGTCTATGGCTGATCTCTCTGCTCCTGTAGTCAGTGAGCGGTCATGCATATAATATATGCATGAAAGCTCACTGTGCAGGGGCGGCCAATGCCGCCCCCTGCAGGGTCCTAAGAGCTGCCGCCTGAGGCGAAGACTTCACTTCGCCTTATGGCAGATGCGGGCCTGCTTACATGTATAGGGCTTAGTTTGCTTGGCAGTTAGCTTATATGCCAGCTGCCTATGGTAGTACAATAAGAGATGTATGGGAAGAGAGGAAAATTTGAGCTATCCAATAACACTTCATGTATAGAGTGTTAAAGGGGTTATCCAGCGCTACAAAAACATGGCCACTTTCCTCCAGAAACAGCTCCACTCTTGTCTCCAGCTTGGGCGGGGTTTTGCTGTTCAGTTTCATTGAAGTGAATGGAGTTTAATTGCAAACCGCACCTGAATTGGAGACAAGACTCATGTTGTCTCTGAAAGACAGTGTCCATGTTTTAGTAGCACTGGATAACCCCTTTACGGTCACCACCCAGGATAATTCTTGAACAATGGATTGTGTCCAAAAGTTTGGAGATGTAGATGGGGTTTAGAGCAGTAAAGCGACTCTATCTGTCCTGGGGTAAGTTTGGCAGGTGATGCAGTTATTGTCCTAAAAAAAACGTTTAAACTTGCAGCCCAGTGCCTAACGACCGTGGCTTAGATTGTATATGCATTAGGCTGGCACAACCTCTCTGTCCCTCCTCCCTGTAATTAGGAATCCAGGCAGATTGTCTCCTAATTATCAGCTGTGTGAATACTGAACATGGGCCGGATCGTTAGGGCACCTGTGCAATGTTCAGACAGGAGAAAATGTTTCAGTGGCATTCCTAATGATGAAGAGGGTGGGAAGGAGGGACTGAGGGGTGGTGCAAAGTTAGGGCACAGGGATGCAAGTTTACAAGTAGTTTTTTTAGAACAATACCTGCATCACCTGCCAAACGGACTCGAGGACAGATCTTGGATTAAAAGCAGCTATCTGAAGGTACAAGCGGTTTGGGGGGGTCAGATTGTGGGCACAGATTCACTTTGCATAGAAGTGCATAGCCAATAACAATTCAATTGTTACAACCTTCAATTCAATAATAACCTAGACTTAGGTTTTTTTTTTCCTCTTTCCACACAGTACAACATGCGGGTATCTACAGCTGGGAATGGAGTTGGGAGATGTCATCTAGAATCTTCTTATTTAGCTATAGAATTTAAAGGGACTGTACCACCAGGCCCAGGCTGAAGCACTGGAGGTGGGCTGACCCACCCTTAGTGGGAAGAAACTCCAGCCCCTCCATTACGTGACTCTATTAGAATCAATGGAACCCTATCATAGAGGGGCTAGGGCAGTGTTGGACTGGGGTATCTTGGGCCCACCAGAGGAAATTATCCTTGGGGCCCACCAATATAGAACCAGTGAGACACGACGTGCTGAGCTCCTTTCCTAGATTCATCTGTATCTGTAACAAATCTCAGAACACCCTCCATTTATACAGCTCTCAGGGTATGCTGGGAATTGTAGTCTCTGAGAGAACAACCCTTTAATAAATCACTGTGTGCAGTCTCCTGGTGGCTGCAATCTGTGGGTGACAACCATCAGCCCTGAAGGTCCAGCAATACATCTGTCTACAGCCGCAGTTATCAGTGGATTGTACTACTGTACTACAACTCCCAGCATATCCTGAGGGCTGCAGACTGTTAACTTGGGCCTCGACCAAGATTATTTATATATATATATATATATATATATATATGTTATATATATGCCAAAACCAACATTAATGACTAAATCCTGTATACTGAAACCAATATTACAAGGGGGAAATATTAACGCCACAACCAATACAATTACCACCATATTGTTACTGACCAAATCTAGTATACTAAGACCAATAAAATATAGTACCAAATAAGTTACAAATAACACCACCGCTGCTACTAACACCCCCGCATACTGAGTAATACCACCACTGATACTGGCTTATACCACCACATACTGACTAACACCACTGCTGCTACTGAATAAGATCCACTATACACAGATCACTATCACCTCATCCAGTCATAAAGAGATGGATGCAGCGCTACACAGGTTCTGTACTACATATACATTACAGTGCAGTTATATCAGGTGACTCACAGGGGACGTCTTCTCTTATCAGAGTTCTTCCCTTTTCATCATCTTCTCCATCTGTCCTGGGCCATTATGAGAACTTCTCTGAGCCACGAATCCACAAAATCTGCCAGACAGACATATAAGGCTCCTCACTCTGTCATCATCCTCATCTCTCTACACACTGCACATCTGTATTGGCCCATTTACACCCTCATTTAGTGGGTAGGCTGACTCTATATGACCCCCTAGTAGTATATGCGCCTCTCTGTGTAGCCACCTTATAGATGGCCCCTTGTTCAGTCTTCCATAAAGATGGCCCCACGTACATCTCCTAGAGAGCCCCCCTCTGTGCATCCCCTTTATTATATGGCCCTCCTCTCTGTAGCTCCCCCTCATAGATGACCCCTCTTTGTGTAGTCCACTGTAGTAGATGACCCCCTCTGTACATGCCCTATTGTATAACCCCCCCCCGTGTAGTCCTCCTTATAGATGCCCCCTTTATGTGGTCCCCTTATGTTGTCTCCCTTATAGATGCCCCCCATGTTGCCTCCTTATAGTTGGCCCCCTTATGTTGTCCCCCCCCTTAGAGATAGCCCCCATATGTTGTCCCCCCCCTTATAGATGCTCCTTCTGTGTTGCCCTCCTTATAGATGCTCCTTCTGTGTTGCCCTCCTTATAGATGCTCCTTCTGTGTTGCCCTCCTTATAGATGCTCCTTCTGTGTTGCCCTCCTTATAGATGCTCCTTCTGTGTTGCCCTCCTTATAGATGCTCCTTCTGTGTTGTCCTCCTTATAGATGCCCCTGTGTGTTATCCCCCTTATAGATGCCCCCTGTATTGTCCCCTTATAGATGCTCCCCCCTGTGTTATCCCCCTTATAGATGGCCCCCTGTGTTGTCCCCTTATAGATGGCTCACTTATAGATGCCCTGTGTTCTCTCCCTATAGATAGCCCCCTGTGTTGTCCCCCTATAGATGGCCCCCTTATAGATGCCCCCTGTATTGTCTCCCTATAGATAGCCCCCTTAAAGATGCCCCCTGTGTTGTCTCCCTATAGATAGCCCCTATGTGCCACCTGCATGGGGGGCCAGGGCCTACTGGAGGATCCTCCGGTCCTCCGGTGGCCCAGTCTGACACTGGGCTAGGGTTTCCTCCCACTAAGAGTGGGTCAGCCCGCCTCCAGTGCTTCAGCCTGGGCCTGGTGATACAGTCACTTTAAAGTGACTCTTTACCCACAATCTGTCCCCCCCAAAACCACTTGTACCTTCTGATAGCTGCTTTTACTCCAAGAGTTGTCCTGTGGTCCGTTCGGCAGGAGATGCAGTTATTGTAATAAAAAAACAACTTTTAGGGTGCCTTCACACGTACCGACTCACAGCGTTAATAATGTTGCGAGTCGGCTAGGTCCTGGCAGATCACTGTCAGTACATACAGTACATCTGAATGACCGCTCTCGCACCCGGCCAATCAGTGTGTTGCCCTGCCGCAGCCACTGATTGGCCGGGCGGGAGAGCAGGACGCCGGGATCCCGTGGAGCGAGGATTTATGTATACAGAGCGGAGCGGGAGACGGGCGGCATCAGAAGGGGTTAAGCGGCCGGCAGAATTCCATACACGCAGCGGTCGTTCAGACCGCTGCATGTATGTACCGACAGTGATCTGCCAGGACCTAGCCGACTCGCAGCGTTAATATGCAGTGTATGCATTAGGCCAGTACAACCTCTCCATCCCTCCTCCCCACTTTTCCTATTCCTCTGCAGTGAAAACTACACAGGTGCCTTAAGGATTCAGCCCATGTGCCTGGCTGACACAGCTGACGAATAGGAGGCAATCTGCCTGGAGCATTCCTATTGATGAGGAGGGTGGGTAGGAGGCCAGCCTAATGCATACACAATGTAAGCCACGGCCAAAGGGCACGGGGCTTCCAGTTTAAAAGTTGTTTGTTAGGACAATAACTGCATCAGCTGCCGAACGGACCCCAGGACAGATCTTGGATTAAAAGCAGCTATCTGAAGATACAAGTGGATCGTTATGCGATCGTTTTGCGAGGCCCTGCCCACTTAACACAATCTGCAGTTGATAAAAGATGACTTTTTACTTGAACAAGCACCATGACGTATGATATAAAATAAGTTATGAAAAACGCTAAAATTACCCTTTACACCTGTGTAGAGAAGTCAGAATGCAAAAAGGAGGTGACAGTGTCACACATAGGTGAAATCGTTGAAAGAATGTTTACACGGAACGATCTGCAAATTTTTTGCGAACGATCAACGACAATTTGAGTACATGTTGAAAGATCAAAATGAACGATTTCTCACTCGTTGCTTGATCGTTCGCTGCGTTTACACGTACGATTATCGTTCGAATTCGATCGTTATTGTGCAAATTCGAACAATAAATCGTTCCATGTAAAACCACCATGAACTAGGTTTAGATCCCACAACCAGCATTTGGAGTCTGAACACACAGGTGGTGAATAGTGGTTATCTTTTTATGTGACTTTGTAAAAAGGAGTATGCCTGAAGGAGGAGATGACCTCCCAAGAAATAGTACTCACAATCAATGCAAAGAGCAATACACTAGTGATGATCGAATAGTAAGGTATTCGATCTATCGAATATTATCGAATAGTTCGCAGAATATTCGATAAATATTCGATAAGCGTTCAAATCCCCCAGTTTACGTTTTTTACCTCCAAGTGGTTGAATAGATGTTTTTCAATAATCGAATACTTGTTCCCATAGACTTTAATGGGATTGAATATGCTATCAAATATTCGGGAGATATTCGTACGAATATTCGAGTATTTCACTATTTGCTCATCACTACAATACACCTAAAAATGTGTGCTAGGGGCAGTGGCATCCCACAACTCATTTCAACCATAAAGATACAATACCAAAGTGGCATTAACAACAGTAGCATTAAAAAAAAAATTAAAATAAAAAAAAATAACCCCCAAACTGGAACCTATTACGTGGATGATAATATGGGCAGAGAAGTCTTAGAAATGCAGTAAAATGGAAAGGGATTTGTATGCATTTGGGAGCTGTAACTTGTACTAATAATTTAGGAGTTTGCTGTCCCTCTCATAGGTCAGCTCATCAGAAGCAACTTGTATAGGGAGGCTGTATCCAGCTGAGCCTCATGATCTGAATCAGAAAGGGAGAGGGAAGCAGGGAATCTAAGCTGCTGGAGACAATACCCAAGGGGAAAAGAGCAGTACACAACCTCCTTGGGGGAGAATGGGTATACTAGGCTCACCGAAACTGCCATTTTCAAAAGCTTTGAAGCTTATTAGATATACAACCTACAAAGTCCTGCCTACATCAATCTATAGTGCAACAAAATCATAAACAAAAACCAAAGAACTTGCACAATTAAGTAAAGGTATACAAAAGTCTTTATTATAGTCAAACAATTCATAAAAACAGATAAAATGACATATGGGATAGAACACAGAGGTCAAAACCAGAGGGGGAGGAAGACATCAGTGTGGTATAACAAAAATAAATTGGATACCTAAATAAATAAATAAAGAATGGAAAGTATAGGGGAAACTGTGTGTGACCCCAGAGGTTTACAGTGCTGCAGGTAGGTAAGTATAGTAATCAACCTAGCATGCACAAAGAGGAAAGTAACGTGACCATACACAAATAAACTATACCACATAACCAACACTGAAGCCTTACCCCCGTTGTGCCAGACGGGGGGTAAGGCTTCAGTGTTGGTTATGTGGTATAGTTTATCTGTGTATGGTCACGTTACTTTCCTCTTTGTGCATGCTAGGTTGATTACTATACTTACCTACCTGCAGCACTGTAAACCTCTGGGGTCACACACAGTTTCCCCTATACTTTCCATTGTTATTTATTTATTTAGGTATCCAATTTATTTTTGTTATACCACACTAATGTCTTCCTCCCCCTCTGGTTTTGACCTCTGTGTTCTATCCCATATGTCATTTTATCTGTTTTTATGAATTGTTTTACTATAATAAAGACTTTTGTATACCTTTACTTAATTGTGCAAGTTCTTTGGTTTTTGTTTAGCTTATTAGATATGTAAATTAGGTGGTTTGGTGCACTGGGGTAGCCCCCCTTCTAATGAATATTCATCTAGTGCTCTGCTGTGATGAGCATTAAAGTGACGTCACTGCAGAGCGACGATCCAATAATAATTTGGAGGTATGGGGTGGATGTGGAGGGTGGAAGTCTCTTTAAACACTTAGAAGTAACTGGCTCTCGTGATACTTCTAACAGCTTTCAATAGCTGTCAAAAAAAGTATCACCGGGTTGTCTTTTGCATCTGTATGCAATCGCTCTTTATAAACAATACTGATATCAGCAAACAACATCTTATGTGAGCTTCTGTAATAAATAATCCGCTCACGTTTAGTTGTCTTCTCCAATGACTTTTATTTCTTGACGTTTTTTTACTTTCACATAAAGTCTTCTATTAACCACAGTGTGTTCAGACACTGGAGTAGCTGGCGCTCCTTCCCCTGCCGCGATGTTTTGGGAGGCGGGGCTCCCTTAATCATGGGCATGATTAAGACTTTATGTGAAAGAAAAAAACGTCAAGAAATAAAAGTCATTGGAGAAGAGGATTAAACGTGAGTGGATTATTTATTACAGAAGCTCACATAAGATGTTTGCTGATATCAGTACTGTTTATGAAGAGGGTGGAAGTCTTGTCCCCAGTGCAACAAACAGCCTAATTTACATATCCTATAAACTACAAAGTTCCCAAAAATGGCGCCAGGGATCAAGGTAAGGAGGTTATCTTCACCCTTAGCACCACTTACATTATAGGGACATATTGGCAGGTTAAAGACTTGTAAGCTGCTTACGCACCATTAGGAAATATAATTGTCATGCTGGGACTATGACTGTAAAATTGTTGCATTTTAAAGACCTACTGTTACAGACATGTACAAAACTATTCAACCAACATGTTCTATTCAGTAACAAAGTATGCAAAGTAGTACTCCTCCAGCGGAAACGAAGCGTGCTTTCTGGTGCCCCCCAAACAGCTTTGAAACACATCTAGGGAATATTGGCCAAGGCAGAATCTCTCCCAGAATTAAAAGTTACCTGTTTAGAGACAGCATATCTGTCGATGTCTGCCCTCATTAGTATTATTGTTTATTTATAAAGCGCCCTTAATTGCAGAGCGCTAATTAGTACAGAGAAAGATGCTAGGTGGCTAGCAGAGAAGCCTTTGTCATGGGACTGAAGAAGAGCATTGTGTAGAGACTTATAGGAAATGCAATGCTCCACTGGGAAAAACAAATATACATGTAGCCCGAAGCTTGTCTGTTGCCACCTATTGAAGGTAGCATCCCTGCAGGTCTGTGCTGGTGACATCACTATCATTGTGTGAGTAACAAAGCATTGCCTTGGCCACTAGGTGGCTCTGTTCTATAACCGTCTAAGAATCTGTTGTGGAGTGGTTACACCTTCTAAAAACCATGTCCACTACCTAGATTTTTTTAGTTTTTTCAGATTAGCGAAACACAATTGAAAATGAGCGATTTTGTAAACAACCTGAACTCATTCCCCATAATACATGGAACTTAAGTCAGTAGTTGTGATCGTAATTATGATTGTTCATATACTCTAGTATACAAACAATCGTAAAAACTAACAAATGATGTGTACATACACTGACAATCAGCAGCTTATTATGATCTGCAGATCTCTTCTCCCACTGTATTTTATGGGTTGGTGAACCTACAAATGACAAGCCTCCCATATTAGTCCATCTGTAATTTTACCCAGGGTGGTGTAAACTGAGGAGGAGGATTGCCAGGAATTCAGGTGTGAGAAGGAAGTGCGCGGGGGTTGCTCTTCCTTTGCTTGATTGTGTATTTTGAGGAGGACTAACTGGTTTAGTGTCAGTTTTCTACTAAAGAAACTGGAAAAAATGGAATACAAATGGAGATTCAGTATTACAGAGGCCAGATTGGGAGCAGAGAAATATACATTTTTATGCTCGATCTCTATTCACACAGTTTATATAACAAGATTTTGTACTTGGTTCTGAAGCTATTCCACATTAAGATAAAACAAGCAGCAAGAACATTTTACATAGGTGATTCTGAATATCTAAGTTTGATATGACAGTCAGGACATATAACATAGTAGGCAATGGGAATATCTCAATCACACATTGCAGATAATAGCTGCAGATATTTCAAGGCATTGTGCATTTTTTTGTCTTAGTTTAAAATAAAAAACGAGTTCTTGTATTATTTTACAGAGAACCAATCAGCACGACTGTGCTGATATGGATACCAGCTGCACAGTATAGATCAGTCATGTCAAACTCTGGCCCGCTGGCCAAATCTGGCCCGTTGTACCATTATTTTTGGCCCCCAGGCAATTCAAAAATATGGGAGGGGGGGGGGGTCTTGTTTTTTTTTTTTGGGGGGGGGGGGGGGGGTTATGGTTTTGTGGGTTTCTCGGGCCTTCGTTTTTTCCCCTTGTTTGGTGGCCAGGTACTGTTCTCTTGGATATATCCGCTTCCTGATTACAATGGGAGGTAATGGATACTAACCTTGTGGTTTGGAATGTAAGGGGATTGGGGGACTGCACCAAGAGAGTGGCAGTAATGGACTTGGTAAGAAAATGCTCTGCTGGAATATTCTCTGCCTTTTGGAGACTTATCTGTTGGATGAGAGGGTTGACTGTTTACATCGTCCATGGTGGAGTCATCAATACCATTCCTGTCACTCGGCATACTCTAGGGGGGGTGTCAGTTTTAATTACTGCTAAGACCAAATGGGTTGAGAAGGAGGTTTAGTCTGATTCGGAGGGCCGATTTTATTTTTCTTTATGGGTCTCTAGAGGGGAGCGAATGTGTCCTAGCAGTGATATATAATCCCTCCCCCCCCCCCCCCCCCCCCCTTTTTCGTCTCAAGTACTTGAGATTTTGTGTGATTACTGCAAGAAATGGGGGGGTTGCCCTGTTCTGATCGTTGGGGACTTGAATTTAGTATTTGATGAATCGCTAGATAGGCTTAGGGCTGATGGAAGTTCTGGGTGTCAGGGACCTACACAGTTAGCTGAATTTTGTAACGGAGCTGGGGTGGTCTGACATATGGAGGGTTAGGAACTCCGGTAAGAGAGTCTACTCCTGTCTGAATAGGTCTTATAATTCTTTGTCTAGGATTGATCTGGTTGTGGGTTGTGATAGAATGATGCACAGGGTTGCTTCTGTTAAGTATTTAGCACGTAGTTTATCAGACCATTCTCCTGTTTTAGTTTCGATTAAGGGGCAGGTTGGAATACGGAACATAGTAGGGCATATTAATGCACATTGGTTTGAGTTGATAAAGTGTTATGAGCAACTGATAGGGGTGTATAACAAATTTTTTTATTTCAATTGGGGCAAAGCCACTGATTTAATTGTGTGGGATACGGCGAAAGCATTTTTGAGGGGCACTTTAATGCACCATATTAATGGGATTAAGAAGGAATTTAGGAAGGAGGAGGGTCACTTGAGTGAGCAGGTTAAACAGACGGAGGAACACTAAATTGAGGCCCTGAATGACACAAACAAGGAGAAATGGGAATTAGCACAGGGGGAGTATAAGGGATATTTAATGACAAAGGCAAGGAGTAGACTCTCTTTTCTGGATTATAATATAATAAAATATAGGGTTGGAGGTACACCGAATAAGTTTCTAATGTCTATCATCAATAGTCAGAAGGGTAGCAAGGTTATCCCGGCAATCAGAACTAGGGATGGTGGGTGGAGTAGTTGCCCAAATATTATTGCACAGGAATTTTGTGAGTATTACACTAACTTATACACGTCAGAGGCCCATTATTCACAGGCAGAGCTGGGGTCCTTTTTGGACCAGGTTGAGTTCCCCTGAATTTCAGAACAGAGGGAGTTATTGGACTCCCCATTGGAGTTTTTTTTTTTTAATTAAAGGAGGCCCTTAAGCCTTGTAGGGGGAATTCGGCCCCGGGTAAGGACGGATTTCCTTTTGAGTTGTACAGGAGGTTTGGGGATGCCGTGCTCTCTCCCTTGTTCAGAACCCTGCAATCCGCATTAGAAGAGGGTCAGCTCCCTGAGTCAATGAAGGAGGCGCTTGCTAATAGATTAAAGAAGGTTATTATTGATATAGTACACCCAGACCAGAAATGGATTTTTGGTAACATCCAGATTGGGCATGCGGGGGGGGGGTCCCACTCCATCCTGTCTTTGGACGTGGTTAAGGCCTTTTACAGGGTGGAGTGGGAATTTTTGTGGGCGGTACTGGATAGGTTTGGGATAGGAGCTGGATTCATAGGGATGGTTAGGCTCCTCTATCAGGGAGCGAGGGCATCGGTTTTGGTCAATGGGGAGAGCACGGCAGGGTTTGAGCTTAGAAGAGGGACGCACCAGGGATGTCCCCTGTCTCCCCTTTTGTTTGCTTTGGTGGTGGAACCACTGGCTATTGCTATTAGATCACATCCCTTGACTGAGGGTTTTGGTGCCAGGGGAGCAGGGGATGTCATTTCCCTGTATGCGGACGATATCCTGTTGTACCTTGCACAGCCGGAGTTAGCCTTCCCATATGTAGAGGAAACTTTTCAGATGTTTGAGAGGTACTCTGGTCTCCAAATGAATTGGACAAAGTCAATCTTTCTACCGCTGGGGTCTTTTAGGTCTCCTCTGTTAGATAAACTTAGAGTAATACAGGATAACGAGGAGTTTAAATATCTTGGTATAGCGATTAGTGGTAAGGTCTCTGACTATCATAAGCTTAATATACTTCCCATGGTCCGGGAATTGGAAAAAAAAGGCAGAGATAAGGAATAAGCTTTATATATCCAGGTTGGATAAAATACTGCTGATTAAAACTATCTGTCTACCTATTATTCTTTATATATGGGGTGCCTCTCCCTTGTGGGTTGACGAGGGAATTTATAGGAGAATTATTGCGATATTTAATTCCTTAATTTGGGGGCGGAGGAGAATAAGAATTAAGATTTCCACTCTCGCACAGCCCCTATATAGGGGTGGGTTGGGGATTCCTGATGTAAGGAGTTATTTTATTGCTGCTCAAGTAGGTTTCATCGAGGAATGAAGGAAGATCCCATATTTTCAATTTTTGTTGGATAACGCAAAGATGGAATATGTCAGTATTTTCCAGTTCCTAGAAGGTGGATGTCCTAAGAACTTCAATCGGAGCCTTAATCCCATAGTCTATAGGATATTCAGGGTATGGAATAGACTGAAGTATATGGCGAGGGTTGACAGGCACCTAGAGATAACCCCAATTTGGTATAATACCAATTTTGGGGAAGTATACAGGCTGGGTGTCCTCCCAGGTATGTTCTTGGCGGGGATTTCCAAGTTGGAGGATGTTCTAGTGGGGGGTAGAGTAAAGGAATGGTCTGTATTGAGTCTAGAGTTTGGCCTGGATAGTAAGATATGGTGGGAGTACATACGGCTTAAGCATGCATGGAACTGTGAGGGTAGAACTTCTCATCTCTTGAACTCTGCTGGCATTATAAAATCTGTGCTTAACGAAAGGATTAATAAGAGGGTGGTCTCAGTAATATACAGGAACATTCTGGATTTGGTTGCGGTCCCCCCTAAAGGCACGTGTATGAGGCCCTGTGCTCAGAATTTTTGTCCATTGGTCACATAACCTGAAATGAGTCAAAGAGCTCACAGGTAAGGTAGTAGTCCAGCTTTTCGGACTGTTGTTCTTTTAACATGGATGAAATATTGTGGAGTATGAAACAGAAAATCTATCTGCAATATCTGATCTACATAGCTGGATATCGCTCATTTCGTCATTCCCTTAAATGATCAGAAAGTATTTCCTGTCTCTCGCTCTCTGATTGCCTCTGGCTGTTTCATGTCTCACAGCATTACCTGCCATCTGAGTCATCAGTATTTTCAGTTTCCCAGAAACAACCGGTATCCAACCTGTAACATTCCAGTACAAACTGTAGGTGTGTAACAGCTGCATTGCCACTGGTTCAAGTCCATGAATAAAGAGCTCATTTCAAGGTAGGGATAGTCTTAAGATAGTAGTATTCAAATTGTGGATCACCATCTGTGATAAAACTACAACTTTCTCAGACATGCTGGGAGTTTTAGTTCCACAAAAGCTGGAACATGACAGGTTAGAGATCATTGGTCTCATGCTTTCCATATATATTTGATGGTTTTGGCTATCTATCGAGTATGGTTTTTTTTTTTTTAATGATATTTTATTAGTGGCTTATGGAATATTTGAACATACATATTGAAAATTCATTACATAATCAAAAAGAAAGTCGCTCACAGGCAACAAAGGATTGTATGTTTACCATATCATACAGATACAATGAGCCTTTGTAATAACCTTAAAAGACATATTATCATATACAATACTACGTAGTCTTACCAAAAAACATAGGTAGAAAAACAGTAACTTATAATATCACCTTAAAACATGGTATAGATGTCAGATATTCAAATATGCTACCAATAGAATGGAGAGAATTGTCTTAACAGAGAAAGGGAAAAGCTTAAGATATTTGGAGTATGAGTATGGACAGTGGCAGTCTTTGGCACCAAGCACCCCAAGCGATCGCTTGGGGCACCCAACATCCAAGGGGGCCCCCACACCCCGCTCCTCTGGACAAGGCCGCTGCCCCGCTCACTGCTGCCATCTGAACTGTAACTATGAGCATTCGTAATGAGCGCTCATAGTTACATGCAGCAGCAATGACAGGGTGGGAGACATTGGCTCCCTTCCTGTCAGTCACTCTTGTGGCCGCAGGGAAAAGTGGCAGCTTTTGTCCTTGTGGTGCCGGCGCTCCAGTGACATCACAGGAGCATCGGCACCAGGACAAGGGGAGTGCGGCCTCTTGTGATCGCAGGGAAAACCCTTCCTGCGGCCACAAGAGTGAAGAGAAGAGGAGACGCCCGGACCCAGGTGAGTATAAGTGTTTGTTTTATTGTGTTATATACTATATGGGAGGGGGAGCACACAGGGGTCTGTTTAACTGGAGGAGCGCACATCGAGGGTGTATATAAATGGGGGGAGCACACAGAGGGGCTATATAACAGGGGGAAGACACAGGGGGCTATAGACTACTGGGGCTTCACAGAGGGGTCTATATACTACTGGGGGCAGCACACAGGGGGTCTATATACTACTTGGGGCAGCAGAATGGGGTCTATATACAACTTGGAGAGCACACAGGAGGTCTATATCCAAGTGGGGGAGCACACAGGGGGGGCTATATACTACTGGGGGAGCACACAGGGGTCTATATACTACTGGTGAGGCACACAGGGGGTCTATATACTACTTGGGGAACATACAGGGGGTCTATATACTACTTGTGAGGCACACAGGTGGTCTATATATAACTGGTGGAGCACACAGGGGTCTGTATACTACTGGGGCAGTACACAAGGGGTCCATATAATACTGGTGGGGCACACAGGGGGTCTATATACTACTGGGGAACCACACAGGGGGGTTATATACTACTGGAGGAGCACACAGGGGTCTATATCCAAGTGGGGGAGCACACAGGAGGTCTATATCCAAGTGGGGGAGCACACAGGGGGCTAAATACTAGTGGGGGAGCACACATTGGGTATATACAACTGGGGGCAGCACACAGGAGGTCTATATACAACTGGGGCAGCACACAGGAGGTGTATATACTTCTGGGGGAGCACACGGGGGGCTATATATAACTGGGGGAACACACGGGGGGCTATATATAACTGGGGGAACACACAGGGGTCTATATACTACTGGGGGAAGCAAACAAGGGGTATATACTACTGGGGGCAGGACACAAGGGGTATATACTATTGGGGGCAGCACACAAGGAGTATATATTACTGGCGGTAGCGCACAAGGGGTATATACTACTGGGGGCAACACACAGCGGTCTATTGTTTTGGAACTTCGCTTGGGGCCCCAGAAATGCCAAAACCCCTGAGTATGGATTTTAACTTCCTACTTCAATCTAACCCCAATCCTTCTTGGAGAGATAAGCTACTATTGTCTGGCAGCAGTTTTCTTACCACTCCCCAGCCGAGTGAGCATGTATATGGTGAGATTGGGAGAAATAGCTGTGAGCCAAACAACCATTCAACCAGCAGCTATTTCATGGCTGCATGGCACAATGTGATCTCTATACAGTTCTATAAAAATATTTAGGCACAATGGTTTATGTGGAAGGGAAACGTTTCACTTCTGGTTTATATATGAAACTATCTTGTGATTATCTTGTGATAGTTTTCATCCAAGGTCCATGGTGAGATCACTCCTATGCAGCCAGATATAATGTGTCAAAAGAATTGTCCCAGACTCTGTTCAGATACAAGGCAGACGGCAACAAGTTCATCCAAACAACCACCTTAAAGACCATAAGAGGAATCCTTGTGTTAAATCAAGTACAATAAGGCCGGGTTTGCATTCATTTGGCAATCTAATCCGGTGGTGTTTTCCTCTGACGCAGGAGAAAAGCGTCAAAGATAAATGGATCTTTCAACTGTTCCTATTCATTTCAATGGGACAGTTTAAAGCATCTGGCGTGTTAATAGTGCCGACGGTTTACCAGACATGCTGTACATCAGAATGGTGCTTGCAGCGTTCTGCCGTACGGCCTTGATGTTTAATATAAAATAAAAAGGATAGGACAACTGATGACAACTGCATTTCTGCCATCAGTTGTGGCATCAGTTGTCACAAAAGAAGAATGCCGGACAGCCTGATATACCACAACCAATGTCACAACTGATGGCAAAAAAGCAGTTTTCTATCCTTTTTTCAAAAGAAAACCATCAGTTGCCATAGCCATGTCGTAAGTTTCTTCCATCAGTTGTCATCAGTTTTTTTCCTCTATTCTATATTAATTTGAATATTCTTCTATATATGAAGCAATGCAAAAAGGGGCACTACTATAGTGGGACAACACACAGGGGCAGCATTACTGGGGGCCATATATTATAAGATGCAGCAGCACTGGAGGCCATCTACTTTAGGGTCAGCTACTACAGGAGGCAGTATCAGATCGAGTGATCCACTATAGGGGGGACAACTCACATGGGAGCCCTCTAGTGTGGGCAGCAGGACATGAGACATCTTCTATAAGGTGCTGCACATGTATAGAGGAGCTGCCCCTCCTGCCAGGGGCCACTCTTCTGCAGGGCCGGGGTCACAAAGGTTAAAGGGAGGGGGGCTCTAATAACATCAGTTCAAATATGCGTTTCCCTCTAATGATTTTCGCCTGCGCTGGAGGAAAATGCCACCGGATCAATGTAAACCCAGCCTAAGAGTGTTAATAAAATAGAATTTCCATTCATGACATACAGATAGGATAAAGGTCCCCATGCACCTTCGATTACAGACAACCGTCCGGTCGCCGGTTATATCTAGCACCCCCTGCCCCTCATACACAGGAAAGTTTGGCACGGCCCAGCGTTCCTGTGTTTTCTATGGAAAGGGGTAAGCTGCAGCCAGACTGCTCTGACTGCAGCTTATCCCTCGCTGAACAAAGGGGTCAACCATAATTTTCCATCACACTCGAAATATATTACTACTGTAATGGTACTACTGTAGTATCATCTGTTGGTGGTTGTTCTAGACAGCCCCATACACCATAGATTGACGGCCAAACCTGCCACAAGGTATGGGGACCTTAAGAGTATCTGGGATTTAGAATGTAGTGACTGTAATGGTATTAAGGTTAAGGGGGGTACATTTAATGAGGTTCATCCAGGCTGAATGTTTAATATAAAAGAAAGGGTTAACTGTAGATCAAATTTGGTAATTTGTCTTCAATGTCTATGTGGCGTGTTTTATTTAGGGGACATGTTAAAGGAGTGCTTTATAAGTGCTGTCAGTATCATAAGTCCACTATCAGAACAGGTAAAATGGACTAATCCCTGAGCACTATATTGAAATGGGACATAATATCCATCAACTTTGTTTCAGAGTAATAGAGCAGTCTTAAAGGGAATGTGTCACAAAGTAAAAAAAGTTAAAACTGAATTTGTTATTTTTTTTGTTCATTCATATGTGTTTTTTTTATTTTTTTACATGTAAGGAAATATGAAAAATTAACTAATCTAATTTTTCATATTTCCCAGTGATGACTAGGGGGAGCTCCAGCAGGAAAACTGCTGGTAAAAAGGAAGCTGAAATACGGCTGCTGAAAAAAGGGGCCTTTGTGCTGCCTTCGGACTCCAGGAAAAGAAAATTTCAGGTGACAAATTTTATTTCCTTCCTGGACGTCCTCCGGCAGCACAACAATGGGATTTGTGAAGCCTTTTAAGGGGGGGAAATACTCTCTGCAGCCCCTTGTAGCACTTTTATGCCAAAGGCTGAGTAGTTAGACATGTCTAGTCTGTAATGTCGGATGAAGGTGGCTGGACTTGCCCATGTCGCCGCTCTGCAGATCTCTTCCAGTGGAACGCATCTGGATTCGGTCCATGAGGTGGCAGTAGATCTCGTCGAGTGAGCTCGGAGATGACTTGGAATCTCAAGACCTTCTTTATTGTAGCAGAAAGCTATAGTGTCTCTGATCCACCTGGCCAGGGTGGGTTTGGATGCTTTATTACCTTCTGCTGATGAGGAAAAAAGAAGGAAGAGGTGTTCAGATTTTCTTACTGCACTGACTCTGCTCAGATAGCATAAGACTGATCTCCTCACATCTAGTAGTGCTACTGCAGGATCCGTAGAGTCGAGGTAAGGCAGAACGATCTCCTGATTCATGTTGAAGGCTGATGATACTTTGGGGCGAAACCCAGGAAGGGTACGTAGTACTAAGCAGTCACCTAGGTCTCTCAGGTAAGGTTTCCTCGATGACAGCGCCTAGAGTTCGCTCACCCTTCTTGCTGAAGCCATAGCGACCAGAAAGAGTGTTTTCCATGACACATATTTTATGTCTGTCATCTCTAGTGGTTCGAATGGTTCTTGAACCAGATGTTTTAACACCAGAAGTAGATCCCAGGAAGGCAAGGGACCTCTTACTGCAGGTACTATATTCTTCACAGCCTTGAAGAAAGTCTTGACCATCGGATTATTAGAAAATTTCCTATTAAGATGTGCATTAATCGCTGTGAATTGCAGCTTCAATGTATTTAATTTCAGTCCTTTTTTCAATCCTTCTTGCAAGAATTGTAGAACTGAAGGAAGGGAAACCTGTGAAGTAGAAGGGCTGATGGTAGACTTAAAGACCTTCCAGATTCTGTCATATGTCTTGAGAGTGTTTGGTTTCCTGGCTTTCTCTAAGGTTTGAATGACTTCCTCTTAGAAACCTTCCTGGCGAAGTAGATCTAGTTCACCAACCAGGCTGTTAAGTGGAGTCTCTCGAGATCTGGGTGGTATAGTCCCCTCTGGGAAAGGAGATCGGGACGAGATAGTAGCTTCCAGAATCTTCCTCTCGAGAGTGACCAGACGAGCGAGAACCAGGCCCTGCAAGGCCAGAACGGAAGAATTAAGATGGCTTTGGCCCTCTCTTGTTTCACATTCTCTAGAACGTTCTGAATCAGAGGAAGCGGAGGGTAGGCGTAGACAAACGTTGTCTTCCAAGACATGGACATCCCGTCCAGCACGTAGGGGTTCTGATGACGCACCAGGGAACAAAACTTCTTGAGTTTTGCATTTTGACTGATGGCCATCACGTCTACTTCTGGGAGACCAAACTTCTGGGTTATTTCCCTGAAGATCTTGGGGTTCAGGCTCCATTCGCCCGGCATCAGGCGATGCCTGCTGAGGGCATCTGCTGTCACATTCGGGACCCCTCTTATGTGAACCGCTGAAATGGCAAGAATGTTCTTCTCTGCCCATTGGAATAATAGTCTGCAATCCGACATCAAGGAGTTGGATCTCGTTCCCCCTTGCTTCCTCAGATAGAAGACTGTTGCCATGTTGTCTGACTGCACCAGGACTTCTCTGTGGCGTATCAGAGGAAGAAAATGCTGTAAAGCCAACCTGACTGCGTGAAGCTCCTTCCAGTTTGATGACATCCTCCTCTCTTGTGGAGACCAAGCATTCTGGATCCACCTTTTCCCTGCATGGGCACCCCAAGCCCAAAACGAGGCATCCGTGGTGATGGTCACTTTCGGATGAGGTAAGAGACACACTCCTGTCTCTAGACGGCCTGGATGTAACCACCAAGTCAGGTCTTGTCTTGTCTGGTGAGAAATGAAGAGTGGCTTGTCTAAGGTTGAAGAAGTCCTCTTCCATGATGCCAGGATGTCCTCTTGAAGAGCTCTCGTGTGTGCCCGAGCCCAGTTCACCGCGTCTATGGATGATGTTAGGCAGCCCTCATCCTCAGTCCTCATCGCTCGTCTCACTGAAGAAAGAGGATGGCTTATTAAATTTCGGACTTCTGCTCTCAGTTTCCGGATTCTTTCAGCTGAAAGAGTTAGAGACATCTGGTGAGAGTCCAGAATAAATTCTAGATATTGGACCCTTTGTGCGGGAACCAGTTGTGACTTTTCCCAGTTTATGATAAAGCCGTGTTCTTGAAGAAAGCTGAGAGTAGTGGCAAGCTGAGAGCGAAGGAGAGACTCTGACTGTGCTTTGATGAGCCAATCGTCTAAGTACGGTATTACGGTTATTCCCTGTAGACAAAAAGCTGCTATTAGCACTACCGCCACTTTTGTAAATACCCTTGGCGCGAAGGACAGGCCGAAGGAAAGGCATGTAAACTGGTAGTGATTCTGAGTCTGATGGTCGAGAACAGCTACTCGCAGAAACTTCCTGTGAGCTGGGATCACTGGGATATGCAGGTATGCATCTGTTAAGTCTATTAGGGCGAGAAAATCGTCTGGTTGGAGACAGGCGATGACGGATTTTATATTTTCCATTTTGAAATGCTTGGATACCAGGTGTCTGTTTAGGTAGGTTAGGTCTATTACCAGCCGGAACTTTTTGTTTGGCTTTGGCACGGTGAATAGTCTGGAATATACCCCTCGGCCTCTTTGATTGAATGGAACCTCCTCCAGAGCACCTTTCAACAGGAACTGCTGGACCAGGGGTGGAAGTTGAGGATCGGATGAGGTGTTTATGAAGAACTTGTCCTGAGGAATGGTTCTGAACTCTAGTGAGAGACCCACGGAGACGACCTTGTGCACCCACAAATCTCCTGTAGATTTCCGCCAGGTGGAAGAAAAATGTAGCAGCCTTGCCCCCACTGGTGGAACTGATAGCCTGGCGTCATTGCTCTGTAGATCTTTTGGACTGTGGCTTTTCCTTTTTAGGATTGTATGTTGCTGAGTCTCTGGTCTGTCGGGAATTGCGAAAGCGAAAAGGCCTATAGTTTTTCTTACATTTTGGTGAGGTGCGTCTCCGATGAAAAGGTTTCCCAGGTTGTTTCTTCACTGATGAAGGAAAAACCGCCCCTTTGTCTTCATTGATATCTTTTAGAATTGGGTGAAGTTGGGGCCCGAACAAGCTTTCTGGATCAAAGGGGAGAGAGCAGAAATTATACTTTGAGGAGAGATCACCCGACCATTGTTTAATCCAGAGACATCTGCGTATAGAATTGGTCAATGCCAGAGTGCGAGAACTCAAACGGAGAACATCAACAGGATAATCATATAAAAATTCAGCGGCTGTCTTCATCTAAGGGATTTTATTAATAATATCCTCACGTGGTATTCCGTCTTACAGATCTCTGGACAGATGACTCAGCCAGGTGCGGAGAGCTCGGGCGACTGGGACTGCTGCCAGCGAAGCCTTAGCTGTAAAGGAAGTAGAGGAATACGCTTTTTTAGACAGAGTATCTGCTTTTTTATCCATAGCATCCTTCAGTAATTTTGCTTCATCAGAAGGATAAACCGAGTTTTTGGATAGCTTAGCTATAG
The DNA here is from genome assembly GCF_027789765.1 of Dendropsophus ebraccatus. Classification (NCBI taxonomy): domain Eukaryota; kingdom Metazoa; phylum Chordata; class Amphibia; order Anura; family Hylidae; genus Dendropsophus; species Dendropsophus ebraccatus. Next base: position 78,117,542 of record NC_091457.1, read on the forward strand.
CTAGGTTTATTTTTGGGGGCAACTCCCATGCTTCACACTCTGTAGCGTCTATTTTATACAGATTTTTGAATCAGGCCCCTGGGGCAACCCTTTTCTCTGTTTTTTTCCAGTCTGCCTCAAACAAGGTTTTTAGAAGTGGATGACTTGGAAAAACTTTCTCCTCCATCGCAGGATAGTAATATAAAGCCTCTTTCTTGGCTCTCTTAGGAAGGGGCTTTTCTGATTCCACTGTAGCTTTCACTGTTTTAATCAGTTTATTTAAGTCCTGCTTATTAAATAAATAATAATCTTCAGAACCTCCCTCATGCGGATCATCAGAAGACGAATCAGAGGAAGCAGCAGAGGAGCGTGCTGGAGGAGAGGGGGGTCTATCAGACCTTGACCTCTTAGCTGGTTGCTGAGCATCCATAATGTTGCCACACTGACTCTTAAACCAGGTGAAGAAATCTTCAGCCTGAGACTGGAAATAATTGACAGCAGGAGGGGCTAAACAGGCATCACAAGTGTCATCCAGGGCATTATCAGGCATAGGTTGCCGGCAGGATCTACAACTCCTGTGCCTCGATTTCCTGCCTTTTTTCCCAGAGTGACCAGACTCAGACATCTAGGAAGGGAAACATAGAAGGGTAGCATTAATATGCTGGAATGCTAAAACATACAATCCAACCCCAGCACACAGTACTTACTATTGGCGTCTAATACTCGGCTGCCTGGCAAGTGCTAGAGCACTGCCAGCAAGCCGCACGCCAACTAAATACCTTTTTCGCGCCATGCGCATGCTCCGTCGGACCCGCGCGTCACTTCCGGAATTCCTGGCACGCGCGATTGGTCCGCACTAATGTGACGATAGCCGGAAGTGCGTCATCCCCGGCCGAACGTCACATCCGGTCTGACCACTGAACCCGGAAACGCCATCTTGACAACGTGGAGGATGCCGGAGGACCCGAACCAACACCGAGGATATGCGGGACCGCACACAGGATAGAGCTATTGCAGGTACTCGCTGCATGGAACTCTAAAATAAACCTTCCTTAGCAGGAACCCTCGCTGCTATATTTAGGAAGGTTTAAGCAAACAATAGTGTTCATAACTTCTGAAACAAACGAAACACAAGATTACTATAAAGACAAAAGGAATATATAAAAATATAATAATAATAAAAACCTGACTCCTAAAAGTCCACAGTCTCTTCTAAAGATGTTGCAGAAGAAATAAAACTCAGTGTGTTGGTGGTCTCTCTGCGGTCTTATAGGCTCTTAATTATCTTTGATTTGTTAATTACTGCTAATTATGCTGCGTTAACACAGAAAGATTTATCTGACAGATTTTGGAAGCCAAAGCCAGGAATGGATTTAAAAAGAGGATAGATCCCAGTCTTTCCTTTATGACCTGATCCCTGTTTATAGTCTGTTCCTGGTTTTGGCTTCAAAGATCTGTCAGATAAATCTGTCTGTAAACGCAGCATTAGTCTCTTCTGACTTGTTCCAGTGAACCTGAACTTAACCCGTTGTTGTGCTGCCGGAGGACGTCCAGGAAATATATATATATATATATATATATATATATATATATATATATACACACTCACCGGCCACTTTATTAGGTACACCATGCTAGTAACGGGTTGGACCCCCTTTTGCCTTCAGAACTGCCTCAATTCTTCGTGGCATAGATTCAACAAGGTGCTGGAAGCATTCCTCAGAGATTTTGGTCCATATTGACATGATGGCATCAACACAGTTGCCGCAGATTTGTCGGCTGCACATCCATGATACGAATCTCCCGTTCCACCACATCCCAAAGATGCTCTATTGGATTGAGATCTGGTGACTGTGGAGGCCATTTGAGTACAGTGAACTCATTGTCATGTTCAAGAAACCAGTCTGAGATGATTCTAGCTTTATGACATGGCGCATTATCCTGCTGAAAGTAGCCATCAGATGTTGGGTACATTGTGGTCATAAAGGGATGGACATGGTCAGCAACAATGCTCAGGTAGGCTGTGGCGTTGCAACGATGCTCAATTGGTACCAAGGGGCCCAAAGAGTGCCAAGAAAATATTCCTCACACCATGACACCACCACCACCAGCCTGAACCGTTGATACAAGGCAGGATGGATCCATGCTTTCATGTTGTTGACGCCAAATTCTGACCCTACCATCCGAATGTCGCAGCAGAAATCGAGACTCATCAGACCAGGCAACGTTTTTCCAATCTTCTACTGTCCAATTTCAATGAGCTTGTGCAAATTGTAGCCTCAGTTTCCTGTTCTTAGCTGAAAGGAGTGGCACCCGGTGTGGTCTTCTGCTGCTGTAGCCCATCTGCCTCAAAGTTCGAGGTACTGTGCGTTCAGAGATGCTCTTCTGCCTACCTTGGTTGTAACGGTTGGCTATTTGAGTCACTGTTGCCTTTCTATCAGCTCGAACCAGTCTGCCCATTCTCCTCTGACCTCTGGCATCAACAAGGCATTTCCGCCACAGAACTGCCGCTCATTGGATGTTTTTTCTTTTTTGGACCATTCTCTGTAAACCCTAGAGATGGTTGTGCGTGAAAATCCCAGTAGATCAGCAGTTTCTGAAATACTCAGACCAGCCCTTCTGACACCAACAACCATGCCGCGTTCAAAGGCACTCAAATCACCTTTCTTCCCCATACTGATGCTCGGTTTGAACTGCAGGAGATTGTCTTGACCATGTCTACATGCCTAAATGCACTGAGTTGCCGCCATGTGATTGGCTGATTAGAAATTAAGTGGTAACGTGCAGTTGGACAGGTGTACCTAATAAAGTGGCCGGTGAGTTTATATACATATATATATATATATATATATATATATATATACAGGAGAGTACAGGCTAATATATATATATATACACAGGAGAGAACAGGCTAATATATATATATATATATATATATATATATATATATATACAGGAGAGTACAAGCTAATATATATATATATATATATATATATATATATATATATATATATATATATATCCTACCTGCGCAATGTGTGACACAGCTGACACCAGAGAACAATAGCCCGTACTCTCCTGTATATATATACAGTGGTGCCTTGGATTACGAGCATAATTCGTTCCGGGACCGTGCTTGTAATCCTCTTAAACCAAAGCAAATTTTCCCATAAGAAATCATAGAAATGCAGACAATGGGTTCCACACCCCAAAAATAATAATTTATTATTCTGAATTCTGAACATGTAAAACAGATGAAACAAACATTCAGAAACAGCAGAATATGTGATATTATGAGTTACTGTACAGTAATGGAGAGGATGGGAAACAAAAGGGCTGACAGAGGCTGCAGGGACCAGGAAGGAATGAGCAGGACATATGTGGGCACATACATGCAGCACTCTCTGTCCAGGGAAAGAGGGGTTACAGCTATGAAGAGATTACCTCCACCATCCTGTCCTCTGATGCAAGCCCCAGCCTGAAGCGGATCTGCTATGATTTGAAAGGTGAGGGAGACTTCCTGGGTCAGAGTACAGTGCTGTAGACCACGCTAAGCAGACCATGCCCCTCCCCCACTTGCGCTCCCACCCAGTACAGGGAGCTCTTAAACCAAAGCAATGCTCCTAAACCAAGTCCCAATTCTGAAAAACTGTGAGCTCTTAAACCAAAACGCTCTTAAACCAAGTTACTCTTAAACCAAGGTACCACTGTATATATATATATATATATATATATATATATATACAGTATATATGTATATACCTCCTACCTGTGCAATGTGTGACACAGCTGACACCAGAGAACAATAGCCCGTACTCTCCGGCCGTCGCTAGCTGCTCCTGATCCTCTCTCCACTGCAGCGGAACAGCTGTGTAGCTGTGGCGGCATGCAGGAAGAGGAGAGGAGCGGCCAGCAATGGGTACAGGCTTTCCCCTCTCCGAGGGCGTCCAGCAGGTGAGAGAACGTTGGTGGCAGGGAGGTGTGCAGGGTCCCGGGCCAGTGGACATGAGCGGCGGGCGCCAATTTCAAACAGCCACTGCTCCTTGTTCTCTCCTCGCCACAGGGGACAGCTGTGCCTGAGGGGCTGGCTAGCTGAGGCAGCCTGCAGGCAGGGGAGAGGAGCGGTGGGCAGCGGGCATGAGGACACGCTGAGTCCGGGTGGGTGGCTTGTGGGCATGCCGAGGAAGGCGTCCCCCAGCAACAGTTTCTGTGTGCGCCCGGCAGCAAATGCACATGTCAGTGCAGGGCACACACGGGCACTCACTGGGCGCGCGCGCACAGCTCCCAGGCAAGCCCCGCCCCGGCCGGATTTCATTGGCTGCTCCACTCCGGGCTTCCTATCAGTTAAAATCAGCCCCTGCCGGACCTACCGTAACTACCACCATAGCAGCCATAGCTATGGGGCCCACTGCCTCAGGGGGCCTGGTAGCCTATTCCTGCAGTACACTGGGCCCCCTGAGAAGTCATCATTTGCATCACCTGGTGGCCAAGCAAGCCTCCTACAGTAGGTGCTGAAAATGTCCCTTTAACTGTAAGCGCTCCTGATGAGCACTTGCAGTTAAATGTTAAAGTTTATGACTACATTTGACAGGTTTGTGGTCAGTCGGGAGGGGGCCCAATAAAAAATTTGCTATGGGGCCCAGCCATTTCTAGTTACGCCTCTGGGATTAGGGTTACTAAAATCATCTAACTATCCCCTTCCCACACAACAACCCTAACCCTAACCCTCGGGGTTGGTGCTAATCAGGAGGGTTAGGGTTAGGGTTGGGGCTGTGGGGAGGGTTAGACATGAGATACTGCACAGCACTGCCCAGGGCTCCAAGCTCTGTTCCTGAATGGCTTTAGAACCATGATTTCTTGGAAATTCCCCAGAATTTCAGAGTAAATGATAGTTTGTTTATAATAAGGGAGCCTGTCTCTGTTTCATGTTGTCTATGGTGAGACTGTGGATGTAATGTAGATTATAATCTGATAGGGCCTGTTCACACAGTGTCTCTATGGGATGGCTCTCGCGCCTCCGCTTCCGTCGCTCTCATCTCAAAGAATTGACAAGTCAAGTAGCAGGTGCCTCACCAAGAAGTAGGGGACCCCTCACTAACAACTAGTGGGTGCCTCACAAACAAATAGGGGTGCCTAACCAACAACTAGCGGGCACCTAACCAACAACTAGGGGGTGCCTCATCAACAACTTGGGGGTGTCTCACCAACAACTAGGGGGTGCCTCACAGTTTGAGAAGCAATGGTACAAAATTTACAATCAGATAATAGAAATAGATTAGAAAAAAAGAATGCTCTAGTTAGTAAAAACAAAAAAACTAGGCGATACAGACTCTGTAGGGGGTTTTCACAATAAACATGTCAATTTGACAGGATATAGATATCTCTTTAATAGAGATCTGACTGGATACACCAGAGAGTTGTGGTGCTTGGTAGCACGGTTATTGTGTCGGCTTCCATATTTTTCACAGCTAAAGGTAGACCCCCATACTTAGGATTAGTGGACATCCTCGTGGTCAGACTCAGATGCCTAGCAGTCTGACATTTATGACATGTAAATACATGTGGCTGAAATGCTCATTCTAGGAAATCCCCTTTAAGAGCAGCATCCTAAGTTTCAGTTTTCTATATGGTGGAAGGGGGAGGGGTATCTGCCCCTAGCACATTCCTCTATGTCTATGTTCCCAGCCCCCGGCAGATGAAATGATATCAGACAGAAGATGTTACACAATGCTTCTCGCCATAACTTGCTTACTCACATAACCCCTTTATGAAGTCATTAGGACAGTAGTCCTTAACCTGTGGCTCTCCTGTTATTGCATAATGACATATTCCTATTAGAGTATTCTGGGAGTTGTAGTTTGGCAACAGCTGGAAAACAATAGGCAGGTGATACTGCATAAGAGTCCTTTTACACACACAGATATCTGACAGATTTTTGAGGCCAAAGCCAGGAATGGATTCGAAAAGAGAAGAAATTTCAGTCTTTCCTTTATGACCTGTTCTCTGTTTATAGTCTGTTCCTGGTTTTGGCTCCAATAACCTGTCAAATAAATGTCAGCCGACAGTTATTGAATGTGTATGGCCACTTTTGGTTCAGTACATGGCCAACACCACAAGAAAGATGACCTCACACAAGGCCATACAGTTTTCCATATTTGGCTCTTCAGCCTCCAGTATAGTTGCAATAACATGACATCATCTCTCAGCAGGACTTATGCCGGTATGGGTCTGCTGCATAATTACAACCCACGTCATAAAAAATGTGTAGAAAACTAGCAGAGTGTAAATGAGAGCTGTTGTCTTTTATGTGGCCATGCCTAGGGCATAGGAGGAGGAAGGCGTCAATGATGGCTATCCCTATTATATTACATTACAGCAATCTTTTATCTTCTCCAGACTTCTCCAGCAGAGATGACCAGAAAATCTAAGCTGTGACAATTACTGGAGGTAATTACTAGTGTCTGATATTTATGTATGTAATGGAGTATGTGACCATTCCTTATAACCTTTTTAACTATTAAGCAATTGCATCTGATATATTCCCTTTAACACTACAAACTTGCACTAAACTCCCAATTCCATACTGCCACCCTGCAGGCATGGTCAGAAGAATGTGTGTACTATGCATTGCGGTCAATATTCTGTCTATAGACTGCCTACACAGGTTGCTGCAATGTCCTGAAGCCATTCTCACAGTCAGTATAAGGCATTGACAAAGAAATGTATTTCTGCCAAACCTTGTATGGTTTCGAAATGTGGATTATCAGGATTCGGGTAACAGTATAGCTATTAAAGGTGTCACCACCGTGTCTTCTTCAGACAAAATACTACTACTATGATGACCGTGGTTGACTGTTATAGAATATAAAATATAACTTTTATTTGATATAGTATAAAAAAGAAAAAGCGTACAAATAAGTAAAAATATATGTGCTCTAAAAAATTGTTCATTCTGACCTGTGACGGTTCTACAGGGCAATGTCAAAGGTCGAGATGCAGCGATATTCTGTCCCTGCCTATAGCTTGTTGGGGCCACCTGGTGTGGGCATCCCCTTGGCCAGGCGGAACTGACCCTACATCTACGAGGTCATGATAGTAATAAAAATCTATAATGTAAAGGCCCTATTCCACGGAACGATTATCGTTCGTATTTGGCCGATATCGGCCACTACGGACGATAATCGTCCCGTGGAATAGAGTGCAACGATCAGCCGACATCGTTCATGTCGGCTGATCGTTGCAGTCGCTTGTTTTTCAACATGTTGAAAAACAAGCGACTGATATAGCAGCGATCTGCTGCCGTCGCTCCATTGAATAGGAGCGTCGTCAGCAGACGCTGCTATATCCTATGGGCTGCCCGGACGATCAGCGATCACCTGGGCAGCCCCCCCCCCCCCGCAGCTCCCCACCGCCCCCTCCTGCTCGCTGCTGCCGCGCTGAATAGCGGCGGCAGCGAGCGGGGAACGACCTTTGTAATAGGCCCTTAAGTGCAGGGTGCTAGGCTACAGTATATTAGTCAGTATGGACCATAGACTCTGTCTTGTGATTTCTATATAGGTCGCACAGCTAATAAAGAATGTCCATCCACAGTGCAGTCAATGCAGCAGCGTATGAACTGCCCATTGACCCTATGTTATCATCCAACCGACGCGTTTCTCCCAGTCTGTGGTACTAGGTTCCTCAGGGATGGGTCAACTGTGCTTGGTTTTCAGCCGGTCAGTATGTCACTGATATGTAGAAGATCAATGGCCTCTAGTGGAGATGGTAGGTGATAGATGGTAACACTTGGCAGGTGAAACTATAATGCTTCATAGGGTATTAGTGCAATAAGCTAAGCTGGAGATGACAGCCATACCTCGTAGCAGTAGGATTACCCTCATGAACAGCATAGGTCCTGCCCCGGGTGGATTACATTTTGTGATTTGCCCCACAGTAAGTTAAGTAATGGTATTACAAGTTAGAAAATATTTGTCAGTTAAAGCAAGATGGCGGCAGGTTTGTTTGGCTTACTGCGATAAATCAATGAGCCGTTGCAGGTAATATGACCCTGCTGGATTCTCCACAATCTCATGTGAGGCGGTAGCGGGACAGCGCACTGTGATCTCGTTCCAGATGTTGACCGGCATTAGCTGTGGGCGTAGCTTGAGATTGCGGAGGATCCGGCCGGGTCATATTACCTGCAACGGCTCATTGATTTATCGCAGTAAGCCAAACAAACCTGCCGCCATCTTCCTTTAACTGACAAATATTTTCTAACTTGTAATACCATTACTTAACTTACTGTGGGCAAATCACAAAATGTAATCCACCCGGGACAGGATCTATGCTGTTCACATACTATGAGGGTAATCCTACTGCTACGAGGTATGGCTGTCATCTCCAGCACTCCTACAGGCTTAGCTTATTGCACTAATACCCTATGAAGCATTATAGTTTCACCTGCCAAGTGTTACCATCTATCACCTACCATCTCCACTAGAGGCCATTGATCTTCTACATATCAGTGACATACTGACCGGCTGCACACCAAGCACAGTTGACCCATCCCTGAGGAACCTAGTGCCACAGACTGGGAGAAACGCGTTGGTTGGATGATAACATAGGGTCAATGGGCAGTTCATATGCCGCTGCATTGACTGCACTGTGGATGGACATTCTTTATTAGCTGTGCGACCTATATAGAAATCACAAGACAGAGTCTATGGTCCATACTGACTAATATACTGTAGCCTAGCACCCTACACTTACATTATAGATTTTTATTACTATCATGACCTCAAAGATGTAGGGTCAGTTACGCATGTCCAAGGGGACGTCCACACCAGGCGATCCCAACAAGCTATAGGCATGGACAGAATATCGCTGCATCTCGACCATTTCCCTGTAGAACAGTCACAGGTCAGAATGAACAATTTTTAGAGTACATATATTCTCACTTATTTGCACAATTTGCACAATTATATTTTATATTCTATAACAGTCAACCACGGTCGTCATAGTAGTAGTTTTTTAAACCTTGTATGGGCATATTATAAATTTTCTCATATTTGATCCCTATACTTCATTACAGGGCTAGCGCTCACAAGATGCAGTTTCAACACAGGTGACCACTACCCATTGGCAAATTAGGTGATTCTCTCATTATCTCTGGGTTTTCCTTCCTTATTATTTTGGGAATTTGAGTGTTACGGTGTATTAGTGTAGACAGCGATCTGTACGCAAAACCCAGCAGCAGTCTAAATTTCTTTCCCTTCTCCTGTACCCCAAACTGATCTTATTTATGAACGCTGATGGGCCATATTAACCTGCAGATGCTTGAACAGAACTAGGCATCATTCAGATATGGTTCTCATTCACTGACAGGCAGCTGAATTTTTCGAAATGATACAAAAGTACATTAGAATTTTACATGATACCTTAGTATATATATACTTTATATATTATAATGATTTATAAGACAAGAAAGCCCGGATGTCACTACCACAGTGCCTGTATTAATTACCCATAACATAAAAACTACCTGCCTAATATTGTATAGGACAATACACCTCCTCTCCAAATATAGGACAGCTGGGCGCAGGTCCAATGGAAATGAAAAAGTGTTCACCATAAGGTAAAAATAAATAACCACATTTATTAATCAGACACAACGCATTTCGAGACCGGTCTGGTCTCTATGAAGTGTCATATGTGGCTGGTCTAAGTGTCGGGGTACATGCCCCCAGCAGGTTTTTTCCCCCCAGAATCTTAATAAAAAAGTGTTATTATCACCTACACGTGCCAAAAGTTTTGATTCATCAGCATCTCAATGCTGAGACCCCCACTGATTATTATATATAGCTGGAAGAAGCACGCCACTGTGCACTTCAATAAAACTTGTTACAGGAATCGTGGTCATTAGACTTACAATGTCAATTCTTTGAGTGGAGGGCGGAGGCACATGAGAAATCCCATTGAGCATTGGTGAAGCTACTATGGAGGCAGGACACGCAACTGCTAGGGGGCCTAGGTGGTGGGGGAGTTTGGTTCCCACCAGAAGAAGCATGGTCTGCCTCCATGGTAGCCTTCAGCTCATAGCACTTACATCTGCCACCACTGGGAGGGCACCCAGCCCTTCCAGTCTCTCTTTTGGCTAGAGAAAGCACTGCTCCTCTAGCCACAAGATAACTCCCCCCCCCCAATGCACATACTCACATAACCCTCAAAGTCCCTCAGCATTAGTTCTCCCAGCTCCCTGTCTCAGCAGTGATGTCACTCATGCGCCGGGGATCTGGGAGGGAGAACAGAAAGCTGCGGGACTGCATCAGGTCATGTGAGTATGGGGGGCGGGCATACAGTTTCTTACTATGGGGGCCCATGAAGCCTACCTACGCCTCTGCTGTTGAGTCAATTGGAAAGGCAGAATATCAAGTGGTGTCCACAGCGTGGGCTCCGCTTGAAACTTCCATCTCTTTTGTTCTGTGTGCACGGGCCCTATATCAGTAATGTGCTGAAGTATAACAAGATATGAATCCAGTCTAACCCAGACATATTTCAAACCATGAAAACCTTAACTTTCTATCTATCTACTTCACACAGTACAATACAAGCTAGTTTCAAATATGACTTTCTGCAGAAACTCAGGTTTAACAGTCTACAGACCAAAGTCCACACCACGAACAGTAGGTAGTGTACACTAGAACAGAGCACAAGCTAATCAAGTATCCAGTTTAAGGCTACATTAACACTGCTTATTATCTGCTGCAGATTTGATGCTACCAATATCAATGTAACTTAATGGTTAGAGGCAGCATTAAATCTGCAGTCTCAAACCTGCTGTAGGCCCTATGGAAATATGTGCCCATATGTGCCCAAGAGGTTTCATTCATCTGTCTAGCCACTGCCAAACTGGTAATTTTATCAATATAGCAAATGTCCATATACTCCTACTACTTGGGGGCAGAGAGACAAGAATTACTGTGAAACTAGAAGGGTGTGTGTCCTGATACAGATGTAATTGTAGCACAATATGCAGGGGGTTGTTGGGGAAGCCAAGTGCCTCAGGTGGTGAGTGTCAGGTAGGGGGCCAAGAAGCCAATCTACCTTGACCAGGGTATTTAGAGACAGGGCTAGGGCAGTGAACTGAATCTAGGTCATTAAGACGGGTGCATGAGGTTTCTTTTAACCCTTTCTTGACCTGGGGTCATTGATTTCTTAATGCCCAGGTCATTTTAGGACATCATCTTATGGGATCATAATGATCCCATAAGCTGATGTCCCGGTGTCTGCCCCCTTTCCGCTGTCCCCTGCCGCTGTTACTATCTTGTAACAGCGGCAGGAGAGAGAGGGAAGGAGGCAGAGCTCACGGGCACGCACCCAGCGCGCCCAGCCTTCCCTCCCAACCCCCGCCGGCTTCCGTAGCCAGGAAACCAGAAGCCTGAGGTTTCCATGTCTACCATCGGGGCTCTGCGATCACTTCGCAGAGCCCTGATGGACAGCTGACAGAGAATGCTCCCTCTGTAGAGGGAGAATTCTCTGTCTGGAGCCCTATAGATGCTGCGATCATGCGGCGGCGGGAAAGGGTTAGGTTCACACTATTACAGTACACTACATTAGGGGCCTACATTGTTATACTGGCAGAATGATATGTATAGCAGAACATACACATGCATGGTCTATTGAGTTAAATGTACCAAACATTGTCTACTTTGGTCCATTTATGATTTTTTTTTTTGCAGGACTCCTGTATTTTGGGTCCTCAAAAATGTTATACTTTCTTATGTGGTGTGTGCTCAACCGGTCACCTATTAAGTTGTTGCGGGTGACGCCACTTCCATGGTGGTTGGTCGGTGGAATATAGCTCAGCCGGTTAGGAGGTTGTCATGACACCAGTGCTAAATCCGCACACAGGTGTAAAGGTATACCTGCTTGTTGTATGTGGCTGGCTATACCCTTCCCCAATGGTCGGTGACCTTCAGGGTTGTGTTGGGTCCCTTGGGCGCTTATCACAGTGGTCCGGAGTGGAGTTATGACCCACCAGGACTGTCGGTACCGCCACCCACAGAAAGGGGAGATGACCCAAGGACGGTGTAGCTGCTGTGTAGGTGCTAGTGCAATAACCACTGAGTCCCGGTAAAATAAATAAACTCTTCCTTTACAGTCGAATGCGTTAGCATACAAGTAGACAATCACTTTGGACTTGACTCGAGTAGACCACCAAAAACTGTAGAGGTAGTGAAAGTAGAGTAGCAGTGCTGACTTGGTTGTGTGCTGAGAAGAACAGAGTGAGTTGAGAACAGTGGAGAAGAATAGGTTGTGAGAGTTCAGAGTAGTGGAGAGGAGTTTGTCTTGAGAGTACTACCAACCCAATGTAGTACTGTGCTCTGCTGGAACTTTAGAAGAAGAGAGACTTGAGAAGTGAATACTTGAAAGAAGAAGAATACTCGTGCCTGTGTTTCGACCTTTGTCGCTGTATTTCTTATAATTTTTAAGATCTCTTCTTGCTGGCAGTGAATGGACTGAGCCAGTTTTTCCTTCATCCTGGACAACAATTCACTTAACTGCTATCTCTACTGAATCTAGATGCCTTGGCAGGACAGAGTGGCTTCTTGCCGCTCCCCCTATAATCTATAAAGAGCTGATAATAAATAATGAATTGTTGGGCGGTCAGTGTGAGTAGGTTGGAAGTGTAGCTGTGTAAGTCGTGTGCTGTATTCAGCCTTGTTTACAAGTGGATGTCCTGTCATCAGAAACCTCTTTCAGTTACATTTATTATTACTTGGACACTCCCTGCTTTTAACGTTAATGGAGAAGTCAGAATAGTGAGATCAGGAGGCTCCACAAACACTGTCCCTGCTACAGAGACTGCACAGATTACACCCCACTTCCCTCTTTGTGTCATGTATGTGACTGAGACTCATGATTAAACAGCAGTCACTGAAACTATGTTGCACCTACCCTGATACAGACTGGTAAAGTCACCACCCACTGATTAGTCTACCTGGCCACCCCCCAGGTGACCACACCTGAAGAAGCCCTGCCCAGTCCAACAGAGTGCGTAAGCACCAGGCACAGTCTTACAGTAAGCTGAAGTCTGCAGGGGGACACATTACCATCTGAGGACAGCTGAGACAACTTCTTGGAACTTCTTTTCTGGAGTCCCCAATGGGGATGAATAAGAGTGGCTACTGTGGACTTGTGCTGCTGTGTGCTCTCCTGCAGGTCAGTCCTGTCTTTATTGTAACTTTCTATTGTCCTGAATGAGTTCACTATTGGCTATTCATTACCCTGGGACCCTTCAGTGACCATCGATTACAGAGGGGTCCTGACTGTGTAAATGTTTTATGATTAATGTAACATACTGTTGTGTTTCCTGGTATCATTGCTGTATGTCAGCCCCGGTATCTAGGAATCTTTCAGTGCTGCCATACCTCCTTATGTGAGACCTGATCTTTCCCCCCTTTAGATACATTCATTGCTTTTGTAAGAAAAATAAAACATTAAGGAGATCTTATCCCCATGCAAACAATACTCAGGTGACTTCCTGAAATCCACACAGATGATATATATCGTATATATTCTAACAAATGCCCCCTTAAAACCTCAAAGTCAGTCATGTATCTGCTTTGAACCCCTTTAATGTTACATTTCGAGAGCATATGGAACCTTTAAAAAACCTTTAAAGGAGAAAATACTGAGTATTAACCACTTGTATAGCATAGTCAAGAGCCTACTCCACAGATATATATGATTTACCTATCCATACTGTACGGCCTAGGGTGTCCCTAAATTCATTCATCATTCATGTTAACCTGGATGGTTCTGATTCTGAGTATCACATAGCAGTACTATCTCATTAAACCTGTTGTGCTCTCTCTGGCAGATTACTGGAAGCTTGGCAGAATGGGAGATTTGTGTGTTTGATTTCACAGACGCAAATTATTACTTCACTGTTCCTAAGTCATTGGAAGCAGGAACAGTAGTGGGGCACGGTAAGAATAACCTTTGAATAGTTTACTTTTTGTTAACTGTTTAATGTCAATACTGGTAATCTTATCTCATATGCTCTAATAGGGCATGCTTTGCTGGCCTGTGATCCACTTTCTCTATGCCCACTGGCCCACCCCTAGCCACTGCCACTGCCTATACTGCCACCACCACCTTTCATTGTTTTTATTGATCTTGGCAGGTTATGCAGTATTGTTTGAAGCCCCTATATTTCTTTTGACTTTAATTTTGGGTGGGTCTAGTTTTAATTCTAAATGTTCCCTTAAAAGAACAATATCGTAGCTTCCTGGCGTCATCATACCTTGTGCTTGGGAGGAGCACTAGAGACATAATGATATCATTAGGACATTAATGAGACAGAGTGCAGCTGTAAAAAGCCTCAGCACGTGATTAACATGTATAATTTACAGAGTTATTTTGTACCTTAGATACATTGCGTACATTTCTATTTCCATCGATAGTTACTGCATGAACTGATGTATGGTTGTATAGAGTACTCTATATAATACAGCACCAGCAAAATGTACTAATTAAGGTATTCAAGGTACCTTTCACACGGGGCAGAATACTGCAGATTTTCCCTGTGGGGAAAATCCACTACAAAGCTGCTTCATATCTGCAACATATATTGACATGCTGTGGATTGTAAAATGGGGATACCTTGTCTAACTAAGAGGAAGTGGTATGTTGCTTTCTATTTTCAAATTTAAAGGCCTTATTACTAGGGATGAGCGAACCGGCCGAGGTTCGGGTTCATATGAACCTAAACTCTCGGTTTCTGATTGCAGCTGTCTGCCCGCTCCTTGGAGAGGGTGGATACAGCCTGAGGACCGCCTGGAAAACTGGGATACAGCCATAGCCAGAAACTGTATCCCAGTTTTCCGGGCGGTCCTCAGGCTGTATACACCCTCTCCACGGAGTGGGCAGACAGCTGCAATCACAAGCCAAGAGTTCAGGTTCATATGAACCTGAACCTCGGCCGGTTCGCTCATCTCTACCTATTACACCAACAGATCTGACGACAGATTATCTGCCAAAATTTGAAGCCAAACCCAGGAACAGACTATAAACAGAGAACAGGTCCTAAAGGAAAGACTAGATTTCTCCTCTCTTCAAATCCACTCCTGGGTTTGGTTTAAAATCTTTGCCAGATAATCTGCCATCAGATCTGTTGGTGTTAGACGAAGAATTTTTTAAAGTGGTTGGCCACTTCATAGTAAAATTGCTCAGTGTACAGTATTAGTAAGGGTACTCACTGCACTTATTGTCAGCAGCTCCCTGTGTACCTTATAGAGCTAAAACCAGACTCCCCTCCTCCAGGCTGTGCCCCCCTGCTCTGTGATGAGTCTGTCCATAAAATGGCTGACATGGAGGAGCATGTGATCATGCCCCGCCCCCAGTGTCCACCATAAGTATATACAGGCTCAGTGATGGACACTGGGGGTGGGGCATGGTCACATGCTCCTCCATGGCAGCCATCTTATGGAGAGACTCACCACAGTACAGGGCAGCACAGCATGGAGGAGGGGAGTCTGATTTTAGTTCTATGAGGGAACTGCAGTCAGTAAGTGCAGTGAGTAAACTTACTGATACTGTAAACTGAGCAATTTTATTATAGAATGGCCAACCCCTTTATTGATTACTGACTAACGATAAATGATCTCAAACAAGAGCTTTTGGGAGCAACCTGAAATCGTTCACCATAACACACAGAGCGATAGTCTTTAGTTACGATCTTTACTACGATTGTTTACTCCTGATCCCAGCACGAGAATGAACAATATGTACATTTAGCAAATATTAAGCAAACAATTAGGAAACAATGATTTTATGATCAACTTAAAAGAAGTGATCAACGCCATACAAAAGATTTTTCAAGTGTTGCCTGCATACACACTCTACGATTACCAGTTAAATTCAATTGATAAAACGATTTTTAACAGTAATCGTCACCTGTAATAGTGCCCTAAAGCACTTGTTCGCCCATGTCCATAAGAAAGATCCACACAGAGGTGGCTATACAGTTTCAATAGTTGTCATGTAAAATAGTTATGTGTAAAAGAGCCTATAATTCTGTCTTGTAAATGTTGTTATTAGATTTATAGGTAATGTGCTACATGAAGACTGAGGTTTATTTCTATTCATAACCTCCTGTGTGTTGCAGAAACAAGGACCTGTGGACTATGTCACATGTTGGGCCAGATGCCCAACCACATAATCCACCCCGTGTTACCAAACTAAGGAGTAGTCACATATAGTTCCACAAGAACTAGTCTTGCTACTCTTATTATAGCCACATTTATATAATCCATTAATAAAGCCAGGGCCAACCTTAGGTATTTCAGGGCCACTAGATGACACGGCCCATCTGCTCCTTTGATCTCTTGGCATAGAGCATGTCAATACAGATAACCATGAGCTGTCATAGCCCTTAAGGCCTTTAAGTTTAAACACCCCTTTATGAGCCACCTCCTAATGAAACTTTATCACAGTGTCTCCTCGTAAAGACCATTATACATCATCTATGAGTCAATTCTCTAAGGGGACTTTACATGAAAATTCGCCTGCGAGAGGCATTATTTTATCATTTCAATCTGACATAATTTCAGTTTCTTTTCTGAGAATTCTCTTTACATGGCGGCCTGTCTTTCTGCACCTTTTATTTCTTTAGACCTTTGTTTCTTGGTGTGCACAGCAACTTGTTATCACAAGCCTGCTGCGGTCACGGGTGTGTGGTGTGGGCTGTGCTGGAACAACTGTAGAAAACCAGTTATGTGACATTCTATTTTCCTTGGTGTCTGATAATTAGGAGCGGAGTCCTTGCCATGCCCCAGTCTGTGGGTTACGTCTTCCATACAAAAAAGCTGTGCTATTTTACAGCTGTGTTATTATAATATATAAGTATATTATCATCTCTTTAGTATATTATCAGCTAGGAAATAAAAATATATAATGTCTGTAGTTGTTAGACAAGACATAAATAAACCATATGGAAAAAGATATATCCTCATTAGATAAATCCCTAAAGTAATTGCTGAGAACTATATAACAGATTTAGCAGACAATCATAGCTTTGCCATTTATAAAAAGCTGGAGAAACATATTCATTTCCCTTTTTTTTTCTTTGGTAGCATCATTTGTTCTCATTGGTCTTTATAGTCTGGCTTGTGTTGAGTGTCAGGTGGAGACGCAGCGTGTGAAGCTTGAAATCCCAGATCTAAGCACAATTTCTGTTAGGTTTTGCATAAGTGAAGTTTGTATATTATACTGAACTGAAAAGTGATGTTAAATTACAAGTCACTTATGACCGATGTCATTTTAAATGGCTTTACTTGTTATTTCAAGAAATGCAAGAGAAATGGGTCTAAAGAGGAAATTCAGGATAACAAAAATCACATCTTTAAGTAAAACCAAACCAAAGACCAAAAACCACAGTAGCAATTAAAAGATGGTTAACAAGAACAAACAGAACAAAACATACATAAGAATCTTACTTTACTCTGACCTCCTATACCTTATTTTCTTACATTACCTGTTCATCTACAGAATATTATGTAGCGCCCCCCAGTGTCCACCACTGAGCCTGTATATGTCTATGGAGGACACAGGGGACTGGGCATGGTCACATGCTCCTCCATGTCAGCCATCTTATGGACTGAAACAAAACAGAGCAGGGCAGCACAGCCTGGTGAAGGGTGTGTGATTTTAGCTCTATGAGGTACACTGGGAGCTGCTGTCAGTATATACAGTGAGTACACCTACTAATACTTTGTACTGACCTATTTTACTATAAAGTGGCCAACTCCTTTAATATATTCTTCATATATTTACTGTAATGGTATTTGTGTGCAGGCCCAGAGCTGATCCAAGTTAATGATATGCAATTATCGATAAGCATGAAGTCATGCCGTCTGTTTACCTTGTGGAAAAGACCAAATGCTCTCTGCAAGGGGCAATAAGAATGAAGATTGTGGATTAGATTGTGCTTAGATTATGTAGGGCAGGCTTACTGACACTGTGCCAGTGTGGGGGAAGATTCTCTTTTAGAAAAGAAGTAAGAATATGGAATCTTAATTTACTCAAAAAAAAAAAACGTATAACCATAGAACCAATTCCATAGGGAGATTTATCAAACATGAGGGGAGATTTATCAAACTGGTGTAAAGTAGAATTGTCTTAGTTGCCCCTAGCAACCAATAAGATTCCACCTTTCAATTTCCAAAGAGTCTGTTAGGAATAAAAGGTGGAATCTGATTGGTTGCCAGGGGCAACTAAGACAATTCTACTTTACACCAGTTTAATAAATCTCCCCTATGGTGTTAAGTGAAACTGGCTCAGTTGCCCCTAGCAACCAATGAGAGTCCACCTTTCATTCCTCACAGACTCTTTGTAAAATGAAAGGTGGAATGTGATTGGTTGCTAGGGGCAACTGAGCCAGTTTCACTTTACACCATGTTCGATAAATCCCCCCCCCCCTTTGCTTTCATTGTTTGCAGTGTTTGTATGTCTTTTGTTAACCCTTTTTTGTAACCACGTACTGTACATTTTTATGCATAAAACCTACAATTGTGATGGTTTGTCTTGTACCCTTAAAATAAACCTAGTAAGCTCCATGAAGAGTGCATGTGTGGTGTGCGACCGTATGTTGTATGACCTGTTGGCTTACTCTACCATGTGGGTGAGTCTGCTCGCTAGTAAAACATTTTTGGGGTTCGCTGTCTCCCTTAACGTGACAAACATGGTGGCAGCAAAGTTTTGTGTATATACGCTGTCTTTGGGTGTCTGGCAGTGGCTGGTGTGTTCACCTATATGACAACAGTTGGTGGGTCCCAACACAGCAAAGTTTTGTGTATGTAGGCTGTCTTTGGTTGTCTGGCACTGTGGCTGGTGGGTCACATGTATGACAACAGTGAAGTTTCATGTTTGTGTTTTATGTTTGTTAGTCTGGCAGTAGCTGATGGGTCACGTGTATGACAATGGCTAGCGGGTCCTCACAGAGCAAAGTTTTGTGAATGTACGTTTTCTTTGGGTGTCTGGCAGTGTCCAGTGCATCACGTGTATAACAACAGCTAGCGGATCCAGACACAGTGAAGTTTCATGTTTGTGCTTTGTATTTGAGGGTCTGGCAGTGGTTGGTGGGTCACATGTATGACTACGGCTAGCGGGTCCTGACACAGTGAAGTTTCATGATTGTGTCAGGAGTTTGTGGGTATGGCAGTGGCTGGTGGGTCACGTGTATTACAATGACTAGCGGGTCCTAACAGAGCAAAGTTTTGTGTGTGGGCTTTGGTGTTTGTGTCTGGTGGCAGCCGGTGGTTCACATGTATGACAGTGGCTGGTGGGTCTAGACACAGCAAAGTTTTGTGTTTGTGTTGGTCTGCAAACAGGGAGTGTTCATGGCAAATTGGGTGTGTTTGGTGTCTCGGTGTGAGGAAGGCATCAAGTGGTGATTTATGCTTGAGTTACGGCATAGCAGGGCATAAAAGCATGAGTGTGTGAGGTGAATCAACCTGTACAGCTAGTGCAACCCAGAGGAACCCCGACTCCCCAATTTCCTCCGATCCCCAACCTCTTGTCTTCCCTCTTTAATTAGGTTTCCCGCTAGTGACGTAATGGTCGGGGTTGACACAAGACACAAACTGACTATTACTTTCATCCAATCTTCCACACCCCATAATCACCTCTTTATAGTTGCTCACTATAACCTTGCTTTTCTGTTTAGGTATTAGTGTTAGGGTACTATTACACGGAACGATAATCGGCCGAATTGGCCCGATTCGGCCGATTATCGCTCCGTGTAATAAATGCAACGATCAGCCGATGACAACGATCATCGGCTGATCGTTGATATAGGTTAGACCCTATTTTCGTCGGGCGCCGACCGCGCACCGCTGCGTGTAATAGCGGTGCGTGGCCGGCGACTAACGATATACATTACCCATCCACGTTCCAGGGCTGCTCCTGCCGTCCGCTTCTCCCAGGGTCCCGTGCGCGCTCTAGCTTCACAGAGGCCTGTCAGCTGATAGGCCGCTCAGCCAATCACAGGCCGCGGCGGTCCCGGCCTGTGATTGGCTGAGCAGCCTACCAGCTGACAGGCCGCTGTGAAGCTAGAGCGCGCACGGGACCCCGGGAGAAGCGGACGCCAGGAGCAGCCCTGGAACGTGGATGGGTAATGTATGCCAGTTTAGCAAGGGCTGCAAGGACATCGGTAACGATGTCCTTGCAGCTCTTGTTAAGCGATTATCGGGCTGTGTAATAGGCCCAGTAAACGAGCAACGATCTAGCAGATCGCTGCTCGTTTACACGTATTATCGGGCCCTGCTCGGCCCGTGTAATACCACCCTTAGAACTCATCTGTATGTAAATTCTATTTTGTTTAGCTGATTTCAGTTCATTGATTCCTGTTTCTGGCTATGTTCCCACACAGTATCTTTGCTTACTATTTTTCAACCAAAACTAGGAGTGGATTGAAAACGCAGAAAGACTATGTTCACACACTGTTGAAATTTACCTGATAGACGCCATTTAGTGGCAAATAATTGAGTTAAAAAACAACTGAGTTTAAAAAAAACTGAGTTAAAAAAAAGGCAATTATTTGCCATTAAATGGCATCCATCCACTCAATTTCAACAGTGTTGAACATAGCCTTTCTGTGTTTTCAATCCACTCCTGGTTTTGGTTGCAAAATACTGAGCAAAAATACTGTGTGGGAACATAACCTCTGTTTTTTATTTGCATTTTCTATTTTAGGGCCATTGCTTTGAGTTTTCTATCCTGACACTTTGATGTCTTTCTTGGCCCACATATATTTATTACTTTTATAACCATTCAGTTTGTTTATCCCTGTATAATTGATCCCTGTATAATTGATCAAACATCTTTTACCACACCCTGTACTAGTTTTCAAACTTGAAGAAGTTTTAGAATTCTTTCTAATCTTTAATCTGAAAACTTGTTGGGGGGAAAAGTGCAGTCAATGTATCTCTCTAGAGTGACCTTTTATTAGTCCTAGAAAACTAGACTTATATTAGAGCTAGAAGTCTAACTAAATGTATGAATGCTATTGAAGCTAGATTTCTTATTAGATCGAGAACCTTTACTGAAGCTTTTAATTCTTGTAGAATCTAGATATCTTATTGGAGAGGTTTTTGCCTCAGGACGTCTTGATGAAGATCATACTTTGGTCATGATTGAGGTTAGGTCACAGCCTTTGGGAAGATGAGTGAAGACTTGTTTGGTCAAGATATTTCTCCTGAATGTCTGTGATCTACTATCCTAATATCAGAGATTTCTCCAGAAAAGATTTTCTTCTGTAGAAGTGAAGATGAGATGGGAAATGAATTAACCTAAAAATCCCCTAACTTTTCATGGTAGAACCTTGAGGCAGCCTGTCATTTTCTTATATAACAAACATTTTAGTTTCACTTTTTGTTAGTCTCAGATTAGTGCATTGCCTTCAATTGGTGAAGATTATGGATGCAAATAAAATTTAGAGCAAAACTGTGGTGATTTCTTATGTAAACCTATGTTATTGTTAGTGGAATGACCAGAGACCAGGGGCTCTTATACACGGGCTGATTATCGGCAGGCAGGAGT
Organism: Dendropsophus ebraccatus; assembly: GCF_027789765.1. Lineage (NCBI taxonomy): Eukaryota > Metazoa > Chordata > Amphibia > Anura > Hylidae > Dendropsophus > Dendropsophus ebraccatus. Next base: position 78,139,103 of record NC_091457.1, read on the forward strand.
CCTAAAAGTCTTAAAAGTTTGCTTTTCCACATTAGAATACATCTGTAAATGGTACATAGTGGTGGGGGCACTTTAACAGATTTTGTATGAAGGCCATGAAAAATCAAATCATGCCTTGAGAATGACCAGCTTCACAATATCGGACAGTGATGTATTATTTGGCAAAAATTGTAAACTGTAAACTTATAGCACAATCATAGACCGTCATATTATTAACTGGGTGGTAGAATCCCATAACAAAAACCTAGCCTTGGTTGAATATGAGTCACTGTGACCAAGAGCTGTGAGTAAGTAGTTAAATATCCCACACCTTAATTTCACTGTATAAATAAAGGATCACCTTTCTCCCTGTCCTGTGTTTCCTGTAACTCCAGTTACTGCAAGGGCAGGGAATATGCAGTATGTTCATCTATGGCTGGTAACACGCAGGGACTTGAGGCTGACCTGTAGTATCTTGTCTTGGTGGTGCAGAAATACCTTCCAACAGACTTTAAGGAGAAGTTCAGCAACCACGTAAAAATGCAACATCTGGGGCAATGGCTCCAGTCTGATATTTTGTTACATAGTTAATAAGGTTGGGGGAAAAAGACAAGAGTCCCTCAAGTTCAAACTATAACCCACTGTGTTGATCCAGAGGAAGGCAAAAAAAAAATCCTTATGAGGCAGGTGTCACTCTCTCCATAGCAGGGAGAAAAAAATCCTTCCCTGTTCCAATATGGCAATCAGAATAAATCCCTGGATCAATGTTCTATCACCAAAGATGACGTGCCTGTAATTTATTAGATATATAACATTATATTTCTCACGTAATATTATATTTCTCAAGAAAAGCATCCAGGCCGCCCTTGAACTTGTTTGTGGTATTACAGGACAGGGACTAAACTGGAGCTTCCCAAGATATACACTTAATGGGGTATTCCCATCTCAGCTTGTTATCCCCTTTCTATAGGATAGGGGATAACAAGCTGATCACTGGAGGTTCGACTGCCCAGACCCCCACCCATCCTGAGAACAGGGATGCAATCACCCAGGAATTAATAGAGTGCTCAGCATGTCTGCATGGACGCCGCTCAGTTCATACTCTAAAGGGCCACAGAACACTTCTGAACGCTGAACTTCAAAGTGTTTGGCAGCCCCATAGAAATTAATAGAAAAGTGGCTGTGGTGGCCACGAAGGCGAACTCTGTTCATTGCAGGGGAGTTGTATTCACGTTCTTGGTGGGGGCTTGGGTGATCAGACCCCCATAGATCAGCTTAAATAGGGGATAAAAAGCTCAGATGGAAATATTCCTTTAACGGAGGCTCGCAATGGATGCCACATAGTGGCACCCATAGACTCCTACTGTAAGAAAACCTTTAACATATACAGTACATTCTGCTGCAAAATGGAATAGTGTAGTTTCCTACATTGTTTCATTCTCCTTTTTTAGCAGTACACTAGTCTGATGGCTATTTCTCACAATTTCCTTAAAATTACTAGACTACTGGGTTTTGGTTACACTGTTTTCAGGAAGTAAAGGCAGCAACTTTCTTTCTGATTCTTTTTCTTATCCAAAACTCCTGCTGTCTTTATGTTGCTACTTTTATGTATGAAGCAGTTGTTGTTTTTCCACTATTCTTTTTCTTTAAATTTGTGGAAAATGTCTTTTACTATTGGGTAGCCTTGGTCTTACATGGAAGTATGAGACAGACATGAATAATTAATAAAAAATTAGTGATGGTATTGCAGCAGTAGAGACCAGCTTGTCTGTGGATGCTGGGAAATAATAAGCTTTTCTTGTTGTTAAAAATATTAGATTGAGTAATGTAAAAAGATGTCCTTTAAAGAAACGCAACTCTTTAACTGTCATGTTTAGATGAATATTGAAATACATTGGCAAGATCATGCAAAGTGTCTGGCAGCCGCTACATTTGTATTGCCTAATAATTTTAGGATAGAAGCAAGGAGGGCAGATGCATGGAATTTTTGGCAGATTCACACAGTAGAAACTATGGATGATGCATTGGTTAGATAGCCAGAGGGTTATGCAAGGCTGCCAGGCTATCAACCTCCCCCTTCCCAATGTGGGCTCAATCAGAGCATCCTCAACCTGCTATTTATTTCACTGTTACATCCTGGTACCTTTAGTCCCCCTCCAGTTTATTATTATCTCCCGGCTGTAAGGGAAGCAAACATGTTTAGTGGACTATTTTAAGCACTAACCTGTAAAAGAATGCTGTATATCAGATATTGCACAATGCAGATGTGCCCAAGGGATCCCACAGGGATGGGTTATGTGCTGGCCAAGCCCATGGCTTAACAACACAGCTGTAGCTAAGTTGCCCACTTCAAAGAGGCTGCTCATGTGTTAATGAATGTTAATTGCTGTGTAAGCAGGAAAATGTTCAGAGCTGTTGTATAGTATCTCTGCACACCCTGTAGATCTGAATGATTACATGGTGAGTGCATTGTTCTGTGTGATAACTGATAGGAGTGACTTGATCTAGAATCAAAAGGATTACAACACCGCCTATACATTGTGCAATATTGCAGCTATCCTATAATCTGCCCATTGTGATCAGAATGCAAAATTGGTCATATATTTAGGTCATATTCATACGCAGGTTCTTTTTGCAGATTTTCAGGAAGCAATGTTAGTAAAATTGTAAGTACATCTGGGAGCCTCCACCAGATGTATGTTAATGCCATGCCCTGGGTGGTCTTAAAGAAAATACATTTTCATCGATCTTCTTAAAGCAGTATTTGAGCAATAAAAAAAAAATCTTTCAAATCATCTGGTGCCAGAAAGTGCACGAGATTTATAATTTATTTCTATTAAAAATGCCAAGTCCTCCAGTACTTATCAGCTGTTGTATGTCCTACAGGATGTGATATTCTTTCTAGTCTAGAAATCAGGAGAGGTTTTCTATGACGATTTGCCATTGTTCTGGACAGTTCCTGCAAGGGAGGTGTCAGGAGAGAGCACTGTGTCAGACTGGAAAGAATACACAATTTCCTGCATGATATACAGCAGCTGATAAGTACTGGAAGACTGAAGATTTTTTAATAGAAGTAAATTTCAAATCTCTGGCACTTTCTGGCACCAGTTGATTTGAAAGTAATTTTTTGTGGTGAACAACTCCTTTAAAGGGGTATTCCCATCTGACTACTGGGGCCTCATTCACTTCAATGGAACTGCAAAATCATACCCAAACTAAGGACATGAATGATGCTGTTTCTAGAAGCAATATGCAATGCTTTTATAAGCCTGGATACGTGCATATATATTACAGATCGTTGTTGCACATCTGTAGTGTGCATGGGGTCTAATAAGATGACACAGAAAATATATTATAAGGGCTTTGTTTGCAATGAATGAGATGTTTTCCATCCCTCTGTCATTAATATTCATGGTCAGACAGGTGTTCAGGTAGATGATGCAACTAAAGCTTATGGTCATATAGGGCAAATTACCCTATCCTGGATGCCAGGGAGAGGTATTTTCCACTAAATGTTAGGTTAATGTTCAGAGTCTGCGGACTTTACCCTTCTGCTTTATAGCCAGATAAAGCCATTGCTGCTCCCTTCTCAGCCAACACATTTCCTTTAATCATTAACCCCACAATAGTTGATGTATAAAGAAAAAACTCTCTCTTTGACTACCTGATAGCTGTGTTTCCAGAGTCAGTTTCTCAGGACTGTAGGAGCAGATCTATGTCTTTAACCTATTAAGGGTCATTTCAATTTTTATTTATTACATTCCACACATACACGGAGCAGTTGTAAATTTGTTTTCACTGTCATGGTTGATTCTGAGAAAAGCCAGTTTAGGCCATATCAGACCCCCTCAGTAACACCTCTTTTGTGAGGGGCACTTTAATTTTAGTGGGATTTTGCATCACTATATGCATAAAGGACAAGGCATTTTAATTATATCATTTGCTAAAAATATAGATAAATCTTGTTCTATGTTACTGAGTAAATTCTAGAAATGCAAAAACGTTTCCCACTTTTGATAAACAAAACTATCTGATGTGTAAGCAGGCCTCCTGACTCTCCAAAACAATTGATGTTGGGGAAAGAAGGGTCAAGCATGTTGGACCACCACCAATAGAGTCTGTGCTGTTCTTCAATAGGAAATGTTGATATCTCCCTGCACAGCCACTTGGTTATCGCAAGCATCTTCTGATAAGTGCCTAAAAATGTACATACATTAACAGCTATACTAATAAATGTAATTTAGGTATGCCATCTAGGGTTATTTGCCCTTTAAGTTTTACAATGCTGCAAATATTTGTATTTTAATGTGCTTTTGTATCTGAAAATATCAATTATTTGTGATTATGCTTTTGAGAAATACAAATTACAGGATGTTATTGCAATCAATATAATATAATGTATTACTGGTGCTTGCACTTAGGAGAGATGCTCTACGAAGCATATTTGCTTATAGTTTAGGGAAGAAATGCAGTTTACTGTATGGTAAGCAAGTGTAGGATTTTTAGAAAATATTACAATTTTACTATTTAACTTCTTGGGTTATTTTTACTAAATACGGTGAAGAAACACATCTGTCACTACATGGAAACCATCAAAACAGCAGGCAGATTCCTTACTTACCGCACAGATCTACGTATGAAAGTGAAATTGGATGCAATTCACGTTCCAAACTGCTGACACTATTAGACAGCTATGAGGTCAAGGAGACACATGGTACCTTTCGTATATCCATTCGTGCTTCCAGTAATAAGGAAAATGGGGAAGATTTATCAAACATGGTGTAAAGTGAAACTGGCTCAGTTGCCCCCGGCAACCAATCAGATCCCACCTTTCATTTTTAAAGAGCCTGTAAGAAATGAAAGGTGGAATCTGATTGGTTGCTAGGGGCAACTGAGCCAATTTCACTTTAGACTAGTTAGATAAATCTCCCCCAATGTTTTTATTCTCTAGTGAAAAGTGTCAGAGAGGCTTTCCCAATACCCTAATCTACTGCAAGCTGGAACATCTCCTAAGTCCGCATTTACACGTTCCGTGTTCTGCACTGAACACAGACATGGAATGCTTGTAACAGAGTCCCCTCCCCCGCTTGGGCAGCATCTGTAAAAAGATGCTGGGAGCAGGGGAACTGTATGAATATGCGCCGCATGGCTGCTTCATTACGTATTCATACAAATCTCCCACTCATACCATCTTATCATCTTACAGGCATTTCACGTCCGCATGCGGAACACGGAACGTGTTAATGCGGCCTAACTCTCCCTTCCATACCTGACCCTGCTTGATGAACAGTCATCTGCATGCTGAGCTCCAAGCAGGGTCAGTGATGAGAGGGGAGGAGTTGTTACAGACCTTAAAAGACCAGGAGCTTGGGAAAGACTCTCTGACACTTTTCACTGGAGAATAATGGCATTTTTCTGGACGCATGAATGGATAAATGAAAAACACCAAAAACACTAGTTTGATAAACACCATTTATCAAACATGGTGTAAAGTGAAACTGGCTCAGTTGCCCCTAGCAACCAATCAGATTCCACTTTTTATTCCTCACAGACTCTTTGCAAAATGAAAGGTGGAATCTGATTGGTTGCTAGGGGCAACTGAGCCAGTTTCACTTTACACCATGTTTGATAAATCTCCCTCCATGTTTCTCCTTGACCTAACAGCTACCTAAGAGTGTCAGCAGTTAGGAAAGGGAATTGCGTTTGGCAGATTTACTGTAACCCAGGTACATCAAAATAGTCTGATACTTACATTTGATATTGACAAAGTGCAATATCAAAGTGCAGAAGCGATAGGTACTTAAAAGAGATACAATGAGAAAAGAAGATATGTCAACTTTGTGCATGATAAAAACTGGGGGGAAAACAGCAAAAATGTAAATAACATAGATGGTTTAAGTTCATCAAAAATTAAACTAGAGGGACCTATAAGTGACTATACGTATACACAGGAGAATTAGATTTCAGATTTTATGCCAGTCTGGTTAAATTTGTGATCTGAGGGCACAGTTTGAATTCAGCCAGCAGCTCCATGATCTAAAGGGACAAGGGGGTGTGTGACTGTATATTGCCTTTATTGCCCATTGGCCTAACTTATCGGCTGTATTGGTGAGACATAGCCTCAAATACATTCCTATAATATGTGCCAAAAGTAACACTCAAACACAATGTCTTATGGGTATGAATTCATTATGAAATATAATAAATGGTGTAAAGCCTCCCTCAGGATGACTTCTGCAGCAGATTAGTCTGCTCTTGTGAAGTGGTTATGTTAGTCCAGCTGACACATAAATATATATATAAGCTCTCAGACATATGCAGACTACCTCTATTGTTTGTCTTCAAAGCGCCACATCACCAATGCACTCAGCCAGCACTATACAATGAACTGAGTCAATGTGGACCATAAATATTTAATAGCCACCTTAGCGTGTAGGAGGGTAAAGGTGTGGCCTTCCAGCACAACGGCTAATCTGGTAATGTACAGATTAAACCAGACTGCAAATACCAAGTATACAGGGGCGTAGCTAAAGACCCCCTCCCCTCCCAATCACACAGTCAGAGACACAATAAACAGTTATATCCAGTGACTCACAGGTGACGTCTGATCTGAGTGGCTCAATTTCGCTTTCTTCTCCAGGCTCCCATAAAGACTTCTTCCGATCACATCCCATGTATGCATATTTTGCTGCCCAGATTTTTCTTTTTCTTTACACTCTATAGCTCCTAAATTGTTTCACAATAATCCCTGATCTAAATAATTATGGACCACATTACTTTCTAATGTACTGTGCCAGTGTTTTCCACAGATCTGTCCCATAATGTTGTGCCACTACATCCAAATGATCTATATCACTGTCCCCTAATGACGTATAACTGTGCCCCTTATGAACTGTGCTGCTGTCCCTTCTTTAAAAAAAAAACAACAACAAACAAAAAACTGTTTTATTCAGTTTTTGTTAATTAGGCAAAGGAATAACAGAACAACATAGCATGTCCCCAAACATTGGAGAGGTATACATTGCAGTATGAGGATACAGAACAAATCTAGCACCTAATGGTCAAGAGTACCTAAGCAAGTAGAATAAGCAATAGCTGGGGGCGGGGGTAGAGAAAAAGGGATAGAGGGGGGGGGACTAAGGAAATAGGGGGGGGGAGAAGGTACATGGAGGGGAGAGTAAGGGGGGTTATGGGAGGGGGTATAAGGGGCATAAAACATAATGTCATACATCAAACGAACTTCATAACCAGGGTCATCCACCGCCACTGAGTGTCATGTAAGGATAGACAGAAAATAGCTAAAGGTAACATTAGGGTCAGATCTTTAGCAGTGCAAAATCATGGTCTCATTTTAGCAGACCGCTGCTGTCCCTTCTAATGTACTGTGACACTGTCTCCTAATGTACTGTGACTCTGTCCACTCTATTGTACTGCGCTACTGACCACTCTTATGTACTGCCTCCATTAATAATCTGTCCCTTAATAAACTGTCCACTATTAGTGTTTCCTGATCAGTGGCTCTCCAGTTACAGAACTACAATTCCCAACAGGAACTTTCAGCAAGACATGATGGGAGTTTCAGTTGTGCAACACCTAGAGAGCCACAGATTGGGGAACATTTGTATGGTATACATATTTTTTAAGGATTTTTGGGCACTTTTTTATTTGGCATTTTACCATCTGCTTCGATCCGTTTCTTTTATAATGTAAGTCAATGGAAAACGGATCCAAGCAGATGGCACACAATTGCATCTGTTTTCGCATATTTTTCACCCATAAAACCGATATGTTAAGCGGACTGCAAAAAACGCAGTGTGAACCCAGCCTTGGACACTTTTCCTTCATGGCTGGCATTTGTGGTTAATAAATTTGGTTCATTTTACAACTACTATTAAACAAATCTGTTTCTGTTGAAAAAATTGCAAGGGGTCTAAAACATATATTGTATTTGGCACAGACCACAAACAAAACCTATATTTGGAAATAGCCCTGGATTCTACTTCTATGGCATACTTGGCTTAGTAAATCTCCTTTATTGTTTTAAAGTATTTTATTGTTTACAGTAAATAGCAGTGGGTTTCGTGCCTTCTACGTGCCATGCCTCTTGTTATCAGTGAGATACTCAGGTTTCATTTTAGAGGAGGAGGAAATAAAAATTCCTGTGTGTCCTGATGTGGAGTGCCTTCCCCCAGGCTTGTGCTGATGATTCAGACCTGGAGAGTTGCAGGCGCTGATGTCATTGTTTCACCTGAACCGGTTACTGAGAAGTTTAAAAAAATTACAAAGCAAACATCCTGGAAAGTCAGTGTAAAACACAGTCCCAGGAACGGCCATATATGGACAGGAAATGTGACAGGTGTGATTGACCGCTCTCGGCTATACACCCAACCAAGAGACATAACAGGAAAATAATAGGTATTTTTTGTCAGTTACCACTACCCTACCCTAAACCTCCTCGCACATGACTATGCATGCGCAGCATTTTTTCATAAAATGGAGGTACTATTTAAGCACTGTACGATACTTTTATGTGGGTACTGTATGTCACTATTATGTGGGTACTGTATAACAAGAATGTCATTCTCTACCAGGGCTGAAAAAGGAAGTATGTAGTCGCACTACTGAAAAGCAGAATATTTGTGGAGCTGGTTATGCAAATAAAGGATGTAGTTATGCAGATCAGAACTGTGGTATTGTAGCATTTGTTTGTTGCTTGTTCTATCTCAAAAACACCCAGGTTCTTGTGTGTTCTAGGTGCATTTAAATTTGTGATATTTTGTGCCGAATTTGCTCATTCTCCATAGCCCCAGTTACCAGTGAGATACCTAGTATCATGTAAGTCTATGGCACAGGGTCACCCACTGGAGACCGAGGAGGGAGCTCTGTCTCATAAGGTTCCACTGTATACGGTGGGGAGAATACGCACTTGAAAGCCCATTCAGACTTCAAATGCACAATACATTTACATTACAGAAATAGATAGAAAAAACACTTTAGGTACACTTTAAGCAAGCATTGTGCTAGCTTGTACTAAAGTCCCTGCCCTATATAGACTCTAACCCAATCATCTTGCCATCCCAATTTGACTGTTGTCAAAGCTACTGTTGTTGACTCTATCATTTGGCATTTTACAGCAGTAAGGGTTACGCACTATATGACCCTATTCTTTGACCAGTATAATAGTTGTATTACTTTCCATTCCCTCCATAAAATGGTAGAAATGGCCAAACCCCAGAAACTTCCACAGAATTTCACAGATCCATCCTGCAGAGTATCACAGCTCTACCACTAGCACTTGATGTATTGACATTTATTTGCTTTTGTTGCTCTTTTGCAATTACTGTGGGTAAATGGCCTGTAATTAAAGCTGAGTGCTACAACATCCTGAGTATTGATACCGCTGCATGGTGACTGGGTGTGCCTGCTAAATGCATATAGTAGCTTCTATATCAGTAATGCTGGTTTCTATTGCTTGGTTTGGATGTTAGTGTAGGAGGAGGGGGTGGCCAGTCCTGTACATGGAGACAGTAGTCTACTCTGGGAAAAGCGTTTGCAGATTGCTGAAATTATACAATCATGTATTATGTCTAAACTTCCATTATTCCAACCCAGAGACATTATGCAATAAGGTGCTGTTTTGTTGATTTTCACATATAAAAATAAAATGTTCTCATGGTAGAGCATTATGTGGATTATGTGTAAGCCACCCAGTAATAGACTTAGAAGAAGACTGAGGCTTCCTTCAAACATGAATTTTACATGGAGTTATTTAGCTTAAAACTTCCCCCTAAAAAAGCTACGAGTAGTTTTTAGGAAGTTTTGGCATTTTTTATATATAAAAAATATACTAAAAAAACAAGGCTTCAAGCTGCTACATAGACATAAGAATAACAAAGTTAACAGATGGCAGAATGTGGTAAGGCTAAAATTCCTGTGATCCATAAGGAAAAAAACAGCTTGGTCCTGAAGCTTTTTTCCTGTACATAATATGAAAACCTCATTAGCTGTTTATTAGTTATTTTCGCTTCTGGGATTCCACAATGGCTGCACTTGCCACCCAGCCTTCTCTAAATCCTAAATGACATAAAACTTCCACAGTACAAATCAGTGCTTCTCAGTTCCAGTCCTCATGGCCACCAACAGGTAATTGAGGATTTCCTTAGGATTTCCAAGGTGATATAATATGAGGTATTATGACAGGTGTATGGGATATCCTCAGACATGACCTGTTGTTGGGCCAGGACCAGAGTTGAGAAGCACTGGTATAAAGTACAATCACTTTCATCCATGTTGTTACATGAGAGACACTTCAGAACTACAGTGACAAGTCCTAATACTTGAATCCTTAAGTAAACTTTTATTTGTGCTTCTCAGACATGCGTGTCGTCACACAAGGACTCTTGAGGCTCCTTTATTGTCCTGTAAGCAATGTGGATGTATGGCGCTGTGTTAATACATTTTTCTAGTGGGTGAGGACACTGAGAAGACAATAAAGCAATGTTGTTTTAAAACTCTCACAAAAGGGAAATTTTCGTATACCTTTCACCAGCTAAGACTCCATTGTATAATGCTGGGTATCTCTCATGTTAGGTGTTTACTATCTGTTTGTTGTAGCCTATAGGCCTGTCACCTATAGTGGAAAAACTACAGTTGTGTCAGCAGCTTCTCCAACCGCTGATCACCGGGGAGTTGCTACCCTTAAATGATGGGGGGTTTCCTAGGCAGACTAGTTATGTATGTGTTTCGGTCTCTTGATGCAAATAAGAATGTCCCAATTTGTTGACAGCAAGCAGAGATCTTGAATATGGAGTGGCCGTTAAAACACAAAATATATTAATGGCCGGTCTCTGAAAAGATCATCCCGGCCGGTTCTGCAGTACTGCGGTACCAGCCAGATGATGTTTTCGGCCGCAGTGTTCTGATGCGGGCGCATCCGTGCATGCCCGCATCAGAACTCCCCACTGCACATGCTCCACGGTGTGCACTGACATGGTTTTCTACGCCCGCTATTCACTGAATAGCGGCCGCAGAAAACAGACATGTCAGTTGTTTGCGGCACCGCGAGAGATCCTGGCCGGAGCGTATACTATGTATATACGCTCCGTCCGGGATTCCTAAGCAGCAATGGACGCATATTTCCGTATAAATCACGGCCGTGGTTTTACGAAAATGTACGGTGTGTGTACATAGCCTCAAAATGGTAAGAGATTGATATAAAATGTGTGTTAGAAGATTACAGAACCCTGCGGGTTTATATAAAGTCAGAAGACCCCTTTACTAGTCGGCGTTCCCATGAATAATAATAATAAGATCCGCTATGTGCAGGTGACAGGTGCTCCTTACAGCATCTCCGCCTACATTTAATAGGAAGGTCTATTTGTTTTCACACACTGCACGGTAGATATTTTGTTACACCCCATAACTCTGGATACAAGGGATTATTTATGCACACCCAGGAACTTTCCTTGTCTGGATCTTGTTTCTCTCTTTATTCTTGCAAAGGCTGCTTGATGCCATTAATTCACTGCAGACTTAACAAAGCCAAGACAAGTGGTCTATTGTGGCCAAAAAGTGTCTAGTTACATTTGAGAGCTTTGATTTGGGTTTCCAATGTGCAGATGCAAGCACACCGTGATTGTGTTGTTATTCATACTGAGTGTATTGTCCTAAGTGCCCATAACTATTTAAAAAATGGATAGGGAAACCACTAGAAGAGTTCTAACAAAGGTATGTGCCTGCAGCCCCCTGTACTTTCATGTCCCCATGACAACACTTCCTGTTCCTCATTCTATCTGGTCTATTCAGTGTAGATGTAAATTATTAATTTGAATAGTGGCAATTATGTTTTTAAAGGCTAGATGGTGATTTATGGAACACCGCATGTCCCTCTGATAACACCAAATGTGTAATGAGAGTTTAGGGATAAAAAAGGAACAGGCTTCAAGACATGATAAAGCATAATGTTTTTATTTTTGCAGACAGCTGCAAATATTGCTAATTATTATTTTTTATTATTATTATTATTATGCAAGGGTGAACATCCTATGAACTGGCAGGAACACAGAGTCGGCGTCATTGGTCATTGTGTATTTTATAACAAGATGTCTGCAACTATTTTTGGACCAGACTAGAAAGGAGTGGTTGAATATTACATCATCCATACATGACCGCACACCTAAACTGTATTTCTACAACAGTCCAAACATGCAATTATTTCCTTCCCCATCTGGGTGCTATGTTATGAAACTTTATGGGTTGAGTTGATATGAGAAGCAAAAGGACTGTAAGAAGCTGGTGGCATTGTTGTCCACTTATTGTCAATACAATTTTAACTTCCTTTGTACTCCATAGCAAAGAAATGTTGAGAGCAGATAACTAAGATGTTTATTATTCAGGAGGCTGGGATAGCTTTGTCATCCATTTTGGTTGTGAAGAATCCCAAAAGCAAAGATACAGCTCAATGATTGATAGCGCATCCTATATATAGGCCATCAATAGATTATTGAAAACCCTCAGTATTAAACGTGATGGAAGCAGCACTGTGCAGGTATATGCAGTACCGTTTCATCCATTAAAATTAATATTGTGAATTAAAACAGTCAAATAATCGTAATGGTAAAAAGGTTATACAGGATTAGAAAAAGGTGCTATTTCTGACAGAAAGCAGTAATGTCTTCTAATCCTGGATGATACGCCATAACATTATATGATACCCCTTTAACATTGCTAAAATGATATGCATTATACTCTTGAGTTCCCTCTAGTGATGGCTATAAGCACCCAGAATGTTATCATTTGATTTTATGCCTATGCAGGGGTTTGGAGCTCTGTATCTCTGTAGCTATTGTGATGGACCACATATGTCTCATGCTAGGGAGTTAGGGAGGTACCCATTAATTGTGAATAAAGAGGATCAGCAATAAGTGTAGAATGCCCCCCCCCCCTCCCATGTAATCTCCTGAATACAGAAAATAAGGTGTGCATTTTAGGTGGACCACATGAAATTATTCTATCGATGCTTGTCCAGGGATGCAGAAGTGGTGAAGTCAGTATTTAACCTCCTTAAATTACACCCCAGTTGATGCAGAAACAACAATGCCCATTATAATTAAAGCTCAGTATGTCTGACTGGAAGTGATTCAGGTCTATTGTCACATCCTGGAAATTCTATGCAGCCATTATATCTGAAAGTTGGGTGACCACCACTGTGGCTACTGTCCTAGTGACAATAGAGTAAATAAATTTTTTATCTGTATTTTTTCCAGTTGACTTTGAGAAGTGTGAAGCACAGACGGTGATAAACTATGTCTCAGAAGACCAACATTTTCAAGTCCAAGATGACGGTTCAATCATAGTAAAGAATCACCTAAAACTTCATAAACAAAGAAAGTTCAAGATCCTTGCATTCGATGAAAAAAATATTTTGTCTTCCACCACTGTGACCCTGAAGAAGGAACATGATCACCACAGATGGGTGGGTAAACTAATTCAGTGGCTGACCCACAGTTATGTGCTAGAAATGTTATTTGTTTTAGAATAACTTAAAGAACACCTGGATTTTAACCTTTTTTCTGATTTATCACTAAGATTATTTAGGTTATAGAAGATTAAAAAGATATAGTTGCTTTCGTTCAAAAACAGTGCCCCACCTATATTCAGGTTGTGTGTAGTATTGCAATTTGTCAATATTAATAACTCCAGTGAAACAAGCTGCAATACCATGCTATGAGCTGTGTGGTTTCTATAAGAAAGCAGCTTGGTTTTTTCTTATCCTTTATAACCTATGGTAATATGGTTGGCAGGACCTGAATTTTACACTTTATTTGCACTGTCCAGTCACTGTACGTGTCAGGAAAGCTGTGTTAAATGTATCTTATTTACCCAATGTAGTGTCCTTTTGCCTTTTTTTGAGCTAGTATTACCTATAAGCAACAGATACCGCTTGTTTTACTGTACAGTGGCATATATCAGAAGTGTACACATACGAAATACGCCCAAATGCTGCAAATACCGTGTGAACGCAGCCTTAATTGTTCCATTCAGATAAAGAAAGAAAATAACATTGTAAAACATAAAGGATACACAAATGTATGTGACAGATAGTAACCAATCACAGCTCGTTGTGGCTAACACAAACAGTGCTGTGATTGGTTGCTATCTCACTAAGAAAAATTACATTTATCTCAGATTAATAAATGTGGGCCAATATTTTATGGGGGAAAAAATTTTAATTTTTTTTCTTTATTTTGATCTGTGTAGTCTGGTCATGGCCATCACAAAAACTCTGAGCAAAGCCTCATAAGAAAGAAGAGAGACTGGGTGATCCCTCCGATATCCTGGCCTGAAAATGAGAGAGGTCCATTTCCCAGACAGATGATTCAGGTAGGTTGTACAGCACTATGGCAGATGGAGTAATACATACAATACAGAGCTACCTCTCCTGTTGTGTGTTTCGGCTGGGGTGCATACAGTAATGGTTGTCAGTGAGTTTTATGAAATTTCCTTTTGTTCTGTTACAGATTAAATCTAGTAGAGCGGATGAGCTAAAGGTGTTGTACAGCATCACAGGGCAGGGGGCTGATACTCCTCCTGTAGGAATCTTTAACATGGAGAAATCAACTGGTTGGTTAAGTGTCACCAGGCCGCTGGACAGAGAAGAAATACCAAGATACAATGTAAGATATAAACTGTAAGATATAAACTGAAGATTTGTGAAGTGTTCATGGCCTGTGACATCTGATGAGTTTCTGTATTTCCAGATTTTTGTTCATGCTGTATCCACAAATGGAATAAAAGTGGAAACCCCGATAGAAATTAACATCACAGTCACAGATCAGAACGATAACCGTCCATACTTCACCCAGCAAGTCTTTGAAGGTGTAGTGGCTGAGGGTTCCATGCCAAGTAAGTTATATCAGTTTCCCAGTAACACACTGCTTGCATGTTTAAGTAGACCCAGGGGCGTAACTACCACTGTGGCAGCCATAGCAGCTGCTATGGGGCCCACCACATCAGGGGGCCCTGTTGCCTGTTCCTGAAATACACTGGGCCTCCTATTAGGTGACCAAGCGGGCCTCCCAGGTTCTGCAAATGTCCCTTTAACGGCAAGCACTCCTGAAGAGCCCTTGCAGTTATAACTAGACTTGATGGCTGAGTGGTCAGTCGGGAATGGGGGCCCCAATCAAAAATTTGCTATAGGGCCCAGCCATTACTTGTTACGCCCCTGAGTAGACCCATACACCTAAAGTTAAATAACGATAGTCATCCTTAGGGCCCTATTCCACCGGACGATTATCGTTCAGATTATCATTAAATCGTTCGAATCTTAACAATAATCGTTCGGTTGATTAGCAGTTAACGATTACCGACCAAATGAGAAATCGTTGATCGCTTTATAAGACCTGGACCTATTTTTATCATTGCTCGTTCGCAAAACGTTCTCAAATCGTTTGCATCGAATAAGACGTCGTTCGGTCGTTCGCAGTAGATACCAACGCAATAGCGAAGAAATAGTGAAGAAAAAATGTTTGCAAATACGATCATAAATAACGATTATCGTTCCATGGAAATGAGTGAACGTTTTCAGGTCTTTCGCAATAGCGGTCGTTTGAGATTGTTAATCGTTAACGATTATGCGAACGATAATCGTCTGGTGGAATATTTAGAAATTAAATGGTGCAATTTACAAAGAGTGATTAAAATGATGAACCTTTAGTGATTTGTGGAGTATAGGTAGTATATTAGCTGCAAGTGGTCTTATACCAGCTAAAGTGATACTTGGCTGCTTATGCGTAATGCATGTACACAGAGAATGGGAGGCATTTATTAAGTCCGGACGTAAAGATGCCCCCGCAGCTCCGGCGCTACGGAGATTTATGTAGAGGCGGACTGCCTCTACATAAATCCCGTGCGCGCCGTTGCGCACCGCCGAAAACCTACACCAGCTGAGGACTGGAGTAGGTTTTCGGCGTACATTTTGGCGGAACGGATGATAAATCGCGCGGACTCTGAGTCCGCGCCCTCCATTCCGCCCCCTTTCCGCCCCCTGGCGTACTCGGCGGAAAGTGCCGATTTGCAAATATTTTATTCGCAAATCGGCCATTTGCATATAAAAAAATACGCAAATCGGCACTTTCCGCCGAAAATCATCCGTTCGCCGGATGATACATGTGGCCCAATGTGTCTAAGGCTACGTTCACATTAGCGTTCCGTAATCCTTTTCCGTTTTAGAGAAAGCGAAACGGAAATTGCCAGATCCGTTATAATCCCCATAGGTTTCAATGATATTTTATTGTGCTCCGTTTGACCAAATAGTGCTCCGTTAGCATGCAATCCATTCAAGTTCAGTTTTTCTGAACGGACAAAAAAATTGTGTTTGCAGTATTTTTTTTTTCCATTTTCAAAAATGGAACTTAAATGGATCGATGCAATCCGATGCGATCAAGTTTCCGTCCCATTCCGTTTTCTAGTTGGAGCATGCGCAGAAAGGGAAAGAAGACAGGAAGTTCTTCTGGGAAGGAATGGGAGGAGCTGGGGGGAAAAAAACTGTGAAAAACGGACACGAACTGAATTACAAACGGATATCATCGGAAGCAAACGGACGGCAAGCTTCCACTAATTTTACTAAAATAAACGGATACACTAACATTTTTGGCTATCCGTTTGCATCCATTAGCAAATCAGTCTTTAGCTATCGGTTTACAAAAAATGAACAGATCCGTCAGTTTCATGTAAAAACGCCAGTGTGGCCAAGCCCTAACTAGTATATTGTCTTTAATAGCTTCCTGTATTAGCCAGTATTGGTCACTAGATGGCAGTATTGTATCACTACATTGCTTTAGTATCAGCAAACCTGAAACTAGGCTTAAACGTCAATGTTAAACGGTGTATTTACACAGGCAGATTTATCTGACAGATTATTGAAGCCAAAGCCAGGAACAGACTATAAACAGAACAGGTCATAAAGGAAAGAATGAGCTTTCACCTCTTTTCAAATCCATTCCTGGCTTTTGCCTCAAAAATCTGTCAGATAATCTGTCTGTGGAAACACACCATTACACTCCTCATAGAGGAAACATGAACATTTGGCCATGATGGACACTAGCAGTTATTGAAAGTGTATGGCCAGCTTTAGGCTAGGCAACTATTTTACCAGTGGGACAATCGATTATGTTAGGTGTGTACTGACCATTGGGGCAGTAACTGAGGGCCCATAGTCCTTCTGTCAGAAACCCTAACCCCTTAACTGTTTTCTCTACTTTGGACAATTTCTACTTGTTAAGGCCTTATTACACAAGACAATTATTTGTCAAATCAGGCAGCTACTGCCCTGTGTAATAGGGCCAGCGATCATCCCTATCAGTCTGACTTGTGTAATAGGATTGTTTTATCAAAACCTTTAACAAGTACAGAAAATGAGCTTTTTCCTGCATTCCTATCAGTTTGTAAATCAATATAAATGAATGACTAATTTAAAAATTGCATTTTGCATAGATTCACTGATCTATTCCTTTGTTTTCAGGTACACCTGTGATGACAGTTACAGCATTGGATATTGATGATGCAATTACTATGAATAATGGGATTATTGCCTATAGTATAAGCAAACAAGAACCAGCATTACCTTCATCAACTATGTTTGCGATCAATTCTGAGACTGGTCTGATCAGTGTTTTGCAAACTGGCCTTGATCGAGAGGTATGAGATTTATGTGGACTTTATACAGAATGTTCTTTATATTCTGTTGTAAACATTTCTTACTTTTTAAGTTTATAGTGTCCCCTTGTGTTCTAAATGTTGTCCTCTATTTATATAGCAGCTGATATTTCACATCTTAGAGGCATTCACATGTTCCGTGTGTGGTCCATATATATGGATGATTTGCTACAGAACAGGCTTGGGAACTCCTAACATCATCATTCAGTATAATGCTGTGAGCTCCGAAATTGTTACTGTTACTGTACTGTACTGTACATGTTACTGTACTGAGACACTGTGAGTTCCGAAGTCCGGTCCGTAGCATATCATCCATGCACGGACAGTAATTGCAGAATTTCTTTAATGCTTCCTTATCCTGCCTGATGATCTGGGAAGTTGACCGCTGAACGGACATTGTTAGTGACACCCATGCCAAAAAATTTATGCTTACCTCTCCACACTCCCCCAGTGGTCTCCTGCCTAGTTTCTGTGTTCCCCGCTGACTGCAGCCACCATGTCCAAACTCATCTCTACATTGACAGTCCACTCAATCAACCACTAGCTGCAGCGCTGTCCAATCTTAACCAGGGATTGGCTGAGCAGGCTGTCACTGCAGAGCAACAAAGGTTAGTGGGGAATGCCAAAACAAGGAAAGAGGACACCGGGGAAGCGTGAAGAGGTAAGTATCCTTTAAATCCGCCATTGTCCGTGCATTAACTATTACACGGAGCGATGTGCAGCCAGCGACCAGTGATTAGACATATTGAAAAACAACAATCCCCCAATGAGTGAATGATTGCTCATGCCTTGGCTGATCGTCGTCTTTATTACACGGAGCGATATCTGCCCGATTTGCCCTGGGCATTTGAGGTTTGATCTCACACACACACACACTTTTCACATAAAACCCCTATATAATTATATATATATATATGACAGCATATTAATAAAAACATTTTGTACATTTACAGACACATCCTCAATACACTTTGATTGTCATAGCAACGGATCAACAAGGCAATGGCTTTGCCACTACGGCTACAGCTATGATCACTGTGACAGACACCAATGACAACCCTCCAGTTTTTGATCCAAAAACAGTAAGTAGAGAGATTGCTTTGTTACAATGAAAAGCCTTTGTCTTAGAGGCCAGGGGTTAATTTTTCTCTTATTTTTCAGTACACTGCACAGGTTCCTGAAAATCGTGTTGGCTTTGAAGTTGCACGCTTGACAGTCATGGATGACGACTCTCCCAATACAGATGCATGGCGCGCTGTGTATAGGATCACCAAAGGCAATGAAGCCAATGTTTTTGGGATAACTACCACTGAAGATAACATGGGCCTCCTAACAACTACAAAGGTAAAGAGAGTGTCATCATTCTGCATCTCTACAAAGAAGCGGAAGAGTTAAGCAACTGGCGCAAGCACTTAAAGCGTAACTGTCATTTCAGGGTCATTTTTCTGAAAACATTAAATATCAACAGTACAAGCGATTTTAAGAAACTCTGTAATAGGTTTTATGTACTAAAAGAGTTTCCTTCTGTACTGAAAAAGCAATCTCCCAGCCTCCCCCCTCACATCAAATGAAGCAGGATTTCTGTCTCCATTATGTGGCTATGGAGAGGGGAGGGGCTGTTAGGAGTGACTGAGCACGGAGGATTTCTGCACAGCACAACACCCTGCAATCTTCTCTCAGTAAGTTCATAGATAAGCACTGACCTTTCTCACACCTGAATCCAGCGTTTTAGGTGCCCAGAGAGTCTAGAAACAGCTGACCTTCATGTCACCTCTTCCTGCTTCCTCATCTCCCTCAGCCCCTCCCCCCTTCATAGGCTTACAATGGAGAGAGCAGAAACCGTCTTCACTGGCTTTTCTGTAATGAAGACGTGTTTGCCTGATAATGCACAGATAAGAAGTCAAGGGGGGGAGGCTGGGAGATTGCTTCTTGAGTACAGAAGGAGGCTTTTTTGGCTGATGAAACCTATTACAGAGTTTCTTAAAATCGCTTATACTACTGATTTCTGCAATAAAAAAAACATGACAGTTACTCTTTAATCCATTAATTCTCATGCAAGGCTTACAGTAGAACAGAGTATTTTAGAAGAGGGATGTGTGGAAGGGAATGGCAGAAAATGTAATATTTTCTTGATTTTTTTTTTATTTTGCAGGGTCTGGACTTTGAGACAAAAAGAGAGTACATTCTGTTGGTGGCGGTTACAAACAAGGCAAATTTTTCAGTGCCTCTCGTGACTTCCACAGCTACTGTGACAGTAACTGTTTTGGATGTCAATGAGGCTCCAGTGTTTGACCCCCCAGAAAAAACTGTTAGAGTCCCAGAGGATCTGGCCAGTGGGCAGGAGGTCGCATCCTATAACGCTCAGGATCCTGACAAGGCACAGACTCAAAAGATCACGTAAGTTGGCTACATGTTATCTCATAGAAAGCGCATGCTTCCTTGTCAAGCCTATCACAGATGGTCCCCAGTTAACCAATGCATGTGGCCATATATGTGGCAATAAATTCAGGTATGCATGCCGTGGCCCAGGGCACTGAATGCTGTGTTGTACCAGCTGGTGGGCTATGCTGTTTTGGGGGCCACTTGTCACAGTGGCCAGGAGTGGCAGTACCCACCCGAGGACGCAGGCACCAGACCTTGGTAGAACTGGTGTAAGGTGTAGGTGTAGTAGCAAGGTGTGACGTAATTAATGACCTGACTTAAACAGTGCTTTACTTGAAAAATAACCTCAGTGCAATACAAAATATAAAGTAGAAAAATACTGGTTACAAATGCTAGTGCAAGAATACTTGAGAAAGAGCTTGGAGGTGGACTTGAATAGAAGAAGAAAGAGTGGAGACTTGAGTGCGAGGGTAGTATAGGGGTCAGGTAGGATCTATTGTCTAAATAGTAACAGTGCTCTGCCTGGATGTGTGTAGAAAGTATAGTTTCTTGAAGAACTTATGTTTAGATATAGCTTGATATCTGACCGCTTCACTTGGGTGGTATAAGGTGATACAGGGAACCACCTTTGGTGGGACACTACATGCATATATTCCAACTTGGTACTTATGTTTTGAATGTAAGACCCTACACTACTAAAGAAGAGACATAAAGTGAGTTTTGCATTTACTATAAGTGCAGCATTTTTATTTTAGGCTAGACTGACTATAGTCTTTATGACCTTATTTTCTGTTGGTGTATGTCCTGTGCAGGTATTACATTGGTAATGACCCAGCTGGATGGCTGTCTGTAAACCCAGAGAATGGCATTATTACTGGAAATGGCCAACTGGATCGAGAGTCGATGTATGTCAAGAACAACATGTATAAAGCCATCATCTTAGCTGTTGACAATGGTAACTATTGAATAATACTGAAGAATATTGATTCCTACCTGAAGCTTAGAAAACAGGAACAAATGTCATTGGATGTCAGGGACAAGGTCACTGGGTTTCCTTTAAGTCATTTACATTGACCTCAAGGTTACAGGCAAAGGCCCAGAATTAATAATTTGCTTGAGACAAAAATCAGACACAAATCAGAATGTGGGAACAGGGGAAAAATAAGTCGCCTTCTTGTTTTGCAAAAACAGGTTGTAAATAATGAGCATGTTTATTATGTTTTTACACCCGTGCTGAGTTACAGAGGTTTTTCTCTACTGTGTGTGCACTGATGGTCAATTCCCATTGGTCAAAATGTTTAATGTCTATGAGCTTACCAGTTTTATGAAAATAAAACTTTGTGTTCAGTTTTTCACAATTTTAAGACCTCTGCCTGTTGTCAGTGAATTTAAATATTTAGGGTCTAGATTCAGAAGCTGACATAGCTACCAACATAGGTTCTTTGTTCTGTTTTGTAAAAACCCATTTACATTAATCAACTTACATAAGATGCACAGGATGTGTTACAAAGTTGCAGAGTTGTCATGTGAAAAAGCAAATGAATGCAAAATCGACATTGTGTGTAGTTCTACATGAAATGTATTGATGTACCTGACTCTATGCTTTTCTTTACAGGTTCTCCAGTTGCTACTGGAACAGGGACCCTCCAACTAATACTGCTGGATGTAAATGATAATGGACCCTTTTTAGAAGACCGAGACGTAATAATGTGTCAGAGGAGCCCCAACCCACTACTTATCGGCATAATTGACAGAGATGAGAAACCAAATACAGATCCTTATACAGCAGAGATCAACCGTGAGGCCCGTGACAACTGGACAGCCACAGTGGTGAATAACCGTAAGTAACAAAATGGAACCACCATATTTACTTTTGAATTCTCTTCAAAGGGGTCTTCTGCTGTATATAACTCCAATTAGGGCATTCTGAGTTTAAAAATACAGTATACCCCTCATATACCCCCCAAAAATACTACCCAAGATTTGTACCCCATTTACTGTACAGTCAATACACCTTGAGGCTATGTTCACATGTAGTATGAGACCGGCAGTTCCGTGACCTGACTGGGTCACGGAACGGCTGGTCTCAGAAAAGATCATCCCGCCCAGTACTGCAGTTTTCTACTGCTCCACTAGGGTTCCCGGCCGGAGTGTATACTATGTGTATACACTCCGGCCGGGATTGCCTCAGCCTGAAGCACTACGTAAGTACCACAGGAATCACGGCCGTTGTGACAACGGCCGTGATTTCTGCTGAATTTACCTAGTGTGAACATAGCCTGAATTTGTATGTTACGTATGATAGTTTAACTATGGTTATAAATATAGAAAGATAAACTAGACAAGGACAAGTTAGCCAACCAGTTGCAGTAAAATTTCATTTAAAGGGATGGGGTCACAAAGAAAACTAGTCTTTAGCAATGCATTATGGTAAATTAAACACATTTTAAATGGTTCAAAAGATATAGACTAACAAATCCCCTATGTGTCTGCTTTGTTCCACTATCTTGGGTCACTCATGCTCAGTTCAGTTGCAGTCACATGATCTGTCCCATTAGTACTGGCAGTTGGTTTTCACTTCATATGCAGGCAAGGGGGATTGTGGGAAACTGCACGGTTGCATGGCAACAGAAGGGTCACAACTTAGAGAAGAAACTAGGGAGTAGATCTATATGGGGGAAGCAAACTGGAACAGGGATGTAAGCTACTTGACTAAAAACAACACATTTGTTCTCCTTTATATAATATATATGATTTTACTCTGTGCTTCATGACACCACCCCTTTAATTTCTAGGTATATGTAGTCACTTCTGTTGACTGATTCCATTTTCTATTAGCAGTATAGTAATATTAACTATTCAATTTTGTTTTGTTTTGCAGAATTTGAAATCAAACCAAAAAAAGATCTGGCAGAAGACATATATACAGTGCTGGTCACCATAATGGATAGTCAGATGCTTAAAAACACAACTACTCTAAAGATACAAGTATGCCAATGTCAAGACGGCACTACCTGTAATGAAGCAAAGGCACTGGCTGGAGGGATGGGGATCCCTGTCATACTTGGTATACTTGGAGGCATCTTGGCACTTTTAAGTAAGTCTTTCTCTCAATTTACAATAGTTATTAAAGGACAACTCCGACGAAATTTTTTTTTTAATCTTATTTAACACACATTACAAAGTTATATAACTTTGTAATGTGGTTAAATACCCGGTCTGGCCCCCTTCCCCCACTTTCGGACCCCCGACCCCCCCGCCCGGAAGTTAAAGAATGTATACATTACCTATTACGATCGTCACGGTCCTCTTCTCCCGGGCGGCATCTGGTGACGACGATGTCAGAGCCGGGGGGGCGGTCCGGGTCTCCTTCCTCCTCGGCATCTTCATAGAGAGTGAATGGGACAGAAAAGGTTGCTGGTGCACATGCGCACCAGCAGCCTTTTCATTGGCTGGAGCGCATCACATGGCTTCCAGCTTGCTCAGCCCTGATTGGCTGAGGTTGCTGAAAGCCATGTGATGCGCTCCAGCCAATGAAAAGGCTGCCGGTGTGCAAGCGCACTGGCAGCCTTTTCTATCCCCAGGACCCGGAAGTCAGAGACATCGCTGGACGGCGGTGACGGTGAGGCGGACGGCGGGCGAATGGAGTGGCGATCGTCACCAGAGGGATGGTGAGTATGGTGTCTGTCTGTGTCTGTTGTTTTTTTTTGGGGGGGGGGGTCCCACCGGAGTTGTCCTTCAAAGAGAATGTATGATGTAGATTTTTCTTTTACTGATTGGAGTCCAATACTAAATCATGTTCTTTTTTTTCTAATCTGTTTCTATTTTCTAATTGTAATTTTATACATTTCATTTATTGTATTGTACTGTTATGAACATATGCTCATTAATATAATATATAAATAATAATATAAGCAAGTTGTGATAAACCTTGATAGGTTGTAATGTATATTTTGGTTTTCTATTTGCAGTACTGCTGTTACTTCTCCTGCTGTTTGTCAGGAAGAAGAAGGTTGTTAAGGAGCCATTACTACCTCCTGAAGACGAAACACGTGACAATGTGTATCATTACGATGAAGAGGGTGGAGGAGAGGATGATCAGGTACTGTACCATGAAGATCTATTGTCATAATTATCAACTGCTTGCTGAACAACTGATTAAAATTCCATACTTCTCTTCAAGGAGTTTGACCTGAGTCAGCTTCACCGTGGTCTTGATGACCGTCCAGAAATCATGCGTAATGATATTGCACCAACAATGTTGTCAGCCCCTCAATACCGGCAGCGTCCAGCCAATCCTGATGAAATAGGAAACTTCATTGAAGAGGTAAGGCAGCACAAATACATTTAAGGCTGCATTCACACTATGTAGATGTATATTTCAGTCACTATATTTCAGTCAGTATTGCAACCAAAACCAGGAGTGGATTAAAAACACAGAAAAGATCTGTTCACACAATGTGGAAATTGAGTGGATGGCCGCCATTTAATGGCAAATATTTGCTGTTATTTTAAAACAACAGCTGTTATATTGAAATAATGGCCGTTATTTACTGTTATATGGAGGCCAACCACTCAATTTTAACATTGTGTGGACAGAGCCTTTCTGTGTTTTTAATCCACTCCTGGTTTTGGTTGCAATATGAGGACCACAATACTGACTGAAATATACGTAGTGTGAACCCAGCCTAAAGATGTTTTCCACCAATAATTATTTTCTATAGTAAAGTTGGTAGCAGGAAATGAAGGATGTTATGGTTCCAGACTAGGTTAATAGCCCCTTTTCTGCAGTCACACATTTTACTTTAAGCTGGACACCTGTGTCAGACTAGTTGATGGTGATTAAACTTGCAGGCTGAGCACTTCACACCCTGCCCCACTGCTTTCCCTGTCTTGTTGCAGTAGATAGTCTCCGTACTGGTTCTAGTGATTGATGGAGATCTAAAACAGCCAATGAGATCAAAAATTTCAGCATGTCTCTACACATGCCTTAAGTTTTGTGTAAAAAAGTAATGCTTTAAATAGTTCAACTTAGTCACAAGGGTGCAGCATACTCGCATGAGCTATGTGCATGGTATAGTCTGGCACAAATGCACAGCTCCTTACAAGACAGAGCCCAGTTACACTGTAACAAACCCTGCAACTCTGCCAGACATAATAAAAGTCATCAGTATCTATATGTAAAAAGGCATGTCATCAGATTATAGACCAACTGTAGACAAAAAAAAATTGAATTTTGCACAGATGACAAATAAGCAGAGCTTAGCAAAAAAGTAGGTGTGGTTTTGCAAAAAAAAAAAAAAGGGTGTGGTTTAAATGCACCAAAATCTAAACCATATTAAGGATTGTGAAAACTAAAACTAGAAATTCTAAAAAAAAACACCAGATTTTGAAAAAGTTGCAGAAATGTGTATTAAAAAGTTGCATAACTAGCCATTATACCATGATTTATTTTTACCCCATGAATTTAGCTGAATGTAAAAACATGGGGAAAACAAAATAGCTCACAGTAAATGAACTTTTACTTAGTAATGCCTTTTCCTCTTTTAATCAGAATCTAAATGCGGCTGACAACGACCCCACCGCTCCTCCATACGACTCCCTCCTTGTGTTTGATTATGAAGGCAGCGGATCAGAGGCCGCCTCCCTCAGCTCCCTGAATTCCTCCAATTCAGATGGTGACCAGGATTACAGCAATCTGAATGAATGGGGTCCTCGATTCAATAAACTGGCCGACATGTACGGAGGAGACGAGGACTAGAATGTGGCTGGGAATGACTTCTGAGACAAACAACAGCAGAAATTGGGGCATAGATATTTTTTTTTTAATTAACACTGTAAAAAGATCACGGATGGGAGGCTGTTCCGATCTACTGCCCCTTTACCTTATGCCCCTATTCCACGAGTCGTTTGTAGGAGCAAACGAGCGCTATTAGCGCTCGTTTGCTGCTCGCTGCCGCCGCTATTCAATGCGGCGTCAGCGAGCGGGTGAGTGCGGGAGGGGCGGCGGGAAGCTGCTGGGGGGGCTGCCCGGGGGATCTCTGATCGTCCGGGCAGCCCATAGGATATAGCAGCATCTGCTGCCGACGGTCCTATTCAACGGAGCGACGGCAGCAGATCGCTGCTATATCAGTCGCTTGTTTTTCAACATGTTGAAAAACAAGCGACTGCAACGATCAGCCGACATGAACGATGTCGGCTGATCGTTGCACTCTATTCCACGGGACGAATATCGTTCGTAGCGGCCGTTATCGGCCGAATACGAACGATATTGCTCCTCTAAACGACCCGTGGAATAGGGCCTTTAGGCTGAGGTGTCATCACAGGGCAGTGGTCATGTCTTTTGTGCTAATATGAAAGAACAGGGTTTCTTTAAGAGAAGCGGTAAATTCTGTAATTCCTCCTTAAAGAAGGGGGTCTCCAACCTTTGGCTGTCCATGTGCTACAAAACCAAGATTTCCATCATGCTCTGACAGTTAAGGACTGACAGGGTATGCTGGGAGGTTTAGTTTTGCAATGTCCACAGGTTAGAGAACAGTCTAAATGTAATGCTGTTTGCCAAACGCAAAGGGGGAGATTTATCAAACTGGTGTAAAGTAGAATTGTCCTAGTTGTCCCTCCCAACCAATCATATTCACTTTTCATTCCTCACAGATTCTTTGAAAAATGAAAGGTGGAATCTGATTGGTTGCTAGGGGCAACTAAGACAATTCTACTTTACACCAGTTTGATAAATCTCCCCCATAGTCTTTATTGTGCTTTTATACATTTTTTTTGTTTATTTTATACAATGTGATTTAGTTTCCAAGTAATTTATCCTTGGGATGTTTTAATTCTGTTAAAGAAGACTCTATAAAATTCTATCCAGAGAACTATATTTTTTTGCATACCCAATATTAATGTGCCATCAGGAGGTTACCAATCCAAATCCATCTGACATTTAAGGAAATGAAAGTAGTGATTTGATTGGTTGCTGGGTATCTCCTCACCTGTCATGTTTAAAGCCTCTAGTAGTTAATGGGTGTACAAAATAGCAAGACAATAACTGGAGCAAGCATACTTTCTCTTGTGGGAATTGTCTACGCCACTTTAAAGACCTACTCAATATATGCACTGTCTCTTATCTATAAAAGTCTAACATAAGTGGGTGAAGCCTGACACATCTAGCGGTTTTGGAAAATATTTGTCATAAAGATAATAACCACAAGGTGCTACAATGGTAAAGCCATATGTAACAATGAATACAGGGAGCAGAAAACAGATGTTTAACTCTAGGCATGGTTACTGATTTGGGGTACAGGATGAGCAAGTAAGTAACTCTTGTGAACACTGTGAAGCAGATGAAGATCTCCTGGTGATAAAAATTGATAAGTTAATAAAAAGGTAAAAACACAATTGTAGCAAACAAGTGTGAGTTTAATGAGCAATGTGAATAGACCTCTAACACTATGTTGTGCTGGCTGAAAGCTCCCTGCTCCCTAGAGGGACCCTCTATATTTAGATTTAAATCTTAAAAATCCTAATAAAAACTCCAGATGTTTATTGTTTATACTCGCTTATATATTTTTTGTACAAAAATAAAATTGTTTATATAAAATAAAATGTGTTACAGTGATCATTATGTCTCTGCTTTATTCTCTGCAAAAATATTGTGGCTGAAGCCATAGCAAAGTTCATGGGTAGGGGTTTACCAGAGGTTTTTATGTCATGTCCACAGAAATTACTTCAGCCATGTGTGAATGTGGCCTTAAAGTGACTCTGTACCCACAATCTGTCCCCCCCAAACAGCTTGTACCTTAAAATAACTGCTTTTAATCCAAGATCTGTCCTGGGGTCCGTTCTGCAGGTGATGCAGTTATTGTCCTAAAAAACAACTTTTAAACTTGCAGCCCTGTGTCAAACTGATGTGGCCTAGATTGTGTATGCATTAGGCTGGCACAACCTTTCCTCCCCGCCCCCCTTATCATTAGGAATGCCCCAGGCAAGTATTCTCCTATTTATCAGCTGTGTAAATACTGCACATGGGCTGGGTCTTTAAGGCACCTGTGCAGTTTTTACTGCAGAGGAATAGGAAAAATCCTTCCAGTGGTATTCCTAATGATGAAGAGGGTAGGGAGGAGGGATAGAGGGGTGGTGCAAGGTTAGGGCACAGATAATCTAGGCCACGGCAGTTTGACACAGGGCTGCAAGTTTAAAAGTTGTTTTTTAGGACAATAACTGCATCAGCTATCCGAAGGTACAAATGTTTTGGGGGGGGGGGGGGGGGGGGACAGATTGTGGGTACAGAGTTGCTTTAAAAGATAAGGCAAGGGGGCCCTCTGCACAGGCTTCTTTCAGGTATGTACAATATTAGTGGCTCTTTCACCTCAACTAAAACCATATGTTTTATCCAAGCCTGGGACCAAGAACTTTGCATGCAATTTAGTAGTGCAGATTGGGACAAGTGCTTTCTTTTTACCCATAAGCTCCCTATGGCATGTCACGCGCAGGAGAAAAACTATAAAATCTTGACGTGGTGGTACCGCCACCCTGCTCTGCTACACTCGATCTTCATCTCTGTGTCAGACTTATACTGGAGACGTTCATACGCATCTAGAACTATGGTGCCTGTGTGGTGGAGTTGTTCTCATCTCGATGGATACTGGCCCAAAATAATGAAACTATACAACTTTTTAAGAGTTAGTTCATTCCCGGTCACCTCTCAATGATCCCGGGATTTATCTCCTCAGTCAAGAAAGGCCTTCTTAGACACTTTCTGACTGCTGCTAGAGTGGCCATTGGAAATCTTCCACCTCTCCTTCACTTACAGAATGGGTATCCGAGGTTAACTATATAATGCGCATGGAAGACATATGGCGGAGGATACCAACTGTTAAGACCAGTTTACTCAAACCTTGATGACCTGGTTGTTATTGCGTGACAGCCCAAACATGGGTTCATGGTTGTCCTTTTCCTAGAATTAGACTTATCTTTGTCTTTGATCTGTTGCCTCCAGAAATGCTACAATCCTGTGATTCACTCTTATTCCATCATAAGTGCATACGCTCAGCCCCTACCCTTCCCTTTTTACCCCTCTCTACTTTCTCTTCTCTACTTCCTTTCTTTCTTTCTTTCTTTCTTTCTTTCTTTCTTTCTTTCTTTCTTTCTTTCTTTCTTTCTTTCTTTCTTTCTTTCTTTCTTTCTTTCTTTCTTTCTTTCTTTCTTTCTCTCAAGCTTCTCTTATATTCTTTACTGGCATGTCCTCCTTCCCTGGTAAATGTTTATTTTTTCTTCTTCTTCTTCTGGTTATGGTTAAGAGATTTGACCTGAAACTTGTATTATTATATGACCTACTGAGGTACTTACTGTAGATACCTACATACTGTTTATTATTTTGGTCATTGTTATTAATAATAATAATAATATTTATTTGTATAGCGCCAACAGATTTCACAGTGCTTTTTTAAATACATAAGTAGACACAAGAGGCAGTAAGTGCTTTATTTTTTCCAATGTTCCAGTCATTGTACATAGTCGCAAAGTGCCTATAGGTGATTGGGGAGCCTGTCAAACACTGTTGTCTTGTTTCAGGTAGAAAGTACATGGCACAAAGGAGGAGTGAATGGAGAAGGGATAGCATAGAGGAAGACGAAATTAGGGAATGTTATAAGCGCGCCTGAAGAGATGAGTCTTCAGGGCACGCTTAAAACTGTGGGTGTTGGAAATAAGTCTGAGGTCTTTGGGTAGGGCATTCCAGAGAACTGGTGCAGCATGAGAGAAGTCTTGGAGGTTCTGATTAAAGTTCTGATTAAAGAAGAGGTTAGTGTAAGATCATTAGCAGAGCGTAGTGCACGGGAAGGATGGTAGGTGGAGATGAGAGAGGAGATGTATCGAGGGGCAGAGTTGTGGAGAGCTTTATGGGTGAGGGTGAGGAGTTTGAACTGTATTTTTTATTTAATGGGTAACCAGTGCAGTAACTGGCACAGGGGGGAGACATCAGTATAACGGCTGGAGAGGAAGATAAGCCTGGCTGCTTAAGGATAGACTGGAGAGGGGAGAGCTTGGAGAAAGAACGACCGATTAGTAGGGAGTTAAAGTCAAAGTCTGAGCTGTGTCAGTGGTGAGTGTTGACCTTTAGGCTATGTTCACACTGCGTATATTTCAGTCAGTATTGCAACCAAAACCAAGAGTGGATTAAAAACACAGAAAGGATCTGTTCACACAATGTTGAAATTGAGTGGATGGCCGCCATATAACAGTAAATAACTGCCATTATTTCAATACAACAGCCGTTGTTCTAAAATAACAGCAAATATTTGCCATTAAATGGCGGCAATCCACTCAATTTCAACATTGTGTGAACAGATCCTTTCTGTGTTTTTAATCCACTCCTGGTTTTGGTTGCAATACTGACTGAAATATACTGACTGAAATATACATATACTGACTGAAATATACGTAGTGTGAACGCAGCCTATGGAAAGTGTTGACTTTTATATGGAACTTTGATGTAGTTTGCATTTATTTTATTGTATCCGCAAAGATTAATTTGTGTAGCCATCTCTTCTACAATGCCTTGTTCTTTACTATTGTTAAAAACTATTACTACTTAATAAAAAAAGATTTAAGAAAAATGTGGCCTTAAAGGGTGTGACAAATAGAATACCAGAACAATGAGCATTTGATGATCTGCACCAATCTCATTCTGTAGCAGAAAGTGCAGTTTAAAAGCAGAAATTAAATCTGCATCAAAAAGTACCGCAGAATACACATGTAACACAGATTGACAGCAGACCATACCTGACATTTTTCTCAGTTGACATGTGGTGTACACCACCGTGATGATGTTGTGCTGGTGGTTGTGATACAGCTCAGCCAGTGATGGTACTGTTGTGACGCTAGTGCTGGTTCAGCTGTACCCCCCTGAAATGGTCGGTGACCTGCCGGGTTGTGATGGGTCCCTTGGGCTCTTGTCACAATGGTCCAGAGTGGAGAGATGACCCACCCGGACTGTTGATACCACCACCCACATAAAGGGGAGAAACCCAAGGATGGTGTAGCCGATATGTGTAGGTTCTGGTGCAATGATCACTGAGTCCCAGTAGAATAAATAAAATGGTTTTACTAATTGCCTCTTGTGATACAGGATACACTGGTAACAGATAACTTATTGTGTTCAGACTTGTGTTCACTGGATCTGTGCTGGGAGATACTTTAAGTGCTGAGGTAGAGTAACAGTGCTTGTGTAGCTTAGTGTTGAGCAGTGAAGAGAAGAGGAGAGGAGTTTGTCGTGAGAGCCCCAACCCAGGGTAGTAGTGTGCTCTGCCGGAACTTGAGAGAGAGATACTTGAGAGAGGAGAAGAATACTTGTGCCTGTGTTTCATCTAAACCACCTTCTGGCCTGCAGTGTCGGGGTACCAGTCCTATCAGGGTGACACAAGCCCCAGTCTTGGTTACCTGAGAGTAGCTAAATGTCCGAAATTATCCGGGGTTACCTGCACTGCGAGATAGAGTACGTAGACTATCGTACAGTTGCTTTGCTCTATCAGGGTCAGTTCCTGTTGTTCACCATGCAGGCACAAGTGGCATCTTCATTATGCAAATCTGTCTCTATATGTGGTAGCCTGGGCCACATATTTTGGGGTAGCCTGTGTACGGTGTTGTGGCAGCTGCTTCCCAGAGTTTTAGATAGCCTAAGTGTATGCCTGGTGTATAGGTGTCCATATAGCTTAACCAGGATAAAATTTGTTTACTTAAAGTCTTCAGTGTAATACTGTAACACATAAGTAACTGCAGGTGAAGGAAAGAGGTAGTGGAGGTGGTTTGTATACCAGAGAAAAGTGAGTAGAGGAGCGTTTTAGGGGCCTGTCCAATGTAGCTGTGTACTCTGCTGGGATAGTGTGGTGAAAAATATAAGAAGATACTTGTACTCACGTACAGATAACTTTTATCTGACAGCCTTATGCCCTACAGTGTTAAGATTCTAGCACTGCATGCACGGCATGCTAGTGGTGTTTTACAGCATAAAAAAAGAAGAAAGTATTTAATCCCTGACAAGGGCCCTGGCCTGAGCAAGGCCCTGGCTTCACTGCAGCAGGAACTGTCTGTGTCTTGCTCTCTCACTGACTAAACTAGCGAACTCCACCAACCAGTAACTAACCTACTTTTATAGGGGCGAACTAAACCTTCTTGTGATTGGTGGGGCCTCGACCATTTTCTAGTGCTCGGTACTTTGATTTTTAAGGGGCCTATCACTTGTCCAATCATTGACATACAGCCACCATTGCCTTCATTTGCAGTGGTGTCATTAATAAGAAACCTGGACTACTGCAGACTTGAACTTGAATCCGGGTTCTGTTTGGGATCCAACTGCTTGCTTTGAGTATGAGGACCTAATGGTGAGCACTTTACCCCTGCCTTTTCTGTGGTGCAACACGCTGCCTCAACTGAAGATGAAGAGTTCTGGGGAGCTGTCACCCAGGTAATGTTAAGAGAGACATTAGCAGCTCAGGATTATTATTATCAAGACATCCTGCAGCCCCATGTGTAGTCTGTCATCACAGGGTTTCCATTGGCATTTTTCACCCACACACAACGATTTTCCAGGATTGCAATACTTCTTTGGCCTGCCCGGTCACCAGATTTATGGCCAATCAAGCAATTAAAGTGTGCAGGGTCCTACAAGCCCAGCTGCAACATCTGTGGGCAAATTCACTGCAGGATGCCATATGGAGCTTGTATGCCTCCATGCTCCTGTACATCTCATGTTGAATCCAGGCTACAGGCAGTGCAACAGGGTTATAAAGCCTCCTTCCGAATGTACTGTGTTTTATAATAAACGTAATATAAATAAATAAAAGCTGCTGCTTCCTCGTACCAAAGTGCGTGTAAATTAGGGGCCTGCCACCCCAGCAACAATGTCCAATGTGAATACACACACAAATGCAAATGCAGTTTTTCTTTCTTCATATGCAAATTTTCACATCTTACATGTAATAAACATTTCACCCTTGGTGCAAATATCGCATGTGAATAAACATATCCTTTCTGTTTAATATTGTAATCGTATCATTACGTTTACACACAGTTTCATTCTAATCAAACGCCTCTTTTTTGTCAAATATTACATATGTATAGGTTTATGGAGTATATGTAAAGTAACAACATATGCTCTATTACCTTTATTAAGATCTTTATTTGTTTGCTCCCAATAAACAGCAGAAGCCTAATGGGGTTGCGGATCTGTGGCTGACACTGTCAGGGTGGATTCACACATTCCTCATTCACAACGGATTTCACTCTGCAAGTTTCTTGTGGCGAAATCCGCTGCAATAGCGTACTAAAAACTACGTAAAAATATGGCCGTCTTTTACGTAGGCTATGTTCACACTACGTGAAAAACTTTATGCGGAGTGGAACATTGCCTTATCTGCTATGGGATCCCGGCCACAGTGAATTGCGGCCGCAAAAAGACCTGTCAGTTTAAACAATGAAGCGAGCGGCTTCGGTCGCTTGCTTCATTGTGTGCTGTGTGAAGTTCTGATGCAGACGCGAGCTGATGCGCCCGCATCAGAACACTGCAGCCGGAAAGATCAGCTGGCCGGTACTTAAGTACCGTCCGGGATAATCTGGGCAGAGACAGGCCGGGTCACGGAACGGCTGGTCTCTTTGCATAGTGTGAACATAGCTCTACACCAAACTTACCTGTCCTTGTTCCCCTGATGTGCTCCTGCATGTTTCTCCGGGTCTGAGCACATGGACTGCATGTGAAGGAATATCAGAGTATTATTAAAGTGACTCTCTTATACTGATGACATTACTGGTAGGACAAGGAGACACATAGTACCTTTTATATATCCATCTGTGCTTTCCCAAGCCCCTGAAGTTCTGCAGGCTGGAATGCCTCCTCATCGCCCCTTCGCATCCCTATCCCTTCTTGATTGACAGCTGAAAGCTAAGCCCCAAGATGGGTCAGGTATGGGAGGGGAGTGAGAAGGCATTGCAGTTTCCAGCAGTTCGGGATCTTAGCAATGTCATTTTTTAGAGGTCAAGCTCTGAACAGCAACCTACAAGATCAGCGATTGTTGCTCCAGAACAGATGCAGTGCAGTGCTCGAATTTACCACAAGATGGTGCTCTAAATTTATATAACTTATTTAAAGTGACTTTGTCAGCTGTAATTTACATTCCAATCTGCTTAGGACAAAGAGATACAGGGTACCTTTCATATATCCATCTGTGAATCAAGTATGTAGACAATGCTTTTATACCAGTGCATAGTGTCAAAGAGACTTTCCCAAGCTCCTGATCTGCTGCTAGCTGGAATTCTTCCTCTTCCTCCCTCCCATACCTGAATCTGCTTGATGGGCCGCCAGCTGTAAACGGAGCTCCATGCAGGGTCAGGGAAGGGATGAGGTGTTACACCCCATCGGAGGATCAGGAGCTTGGGGAAGTCTATCTGACACTATGCATAGGACAATTAGGGCATTTTTCTATGTTTAGGAAGCACAGATGGACTTATTAAAGCGACTCTGTACCCACAATCTGCCCACCCCAAACCACTTGTACCTTTGGATAGCTGCTTTTAATCCAAGATCTGTCCTGGGGTCCTTTCTGCGGGTAATGCAGTTATTGTCCTTAAAAATAATTTTTAAACTTGCAGCCCTGTGCCAAACGGCCGTGGCCTAGAGTATCTGTGCCCTAACTTTACACCACCTCTCCGTCCCTCCTCCCCACCCTCTTCATCATTAGGAATGCCACTGGCAGGATTTTTCCTATTCCTCTGCAGTGAACACTGCACAGGTACCTTATTGATCCAGCCCATGTGCAGTATTCACACAGCTGATGAATAGCAGACAATCTGCCTGGGGCATTCAGGCCTAATGCACACAAACTCTAGGCAACGGCCGTTTGACACAGGGCTGCAAGTTCAAAAGTTGTTTTTTAGGACAATAACTGCATCCCCTGCCGAACAGTCCCCAGGACAGATCTTGGATTAAAAGCAGCTATCTGAAGGTACAAGCGGTTTGGGGGGCTCAGATTGTGGGTACAGAGTCGCTTTAAATGTACTAAGGGGGAGATATAGTAAGGCTGGTGTACTCATACGGGAACGATTTATTAAGACCGGCATACTCATACTCTGGTCTAAATAAAGCCCTGCCCCCATTTACTCGTTGGTATTTACTAGAAGGTGGCTGTTGCTGCATTCTGGCTGCATGCGTCTCACACCTTATGCCTTTTCACTTCACTTCACCCACCTTCTCCAAACACAAGAACATTTAGCATGGCCAAACATTAACCCCTTAGCGACCCATGACGTACCTGGTACGTCATGGTGCCGCGGGGGGTGTATAGAGCGGGGTCCCGCCGGGACCCCGCTCTGAACGGCACTGATCCCGGCTGACATGTGCAGCCGGGCAGTGCCTCTATTAGCCGGCGCGGGTCCCGTTGCCGCGCCGGCTAATTAAGCACTTCAATGCAGCTGTCAAACCTGACAGCTGCATTGAAGTGCTTTATGCACAACATCCCTGGCGTCTAGCGGCACGGATCGCATCGCGGGGGGGAGATCCGTTCTTCTGGCCGGGCCGGCACTCAGCGTCGCAATGACGCTGATCCCGGCTCGGCAATAGATTGCTATGGCCTGCAGCAGGCCATAGCAATCTATGACCGATCTCATCGATCTTTGAAGTGTATATACACAGCATTGATCTCTATGAGAGATCATTGCTGTGGATATTTAAGTCCCCCAGGGGGACTTCTAGTTGATGAAAAAAAAAAATTAAAAAAGTGTTTTTATTAATAAAAAATCCCCTCCCCTAATAAAAGTCCAAATCACCCCCCTTTTCCCATTTTATAAATATAAATTAATAAATAAACAAATAAATAAACATATTTGGTATCGCCGCGCACATAATCGCCCGAACTATTAATTAATCACATTCCTGATCTCGCACGGTAAACGGCGTCAGCGCAAAAAAAAAAATTCCAAAGTGCAAAATTGCACATTTTTGGTCGCATCAAATCCAGAAAAAATTGAATAAAAAGTAATCAAAAAGTCATATATGCCCAATCAAGGTACCAATAGAAAGAACACATTATGGCGCAAAAAATGACACCTCACACAGCCCCATAGAGCAAAGGATAAAAGCGCTGTAAGTATGGGAATAGAGCGATTTTAAGGAACATATATTTGTTAACAATGGTTTGAATTTTTTACAAGCCATCAGATAATATAAAAGTTATACATGTTATATATCGTTGTAATCATAACGACTTGAGGAACATGCATAACAAGTCAGTTTTACCATAGGGCGAACGGCGTAAATGCAAAACTCCCCGAAATCAAAACAAATTCGTTTTTTTTTTTTCAATTTGACAGCGCAAATGATTTTTTTTCTGGTTTCGCAGCATATTTTATGGAAAAATAATGCCTGCCATTGCAAAGTACAATTGGTTTCGCAAA
The DNA here is from genome assembly GCF_027789765.1 of Dendropsophus ebraccatus. Classification (NCBI taxonomy): domain Eukaryota; kingdom Metazoa; phylum Chordata; class Amphibia; order Anura; family Hylidae; genus Dendropsophus; species Dendropsophus ebraccatus. The sequence goes on from NC_091457.1 coordinate 78,175,619, forward strand.
AAATAAGTGCTCATATACGTCTCTAGGTGAAAAAATGCAAGCGCTATGGACTTTTAAACATAAAATGGAAAAAGCAAAAGCGCAAAAACTAAAATTGGCTTTGACCTTAAGGGGTTAATGTGTTGTCTATGGGAAACTTGTGAACACATTAAACAGGTACTCTGGTAACTATCACCCCTAGATATATAATTTACTATTATGTTTATAACTAATATACTGGCTTTAGTGTGCTTTACCATGCTTCATTAGTTATAGCAAATTAAAAATATAAAAACTAATACATTTGCATTGTCCGTAGCCTCTCTCTCTCCTGTGCAATGCATCCTCCTCTGATGTTACAGGAGGCTTGTCCAGATCTTGTCTCTGAGCTCTAGTCCCACCCCCCTAAGTGATGTCACCATCTTTTAACAGCCCCTCCAGCCTAAAAGACCATCTTCCTGAACAGACAAGGAGTGAAAGCAGCAGGTGCTGCAATTGTCTGCAATAAAATAAGATGTTCTGCAACAGCTTTGGGCAGGGAACTGGCAGGAGTGCTGGGGAAAGAGTAGGCAGGGTGGGAGGACTGTGATGAAGAGCTGAGGGAAAACAATAAATTCTTGTAGTATTGAACAACTGCTCAACCAGGAAGTACAACCACAAAATACAGTGGTACTTTGGTTTAAGAGTAACTTGGATTAAGAGTGTTTTGCAAGAAGAGCTCACAGGTTTTTTTTTAATTGTAACTTGGTTTAAGAGCATTGCTTTGGTTTAAGAGCTATCAGTACTGGGTGGGAGGGGAGTGGAAAAGGGACATGGTCTGCACATCAGGGTCTACAGCACTGTACTCTGACCCAGGAAGTCTCCCTCACCTTCTAAATCATAGCAGATGCTGTCAGAGGTCTGTGTGGTCACATGACAGCAATGGGGAAGGGGTGTGTGTTCAGCATGGATCAATCAGGAAGTGAGAATCACAGAGCTGTGCAGGAGGACAGTGACAGAGACTTCTCTATACAGCAGGCAGGCACATTATAGAATAGTGTGTATAGTTGAGTGTAAGTGCAGGCACATTGTAGCAGCACTCTGGGGAGAGAGGGGTTACAACTATAAAGAGATAATCGCCACAGTCCTATCCCCTGATGTAAGCCCCAGCCTGAAGTGGATCTGCTATGATTTGGAAGGTGAGGGAGACTTCCTGGTTCAGAGTACTGTGCTGTACACCACCCTGTGCAGGCCATATCCCTCCCCCACTTCTACCCAGTACAGGATGCTCTTAAACCAAAGCAATGCTCTTAAACCAAGTTACCATTTTAAAAAACTGTGAGCTTTTCTTGCAAAACACTCTTAATCCAAGTTACTCATAAACCAAGGTACCACTGAATCTGAAAAATGTGGATTCCAATCCGCAGAGCACTTACAGTTGTTTGAAGGAGTCCTATAAGTGCATGTCCTAAATAAAAGCTGTTGTGTGCAGTGCCCCATAGAAATCAATAGGTTCTATTCTTCTTTTTTTTTTTTTTTTTTTTTGGTGCACCGAACCTGGAGGCACTGCAATACGAGGTCAATGCCTGGAGAGGACAGAGCAAGCTCTTTTTCCATCTTCTTGTTCTAAAAATCCATTTAATGTATGGTCCCCAAATAGGGGATGTATCAGATATTAAACTGATAAGAACAGATACTACATTTGATCTTAGCCAAAAGGCCGAGCGAAAGCGAAAGGTTCTATTCTTCTTACCATTTGTCAAATAGCAATCTGTGCCATTATACACATTGTGAACTGCAGCATGGAATTCAAAATCTGTCTCATGGCAAAAAAAGTGATATGTGACTTCCTTGATCCAGAATCCCTATGGGGCTAACCACACAGAATGGGCCTAATCCATTGCAGGAATATGAGGGTATTTCTGTGATGTTTGTCAAGGAGATCATACCAATGTTATGAACATTCACTTAGACTCTGTGACTAACATTTGGCTCAACTGGCACAAACTGCCCTGTATTCTAACTGCACCCTGGGCACATGCCCCACCTGCTTCCCCTAGTTATGACCCTGTCTGCACAACCCCTGTAATGTGAATGGGGAATTTGGTTTCTGAACTAGATATTTAGTATGCAGTAATAAAACTTTAACTTATTGAAAGAAGGAATGAGTCAGGTAAATTATGGCATGAAGAGACAAGACTGACATTTCCTGTGATAATGTGTCAGGAGAACTGGGTTACATTTACTGTAATTACACCTTTATGGAGAGGTTATTCCCAGAGATTTTAGGTTAGACCTCATTGTTATAAAGGGAAATCATCTTGCATTGCACTTTTACCACTGCTCTGCCCTGCCAAATGTGTCACCGAACAGATAGGAACCATTATGATGAAACATTCTGTGTAGTCATGCATTAGTGCTGTTGCATAACATAATAGTATGCAAGATGAAGACAGTGTCTTTCAAAATGGCACACACATATGTTTACTTGCAGTGCAGGACTGGGGTAGGCCATTAAGTCATGGTACACTTCTTATTAAAAGCCCTTGTGGTTCTGTTATGTCAAAGTGTAGAGGGCAAAGAGTAAAAAAAATGTTGTTAATGCATTGCCTTAATAAAGTCATATTACCTTGTAATATAACTTCACTACATTAAAATAGATATATACTTTTTGTTTATATGTCAACTTTATATATTTTTAACTTTTTAAGCTTTTATTATCTAAAGATATTAAAAGAATTGAAGCCAAAATCGGGAACAGACTATAAACAAAGAACAGGTCATAAAGGAGAGACTGAAATCTCTGAAATCCGTTCCTGGCTTTGGCTTAAAAAATCTGTCAGATAAATTGGTCAGAAATCTCTTGGTGTAATAGGGCCCTAACACCTAATTGTCAGGATCATGCAGTAACCTGGTGTGAACTGGGCCTGGCTTTTGCATTTATGTGACACACCCGACTGATTCTCAGCATCCAGCAATGCAGGAGTTAACCAGAGCCCTGCAAAGACCTGATTACTGCAGCTGAGTGGCCTGCTTGACTGGCTTGAGATCAGAGCACCAGTCCAATGAGGATCTGGACCGGGCTCTTGCTCAACATAAAACTAAGCTGAAGGAGTTTTTCAGAGCTGGCTATTAGGTTAATACCCTGGTCCCAGCTCCCTTGTGTGTATTCCTGCGATTCCCTTCCTAATTCCCTCTGCTTGCTTGACTTGTTATCCGACCTCCCGCCTGACCTTTGACTATCCGATTACTAAATTTGTACTGCGTTGCTCGTTTGGTTCTGACTTGGCTTGTTTACTATGCGATATTGTGTTTGTCTGTCTCGTTTTGTGTTCCACATACTCAGTATAGGCAACGTCTTCGTGGTTGTCCGTGTCCGCCTAGGACCGATTGAGGCAAGCAGGTAGCAATATTGGTTGGGTTAAGACCTAGGGCCCACTGTCTTGTCCTGCCTGTACCTCCCTGTCCTGACACTAATCTTATACTTTCCACTCTGAGCAAAACTCGACGTTTTATCCCCTCTACTTCATACTGGGAGATGACAGAGGGTATATAACCCCACACCTAATTTTCTACAGTTCATCCTGTTCCAAATGTGGAGAAACATAATCTGATCACTACCATTGGCTTTGGGACTGTCCCGAAATACAATCCTTTTGGGATCTTTTCATTCACACAAATACCCCTTACTGTATTGAACTCAACCCTGCCTAGGCTCTTTTTGGCCACATCACAGCCACCTGACCCCGCCTCCCACCCACAGCCCAAAAACTTTTATTTTATGTCTCTGCCTCTGCCTGTCTCTGACTATTTTGCATGCATGGCTAGCACCAAACATCCCCACTCTTACGTTTCTACTGCAAATGGATTGGGTAAATGCTTCGCTACAAAAAGAGCATTGCACTGAACAATTTTTTAAAGTTTGGTCCCCTATAATTCAACTTCTTTCTCAATATGTTAAATCTCACATTAAAGAATGCTCCAAGTCCACCACATGGTTTCGTGAACAAATCGTAGCCGGATACACCCCGGTCTCCTTATCAATCATCCTAACTCCCTCATATTTCCTGCAGCACAAGGGTGTGGTGGTTGATCTGCGCGTCCTCCTTTTTTTGTAACAAAGTTTTGTGCCCCCTCCACCCCCCTATAGGGGAGAAGAAAGTTAAAGTAAAATTTGTTAATAATAGAAAAACTTTATTAAAAAAAATAATAATAATATTCAGAATACAAAGGAGACATATCTCAACCCACTTCCAAAACTACAATAAGGCAAATATAATTAGCTAGGACTATATAGCACACCTATGCCCCACACCATATTTATCTTGTTATATAGTAAAAAAACATTGAAGAATGCAAGAAGCTGTGCACGGAATTCCACCCTACCCCTACCCACAAAATAAAGACCCTCACACTATAACCCCTTAAAAACCCTTCTAGGGGGAGACAGCAGCCCTGCATCTCTGCGCATCACTCCCAATACAGTACGCATTATCCAAAATGTGATCTATATTGGTCTCAGCAAATCATGAGTTCTAAGAAATAAACCTGTTATTACAGTCTTTGTATTATGGGCACCTCATCCATGGGTTTCCTTCCTCTCCGACAGGGTCAACCAGGAACTTCTCCTTCTTTCTTTTATCTTTGCAATATTTATTATTGTGAATAATACAGTTCCTCATCCCTTATAACAATTAATCTGACTCGACTCTCCCCTGTTTTCACCAGTTCCATTAATGATGACTTTTTAGCCCCCCCTGGGGTGCCAGAGCCCTATTATTAGAGAACCTTTTTACCTTTTATGTAAATGAAAGGCCCCTTTGCTGCCACCAACTTTCCTCTTGGAAACTGCAGGGCTGTCTAAGCAGTTCTCGATCCCATGCTATTAATATCAGTGAGGCGCCAAACTGTTCGGGATGGGTCTCATACCACTCCATTTTATATGCCAATAACCTTGGAATTTGTATAGATATAGTTAAGCTTTATGGATGAGTAATTAGCATAATAATATTTTTGGTATAAAATATATATTTTGTGCACATACTGGTACCTTGTTGATTAAATAAGTGTTGTTTTGTAAGGCCCGAGTTTAGCACATAGCTCCATGAGCTTAAAATCATTCAGAAAAAAAAACTGTATCTTTTTAGGTTCATCCAAACCCAGAGGTATACTGTTATTTTTCTGAAGCTATTCACACCACATTTTTTAATTCTGATAAGGGTCTCTTTTGTTTTTAAGGATGACCCAATTCCATGACATGGAGGAAACGTTATGGTTTATGGCAATTTTTTTTTCCTAACTAACCACTATATTTAAAAAGGAAAACTTCATGAACTATTGTGTTTTCTCCATGTCTCAGAGAGATATATGGGTTACTAAAGCAGATTCCCGTTAAATATCTAACATTATATGTTTGCTTCATGGTCCTTGTCAATGTGCCATTGATGTCATGAAATATTTAGAATTAACTGCAATCGGTTAAGTAGAGTTAGATTAGGAGACACAGAGTTGCCCAACTCCCCACAGATCATGGATCATTACTTTATTTAGTCTTTATAATAGTTTGATCATTTCTGTAGAAACGTTGGTGACTTTATGTGTACACACACACATGGCCATTGATCAGCCACACTGATAATAATGGGGCAGGAGGTGGGCAGTGCACATAGTAGCTCAATGAGAGTCCCCATTGTAGCGTTGAGACAATACAACCTATGTTTGAAGTCCTTTCCAGGTTGTAGAGCAGGAGTCGAGCGGGGAGCAGCCTTTCATCTCCCAGCTGAGAGGCCTCTCACTAATCATTAATAAAATACTCGCAGGGCGGTGTCTGGCTTCAAAGAAACCCTCTGAGGCAAATAAGGGGCATCTGCCCAAGGTGTATGGAGAGGTGCTGGAGGAGCTCCGCTCAACTTCATCATGTGCTTATTATGAGATTAAGATCACTTTATATACTCAATGGGAGACGTATTTTGCCTTTGGTTTTGGTTCGTACAGTTATTTAGGGTTGAGACACCCTTAGTTGTAGACAGATGAATACTGTGCTAATGTAGTTTTCTACAGATTTAACCAGTTTTCTAAAGTTGCAGCCAGTAAAATACAATGGTGGAACAGGGAGCTGTGAGTTCTCAGTGTCACCATTCACTTTCATAGGCTGCAGCCTACCAGCTGCTGGGACAGGATCCCAGCACAGGCTGGTGCAATGATGTGATACCATCTCACCTGCCAGGGAATTCAGGCTCATTGGCTGCAGGCCTGACGGGAGAGAGCAGCATTGTGGGAACAAGTATAGGTAATGCTAAGTTTACACGGAGCGATAATTGGCCCGATCGCACAATTTCGAAGTAACGTTTTTTTTTTTATAATGATCAGCGTTTAGATGGTACGATATATCGTAGGGAAAAATAGTTTTGCGATCGCGCGCCCGCAGCCCAGCCCGCCCGTAGCCCGCCCCCCGCAGCCCCCTACGTGGAGACATAAATGCAGACATTATTACCACATGTGGTCACAAATGGAGGCAATATTATGGAGGTACCAAGGCCGCTAACTATATATATACTGTGTGTGTGTGTGTATATATATATATATATATATATATATATATATATATATATATATATATGTTACTAAGTGGGTGCATACATTGTGGCATTATTACTAAGAGGTGGCACTCAGAGGGACATCATTACTAAGTGGTAGCACTAAGGGGGGGGGGGGCATAATGTGTGTGGTAATGCTTTATAATGTTTTATACTGTTCCTTTCATTATATAAAGAGAGACAGAGTGTAGCCAATCCAGTGCAGTGTAGGGCAGGACAGTGACAGTGTGAAAAATGATTTTGACTACCATTCCTCCTATGGGCAATAAAGGCGGCTGATATTGAGTAATTTTTTGCGGCTAGCAGTGATAATCCTATATTTATGACATTGACATTGTTGGGACACTCTCTATAGATCTTTTCAGTCAGTCATCTTAGCTTGTAATTCCCTTATCCTGTTTCTACCACACCTAGATTAAAAAGAAAGTAACCTCCTGAATTATGGTGTCTGCATATAATGGACTGTAGAAGCACCTTTTATTATCACATTCTACCTTAATTGCCAGGGTTCTTAAAGGGAATGTGTCATCAGAAAATGACCTGCTGCTCCAATCAAGTTTCACATCACTCATATTTTTTAAGAATTATTGATGTTATTTCTAATTTTCCATTATACTATTTATAGAGGGCTGCCATAGGCTGTTTTAATGTTTTCCCGAACTCCCTAGGGCTTCATCCAACTTCAGCCACCAGGATTCCAATGCCGAATTTTGGAATTATTCATTGTGTTTATGTCCATGAGAATTGCTGTAAAGAATTTCACTTAATGCTGTTGAAAAACAGCTTAGTCAAGATGGCTGACCCATAATAATGTACTAAAGATAAAATGAAAAAAGAGCATGTTCCGTTACCTGGATATAATCAGTAAAAAAAAATCTAAGAGATACATTCCCTTCAAATGTCCACATCCAAATAGCTACTATGATTACAAATCCAAGCTTCAAAGTTAATATGAAAAGGGATCAGGTATGCAGTGTAACAATGTCCATTTCCCATACTGCTGCATAACCAGAAGTCTGGGAAAGCCTGGTCATAATAGTTGTGGACCAGCTTTACCAAAAGTAGAGGTAAAGAAATTAGTCAACTGACAGAGTTACTGTCTATGGTTTCATGAAATTCATTAGCTCAAGTCTACATAGATTCAATATATACAAAGCTGCTGTTATGGTACCAAGGCCCCCTTACCTACTGGGCACCTACACTGGTTGTACATATATGTTATGTTTGCTGCTGGCTGCCTTGACTTGCAAAACAGGGGAACAATTCATTGCCAAAATAAAATGATAAAATAATTGTGGAATACTTGGGTTTTTTGGATTTTAGGTCTTCCACTAGCCTGATGACTAAAATGCAAAAAGATATAAGTAAGAAATGATCTGGTATTTCCCAGCCTGTAGGGGCATGCTCTTCTTCCTTATCATCCAGTACCAGCTGCTGCTTGTTTCCTTCTGTAGTCTGGGAGTTACTGGAAGCTGATGAAATAAATGGAAAAGGTAATTTACTGTAATAAGACGTATGCAAATGTATTATAGTTATGGCTAAATTATTATATGCACAAAAACAGAAGTGGCCATTGCCAGATGACCTTTAAAATTAACCTGGCAGCCCCCCCTTGAACCCACCCTACCACTGAACAGGGTTCGGCATACACACCTGCTTCTTCATGTCGCGCTCGCAGGGCCAGTCCCGCTGCGGAGATCTGTCCGTCAGCTTATCTTTGTGCTCAATATATAAATGAGCTGAGATGAGTCCCATGGCTATAGGAAATCACTGAAGCAGGAGCGGGTATGTATGTATGCAGGGCCCTGTCCAGGGATGGTGTGCCTTCAGGGGGGCCGCCCAGGGTGACAGCTTCCTTTTTACATTAAAGCGTAACTGTCATTTAAATTTAATTTTTTTTTTAGAAATCAATAAATATCAAGTACAAAACTCTGTAATAGGTTTTATTAAGCAGAAGAGTTTCCTTCTGTATTTAAAAAGCTGTTTTCCTACCTACCCCCTCACGTCAGAAAAAGCAGGATTTCTGTGTCCATTATGCTCTATGAAAAAGGGAGGGGCCGAAGGGGGTGAGTGAGTACGGAGAGGAGAAAAGCAGGGCCGTACAAAACAACATCCTGCAATCTTCTCTCTCGAAGCTACCAGATAAGCACTGACCTTTCTGACTTATGAATCCAGCGTTTTATGTACCCAGACAGTCTGCAAACTGCACAAGTTGGCTCCCTCTTCTTACTGCTTACTCCTCTCCCTCGGCCCCTCCCCCCTCCATAGGATATAATGGACACAGCAGAACCCGTCTTCACTTTGCTTCTCTGAAATAAAGACGGGTTTGCCTGATAATGAACAGATAAGAAGTGAGGGGGTAGACTAGGAAACAGCTTTTTGAGTACAGAAAGAGGCTTTTTGATTAATAAAACCTATTACAGAGTTTCTTTAAATCGCTTGTACTTGATTTCTGCAAAGAAAAAAAAATTAAATGACAGTTACACTTTAAGGCTTCACCCCAATACCCACCATTCCTTGGCTGCTCCTGATAGGTCTCCCTGATATCTATAGATGATATGGATTAATGTATTATCTAAGGCTTGGTTCAGACTACATTTTTGCAATCATTTTTTTCCGTCCATCCATAAAAAACGGATAGAAAAAATGGATGCATGTGTGAGCATCTGTTTTGATCTGTTTTTCCATTGAATTCCATTATTAAAAAAAACGGATAGAAACAAATCCGTTTTTTTTTTATCGGACACAAAAATGACTACGTTTTTGTGTAAGTTAAAAAAAACTGATCCGTTTTGATCCTTTTTTTATAATGGAATTCAATAGAAAAACGGTTAACAACGGATGCACACACATGCATCCGTTTTTTCCATCCGTTTTTTGCAACGGATGAAAAAAAAAAACGGATTGCAAAAACGTAGTGTGAACCCAGCCTTACTTAAATCTAGTAGAACCACAAGAGATCTTGGTAAGTGGGCATAATCTAATTCTACTGAAATAAGATTCTCAGCCAACAAGCAGACTACTCAGTTTTTAATGCATTTGTCATCTTACCTACATGTCTGTGCATTGGAAATTGTAAGCTAGCAAGTGAGAAGAAAAGTTCCTGAGGGAGTGTAGAAGAAGCTTTGATGGTTAGCCCAGTAATATTCTGGGTGTGAAACCAACATTTCCCCATGCTGATCCTTAGTCATTTAATAAGGTGTGTGTGGTGGGAGTGATGTGTACATGTAACAGCCTAATAATCCATATTGTAATATTCAAATAATTCATATGTCCTAAGGCTTTGAAACAGATCACTGGAAATTTGAATAATCTAGTTACTTGTTGACTTCTATAGCTCCAACTGATTTTAATGGGCACACATTCTTGGTAATCTTCAAAACATATATAAATATATATATATATATATATATATATATATATATATATATATATATATACTGTATATATCAATCAATCAGTCCCCAATAATACTCTGCATGAAAAACATTGATAGCATTCCTTCCACATGACCTGCATATTCTATGCCGCAGACATATGTAATTGGCATTTTATAGGGTTGTATCTTGTGCCCTTTTAGCACTGGAGTAATGGAATCTGATGCTACTGGACAAGGCTTAATCCGACATGGCTCATTACACATATTAGAATTGCAAAGCCTACACAGCCTTGAAGAATATTCCTTTTTTTATTAGCGTCTTTATTTAATATAGTACAGGAACGCCGTGGTTAATATATTGTCAAATCAATATAAGTGATTGAATTCCAATATTTTATTTTATGAGAATGATATGTGCAGGCTTTATTATCCTATATAGTCTTATTGTTACATTTCATGTAAGTAGTTATATTAGCAGTGTTTTATAGGATCTCAGTAACCCTTTTGGTCCTGTGCACAGTATTAAAAGCTGCAAGAGAGAATATGATTTTGCTACATGTTTGATATATGGCTTTACTGCCACCACGTAATGCCCAGCAAAGGGCATTGTTTGGCACTCACATGTATGTTTTCCCTACCTACACCTTACAAACTCAGCCCATTAATGTCTGGATTTAAAGTTTGAAGTATTATACTAAATAGTGTAGGGCGGTTTCAAGGGTAGGTAGGAATAATGTGGCCCTGCTCTTACCCACAGCGCATGTCCTTACCTACTGTACATAGAAGATCTGCCTTAAATGGTGTCAACTAGACGACATTCCCTACACTCCCTGCAGGAGAGACAGGGAAAATAGACACACATCAGGACAGAAAAGGACAGACAAATACACAGAACACAATAGAGTGTAACCAGACAAGCCAAGGGTCACAACTAGAGGTGAGCGAACTTTTCAAAAGTTCGGTCTGACCGGACTTTCAGATTTTTTCGGAAAGTTCGGCTCGACCGAATTTCAGATTTCTTCGGATTTCATAGTTTAAAGCATCTATATGATAGTGTATTTGGTGGAATTTAGGGCTCTACATGTCAGTAACATCATTTTTTTTTAGACTGCAATATTCACCATTACAGGGTCTATGCAGGAAACTCACCATTACAGGGTCTATGCAGGAAACTCACCATTACAGGGTCTATGCAGGAAACTCACCATTACCGGGTCTATGCAGGAAATTCACCATTACAGGGTCTATGCAGAAAAAAGGTCACAAATGCAGTGAAGGAGCAGCAGTAGTCATTGGAGGCCAGTGGAGGTCCAGCAATAGTCATTTGAGGCCAGTACTGGAGCAGCAGTAGTCAACATGGAGGCCAGGTAGGAGCAGCAGTAGTCATTGGAGGCCAGTGGAAGTCCAGCAATAGTCATTTGAGGCCAGTACAGGAGCAGCAGTAGTCAACATGGAGGCCAGGTAGGAGCAGCAGTAGCCAACATGGAGGCCAGTACAGGAGCAGCAGTAGCCAACATGGAGGCCAGGCAGGAGCAGCAGTAGCCAACATGGAGCAAAGGCAGGAGCAACAGTAGTCAACATGGAGGGCAGGCAGGATCAGCAGTATCCAACATGGAGGCAAGGCAGGAGCAGCAGTAGCCAACATGGAGGCGAAGCAGGAGCAGCAGTAGCCAACATGGAGGCCATGCAGCAGATAGATGTGATATACACACTATCAGAAGTATAGGACTTGTATATCTGAACAGCACGTTTTTGTTCCGTGCACCCTTTGCTGTCCTATGCCTAATCTATCTATCTTTCACCCTCTCTATATTTCTCTCTCAATCACTAGATGTTTCTCCTCTCTGCTTTCCTAATTTTTCCTTTTCTACAATATCTTCTTAGTAGTCTGTAGTACACAACAGCAGCAGCAGCACCAGCAGCTTTTTGTCAGTGACAAGCTCTGTGCACCGCTAACAGTATGCTTACCCTCTCTCTCTCTCTCTCACTCTCTCTCTACACACACTGCGTGGTGAGGTCATGTGATCGCTCCTCTTAAAGCAATACCGACGTCACACAGGGGGTGGGCTAGTTCAAGATCCCTGCTGATTGGATGTGTTCCGGTCATCATGGGAAATCGCTTTTCCCGCCCGGAACACTTCCTGCTTTCTAGAATGGCGGCTGCCATTTTAGAAATCAAGGGGGGGGGGAAATTGGTGCGGATTTCAAAAAATCCAAATTTGATCGGTTTCGGATTGTTTGAAAAATCATCTCTAGTCACAACCTAGATAGCAATGCAGCACAAAATCAGAATCCAAGAGTAGTCATAACAGATATTAGTCAAAACAGGATAGCATGTCAGGTCCAAATCAGAAGGTAAAAACAAGGTGAGAAAATGAGGAGGATGGTCAGGATACTGGGAAAGCTGAATACATTAAAGTAACACTGGTGAGGTTTCTAAGACCGATGAATGGCCTGTGTCAGCAATGAGTCACTTGATCGCATTTTTTTGCAGAAGCAAAACATATCGCTTCTTCTAGCCACACATCTCTCAGTGAAAACAGGAGATGTGTGGCTGATAGCAATATATTTAAATGGCTTCAGTGGTTGGTGAGGCCCGGCCATATGATTAATCGTGCCGTATAAACACTGATCGACATTCATTTACTTTTATAGATGAATGAAAATCAGGCCGTCTAAAAGGACCCTAAGGCTATGTTCCCATTGAGTTTCCTGAGGCATTTTTTAGTCCCTTTGCTGCTCAATATTTATACAATTATTTTAGTTTTTTTTAGATTTTAAACAAATATTTATGTTTTGGCTTATGAATCTATCAGCCACAATGCTCTGCAATTGGTAACGATTAGGCCCAATTCACATGCCGTTCTTGGGCTGCCTTAAATCAGGCTATCTTTGTTTTGCAGGAGCTGGGAGTACTGCATTTTTCCATCCTACAAAAAAGTATATGTTAATCAAACTAGTAGATGATGTTAGGTTATTAAAGGCAATGAGCCTTCTGTAGCTCTGTAAAGAAATGAAAAAAAAAAGAAGAGAAAACAGTAATAACCTTAACATCCAGTCATGAAAGGGTTAAGGGTTAAGAGCGAATCTTAGGTTGTCCTTCACAAGAAATCAGCAAATATTGATCGACTAGTGCTACTACCGTGTCCTGTGAGCTGAGTCAGCTATATGCTGCTATACTGTGCCATTCACTGCCTGTCCCCGTGAGATCAGCCTGACAGCCAGGTTGTTTCTTTGAATAATTTACATGTGTTATTAACGGGTAACCCCCCCCCCAACATACATCATTCACAGAAGGGCAGTGGAGGAGCACTGTATAATCTGGGTACTAAAACACACAAAATGTGCCTGTTTATTTACAATGCTAGGATAATGGGGAAATGCATTTGAAGAAACCGATCTAGAAAGAGTTTCTCATTGAAGATTTGTGGTGTGTTAGGGGCCTATTCCACGATAATCATCCCGATTCGGCCGATTATTGCTCCATGAAATGGAGGGCTCCTCTTGCATTCTGCTTCTCACCGCTGACAGGCCGCTCACCCACTCACAGGCTGGGACCGCCACAGCCAGTGATTGGCTGAGCGGCCTGTCAGCTGAGACAGGCCACTCTGAAGCTGAAGCGCGCGGGACCCGGGGAGAAGCAGAGCGCAAGAGGAGCCCTGCAGCCTGGATAGGTAATGCATACAGTTTAAGCAAGGGCTGGAATGACATTGGTAACTATGTCCTTGCAGCCCTTGTTAAACGATTATCGGGCCGTGAAAAAGGCCCAGTAAACGAGCGCCAATCTAGTAGATCGGCGCTTGTTTACAGTTATTATCGGGACCTGATTGGCCCATGTAATAGGACCCTTAGGCTAGGTTCACACTGCATTTCTGCTGTGTGCTTAACGTATACGATTAAAGGAAGTTTAACAGGATGCAAAAACGGTTGGTAAAAACAGATGCTGTTTTATACCATACTGCAGAATAGGTTTTGACTTACATTATATACAAAAAAAAAAAAACTGTTTTATGGTGCGTTCACACCTACAGGATCTGCAGCTGATTTTCTGCAGCAGATTTCATTTAAATAACTGAACACAGCATCAAATCTGCTGCAGATCTGCTGCAGATCCTGTAGGTGTGAACGCACCCTTAGGCTATGTTCACATTACTTAAGAGACTGGCTGTTCCGTGACCGGCTGGGTCACGGAACGGCCGGTCTCTGAAAAGATCATCTTTAGGGTCGCAGGTTTCTGATCAGAACTCCCCACATCACACTATGGAGCGAGAGGCCGGAGCACTGACAGGGTCTTTTGCAGGCGCTATTCAATGAATAGCGGCCACAGAAAGCTGACATGTCAGTTGTTTGCGATGCCGCTAGGGATCCTGGCCGGAGCGTATACCAGGTGTATACGCTTTGGCTGGGATTCTATAGGTGGCAACGGCACGTATATTTTCATATAAATCACGGCCATTGTTGCAATTTACAACAACGGTCGTAGTTATACAAAAATATACGTAGTGTCAACATAGCCTTAGGGTGCATTTACACGTACAGAATCCGCAGCAGATCTGCAGCGGATTTGATGCTGTGTTCGGTTATTTAGTTACATTGATATTTGTGCCATCAAACCTGCTGCGGATTCTGTACATTTGAACGCACCCAAATTAAGTTGCTACAGTACCAAGCAGGGCGTAGCTAGGATTCAAGGGGCCCCATAGCAAGAAAAGCTGCAAGTGCCCCCCCCCTACGCACAACACGAAGCACAGCATAAAGGAGGCTCTTATCAACCGCCTACCCTGCCTACCCTGTCTCTATCGCAGGTCTTCCCAGCAGGTTATCTAAGCACAACAGGCAGCAGGTCATAGATGGAGGATGCGAGCTGCTCCTCTGAGACACCGTCCCAGGGTGGGGTAGGGAAGGAAAAGATTATATTGTATATTGTAGTTAGCCCCCCAATAGTTTTTAATCCTGTCATTAGAGCCCAATATGGTAGCTAACTCCTTCCTGTACTGCCCCATATAGTAGTTACTCCCCCAATAGTGCCCCATACAGTTGTAAGGCCCCCATAGTGTCTCATATGGTAGCCAATCCCCGCCATAGCACTCCATACGGTAGCCAATCCCCTAAATAGTGCCCTATACAGTATCCAATCCCCCCAATAGGGCCCCAGATAGTATCCAATCCCCCAATAGGGCCCCAGATAGTATCCAATCCCCCAATAGTGCCCCAGATAGTATCCAATTCCCAAATAGTGCCCCATACAGTATGCAATCCGCCCATATAGTGCCCATATAGTATCCAATCCCCCCAATAGTTCCCTATATAGTATCCAATCCCCCCAATAGTGCCCTATATAGTATCCAGTCCCCCCAATAGTGCCCCATATAGTATCCAATCCCCTCCAGTAGTGCCCCATATAGTATCCAATCCCCCCAATAGTGCCCATATAGTATGCAATCCGCCCATATAGTGCCCATATAGTATCCAATCCCCCCAATAGTGCCCATATAGTATGCAATCCGAACTGGAGAGAGTGGAACGGCTGCACATCCCATCTATGGCTGATACTAATGCCGTTAGGCCTATATTAAAAATCAACACCAGAGTGTCTGTATATGAATTGATCAAGCCATATTGCCCCGTGTACCACCACGCAGGGCCTCTGGTCCACACGGGTCCCTACGCTATCTCCACCCCGCAAAGCGTGCACGTGCAGGAAAGGGAGGCCATGGAATGGCCCTGCAACCCCAATGTCACAGGACCAGACCCAAAAAGCCCCACCAAAACCCGGCCAGCACCACCGGCGGGGAAGGCTGCCCCCAAAAGACACCAGCATGGATATGGTATTGCACTTACCATTGCTGCTCTCACAGAATAGGGAAGACATAAGGTCCGGACATGTGAGCACAGGCATATCCTGCTAATTTTGGTCATGTGGGTCTTATAAAGGAGTGCTAGCTGTTCAGAGAGGGAGAACTGTGAAACACGAACTGGAGAGAATGGAACGGCTGCACATCCCATCTATGGCTGATACTAATGCCGCTAGGCCTATATTAAAAATCAACACCAGAGTGTCTGTATATGAATTGATCAAGCCATATTGCCTCGTGTACCACCGCGCAGGTCCTCTGGTCCACACGGGTCCCTACGCTAACTCCACACCGTGTCGGTCAGTGACCGCCAACCCCGCAAAGCGTGCACGTGCAGGAAAGGGAGGCCATGGAATGACCCTGCAACCCAAATGTCACAGGACCAGACCCAAAAAGCCCCACCAAAACCCGGCCAGCACCACCGGCGGGGAAGGCTGACCCCATACAGTATCCAATCCCCCCAATAGGGCCCCAGATAGTATTCATTCCCCCCAATAGGGCCCCAGATAGTATCCAATCCCCCCAATAGTGCCCCAGATAGTATCCAATCCCCCCAATAGTGCCCCATACAGTATGCAATCCGCCCATATAGTGCCCATATAATATCCAATCCCCCCAATAGTGCCCTATATAGTATCCAATCCCCCCAATAGTGCCCTATATAGTATCCAGTCCCCCCAATAGTGCCCCATATACTATCCAATCCCCTCCAGTAATGCCCCATATAGTATCCAATCCCCCCAATAGTGCCACATATAGTATGCAATCCGCCCATATAGTGCCCATATAGTATCCAATCCCCCCAATAGTGCCCATATAGTATACAATCCGCCCATATAGTGCCCATATAGTATCCAATCCCCTCCAATAGTGCCCCATATAGTATGCAATCCGCCCATACAGTGGCCATATAGTATCCAATCCCCTCTAATAGTGCCCCATATAGTATGCAATCCGCCCATATAGTGCCCCATATAGTATGCAATCTGCCCATATAGTATGCAATCCGCCCATATGGTGCCCATATAGTATGCAATCCGCCCATATAGTATGCAATCCCCCCAATATAGTGCCCATATAGTATGCAATCCGTCCATATAGTGCCCCATATAGTATTCAATCTGCCCATATAGTGCCCCATATAGTATGCAATCTGCCCATATAGTGCCCATATAGTATGCAATCCGTCCATATAGTGCCCCATATAGTATGCAATCTGCCCATATAGTGCCCATATAGTATGCAATCCGCCCATATAGTGCCCCATATAGTATGCAATCCGCCCATATAGTGCCCATATAGTATGCAATCCGCCCATATAGTGCCCATATAGTATGCAATCCGCCCATATAGTGCCCATATAGTATGCAATCCGCCCATATAGTGCCCATATAGTATGCAATCCGCCCATATAGTATGCAATCCCCCAATAAAGTGCCCATATAGTATGCAATCCGCCCATATAGTGCCCATATAGTATGCAATCCGCCCATATAGTGCCCCATATAGTATGCAATCCGTCCATATAGTGCCCCATATAGTATGCAATCTGCCCATATAGTG
Source organism: Dendropsophus ebraccatus (assembly GCF_027789765.1). Classification (NCBI taxonomy): domain Eukaryota; kingdom Metazoa; phylum Chordata; class Amphibia; order Anura; family Hylidae; genus Dendropsophus; species Dendropsophus ebraccatus. Next base: position 78,192,970 of record NC_091457.1, read on the forward strand.
CCCATATAGTATGCAATCCGCCCATATAGTGCCCCCTATAGTATGCAATCCGCCCATATAGTGCCCATATAGTATGCAATCCGCCCATATAGTATGCAATCCCCCAATATAGTGCCCCATATAGTATGCAATCCGCCCATATAGTGCCCCATATAGTATGCAATCCGCCCATATAGTGCCCATATAGTATGCAATCCGCCCATATAGTGCCCATATAGTATGCAATCCGCCCATATATTGCCCATATAGTATGCAATCTGCCCATATAGTGCCCATATAGTATGCAATCCGCCCATATAGCGCCCCATATAGTATGCAATCCGTCCATATAGTGCCCCATATAGTATGCAATCTGCCCATATAGTGCCCATATAGTGTGCAATCCGCCCATATAGTATGCAATCCCCCAATATAGTGCTCATATAGTATGCAATCCACCCATATAGTGCCCCATATAGTATGCAATCCGCCCATATAGTGCCCATATACTATGCAATCCGCCCATATAGTGCCCCATATAGTATGCAATCCGCCCATATAGTGCCCATATAGTATGCAATCCGCCCATATAGTGCCCATATAGTATGCAATCCGCCCATATATTGCCCATATAGTATGCAATCTGCCCATATAGTGCCCATATAGTATGCAATCCGCCCATATAGCGCCCCATATAGTATGCAATCCGTCCATATAGTGCCCCATATAGTATGCAATCTGCCCATATAGTGCCCATATAGTATGCAATCCGCCCATATAGTATGCAATCCCCCAATATAGTGCTCATATAGTATGCAATCCGCCCATATAGTGCCCCATATAGTATGCAATCCGCCCATATAGTGCCCATATACTATGCAATCCGCCCATATAGTATGCAATCCCCCAATATAGTGCTCATATAGTATGCAATCCGCCCATATAGTGCCCCATATAGTATGCAATCCGCCCATATAGTGCCCATATACAATGCAATCCGCCCATATAGTGCCCCATATAGTATGCAATCCGCCTATATAGTGCCCATATAGTATGCAATCCGCCCATATAGTGCCCATATAGTATGCAATCCGCCCATATATTGCCCATATAGTATGCAATCCGCCCATATAGTGCCCATATAGTATGCAATCCTCCCATATAGTATGCAATCCGCCCATATAAAGCCCATATAGTATGCTTTCCACCCATATAGTATGCAACCCCCCAATAGTGCCCCATATAGTATCCAATGCCCCAAGGAGTGCCCTATATAGTACCCCAGTAGTGTCACATATAGCATTAAATCCCCCAATAGGTCCCCATATAGCATCCAATGCCCCCACCAGTGACACCCGCCCATCTCCCCATCCCCCGCACTTCCCTCAGCAGAAAAAGAAAATAAAAAAACAGTAACTCACCTGTCCTCGGTCCCAGCAGCTCCTCTACCGGCAGAGCGCGCACTCCCATCATCCTCTGGTGCGGGCAGCGGGAGACAGAGACGCAGCCTCTGCTGGAAGTGTCCTGCAGCCTCTATCATGAATTATAGAGGCTGCATGGACACCCAGCACAGTCAGTGTCTCTGTCCCCCGCTGCCCGCACCAGAGGATGATGGGAGTGCGCGCTCTGCCGGGAGAGGAGCTGCTGGTACTGGGGACAGGTGAGTTGCTGTTTTTTATTTTTCACCAAGCTGGGAGAGAAGAGGAACGTTATTAGCAGTCACAGAGCTGCCGGGGGGGGGGGGGTTGGGGGCTTTGTCGGCGGGCCACTCTGTCACAATCCGGGGGGGGGGGGGGCGGAAAGGGTGTCGGCGGATCGCCCTGTCATGGGGGGGGCGGGGGGTTCGGCGGATCGCCCTGTCACAGTCCAGCCGGGGGGCGGGGGCTTGGCATTGGACATGCCGGCGGATCGCCCTGTCACAGTACCGCCACAGTCACACTCAGCACTCATTAGGACACTTGTTTTCCCGAGGGGGTCCGGGCCCCCTGCACCCCCGGGCCCCATAGCGACTGCATACCCTGCCCCCATGATAGCTACGCCAGTGGTACCAAGACAGATTATCCAGTTTTGGGTTATTTAGTATATAAAAAAAAATCATCTTAGGGATGATCTGATGACAATGTACAAATATATTAATGGACAGTACAGAGATTTTTCTAGTGATCTTTTTACACCTAAACCACCTTGACAAGGGAACACCCTTTAAACCCAGAGGAAAGAATATTTCACCACAAGCATAAATAAGGATTCTTTACTTTAAGAGCAGTGATACTCTCTGCCACGTGATTTGTAATGGCTGATTCATTAAATAAGTTTAAGGGAGGCCTGGATGCTTTTCTTGAGAAGTATAAAATTATGGTAAGTATATTACGGGTACTTCATGTGATAGGACGTTGATTCAGAGATTTATTCTGATTGCCATAGTGGAATAGGGAAGGAATTTATTCCTTCCTCTGGATCAAGACAGTATGGTTATAGATTAAACTTGATGGATTTAACTATGTAGTTAAATCTTCCACCTGCCACCCATCCTCCCCATACACAGGAACGGTTAGCGTGACCAAGACCTTGATGCCAATACAGTGGCTATCAAAATTAGAGAACAACACACAATTTCCTAAATGTCAAGGTCATTGTGTAGTCCTATGTGAATATATCCTAACATGAGTAAAACAGCAGTATTTTAAACCTATTTTATAAATTGTATATATTCTAAGGGTATAAACCCACACACCGTATACACAGCGTATTTACTGCTGCGATACGCAGCGAATACGCAGCAAAAACGCAGCAAATACGCAGCAAAAACGCAGCAGATTATATCTAAATAACTAAACACAGCATCAAATCTGTACCAACAAATCTGCTGCGTATTTGCTGCGTATTTGTTGCGTATCTGCTGTGTATACGGTGTGTGGGTTTGTACCCTAAAGCACAGAATAAAAATGCAAATGAGATATTTAAAAAGGACAGTGATCAAAATTAGGGAACACTTTCAGTTACCTGCAAGTTGTTGGTGTTAATCTGGCAATTAGTACTAATTTCCATAGTTATCTGACAAACCCCACGTAAACGGCAGCCTAAAGCCCCTATTACACAGGGAGACTGTGAGGAGCAAACAAGCGTGTGTCAGCCCTCATTTGCTCCTCTTTCCCCGCTCACTGCTGCTGCCATTACACACGGAAGCAGGTAGCGCGAAGTGCAGGAGGGGTCACAGGGAGGTGCGGGGGGGGGGGGCAGCTAGAGCATAGCGGCATGTTAAAAGACAAACGACAGCAGCGATCAGCTGTCATCGTTCATGTTGACTGATCTTTGCCTTCTATTACACGGGACGATCAGCCGTAACAGCCGATAATCGTTTCGTGTAACAGGGCCTTAACTTTCCAGTTTTCACTGACTTTGCAAAAACGTTGTGCTGTTTATCGAGATGAAGGCTAAAGGGATGACCCTATCAACCATAGCAAGAGAAGTTGGTCAATCCAAGTCTGTAATTTCTAGAATATTGCATCTTTACAACATCACAAGCTCATTCACATCCCCCAAAAAGGCTAGTCGCCCACAAAAGACAAATGTCTCAATGTTTAAGGGCATTTGGACTGGAAATCCACTCTGCAGTGACCATTCTGTAGGCTAGGCTCACCTCTGCTGAGAAGCTTGTTGTGTGGACAGAGGAGAAGTGCTCCAGAGTTCATTTTAGTAATGAAAACAAGTTTAATTTATTTGGGTCTAATAATAGGAAACATTATTTTCGTTGACAAACTGGGAAAAAACTGAACCCAAAGTGAGTAGTCAGTGAAAGGTGGAGGAGGAAGCGTCATGGTTTGGGTAATGTTTTCTGCAGCAGTAGTTGGAGGTCTTATACAGCTACATGGCAGAGTGAATGCAAGTGTGAATCAGAAAGAACCTTCTTCAACAACATATGGTTCCTTTCTTGCGTTCATCACTCAATCAGCAGAACAATGCCCCCTGTCATTCAGCACAACAGGTAAAGCAGTTCCTTGAAAGTGAAAACATTGAAACAATAATAGGCCAGCCCAGAGACCTGATCTAAACCCAATAAAAAATCTGGAAATAATGACCAAGTTATGGCCAAGAAACCCATAACAGTCACAGAACTGTGGACAAGACCAGAAGACTAGTGGACCAAAATCCCACCAGAGCAGTGTGAGAGACGCTTCCTACTGATTGGTGACTGTTGTAACCTTCAGAAAATGTAGCTGTGATCTTTCTGTGAGCTACAGTCATTGCTGTTCTCTAATTATCATCACATTTTCAGCAAAATAAAGGTTTTATGTTGATATACTTTGGTTATTTTGTAAAATGCAGTTCTATTGGCATGGTGTGCCCCTTACAAAAAAATCCTTCAAATGTTGATCAATGTAGATTACATTATTTCAGAAAGATTCCAGTGTGCATACATTGTTCTCTAATTTTGATCACCAGTGTATGGTACAATTAAAAAAAAAACCATAAGATTAAAAAAATGCCACAAAAAGCTATTTCAGCAATATATTCTGCAAAAGGAAAGTATTATTTTTCAAACACTATAGACAAATGCATTTTACAGACACCTGTGTGAACGTGACCCTTGAGTTACCACGCAGGGTTAATTCAGTTCCTGTAGTATGCAGCAGCCTGGGTGAGTATTTTAAGCTCAACTCCTGCGCAAATTCAATTTCTTAATTACCCACAGTGATAAACTGCCAATTTCTGCCGCTCTGTTCATTTTTTCAGCATGGGAGAAGAGGGGGGGGGGGGGGGTCAGAGGAGGAGCTCCCCGGCGTCTATTAATAGGTACACTGCAGGAGCGGATTAGATTACAAAAGTAAATCCCTGCTACAATGAAAGTGTCATTCCAAGAGCAAAGACTGACAAACAGCTGGTCTACAGCTCGCTAACACGCACAGATTTTTAGTGCCTAAAAAAATGCCATAAAATTTGATTTTTTTTTTATATTTTTTTGCTATGGTATTTTTTAAGACAGTTTGATGTTTTTGTAGATCACAGCCAAGCCTGCATTCTATGTTTTTTACACAAAACTGTTGGCATTTTTCCTACCATAGACTTCTAAAGGGGAGTCAAATGGAAGGAAAAATATTACGTCTATATGAATAATTCCTCCAAGTCTTCAATTGGAATCACGATAAAGAATCACATGAAGCAATACAAGGATAAAATACCAGAGGGAAAAAAAAGGCCTATAGTAATTTACACAAATTTTTAGGCATTTTTTTCGGCCTAATAAAATGCTGTATACATTCTTAGGGAAGCATAAGTGTACAGGAACAAGTAGCCAAACAAAATGCAAATAATTAAAAGAAAAAACACCTTTGTAGGGTAGATTTACAAATAGTCAATTCCAATTGTATCCAATAATTATCCACCCTTTATGGGTTCTCCTAGACCCTTTATCAGCAACTAGCACTGCTAGGCTCATTCAGCCAATTTATAATCAGCCTGTGTAAAAGTGTCACGAATCCGCCAAAGAGCAGGAAAATGCCAGATCATCAGCTGATCACATCTTTGAGCAAACCTATAAATCATTGTTTACTTGCGGCTTATCTCCCCGTCTAAACAGAAGATGTGTGGCCAATAGCAATGTATTTAAAGGACAGTTCATGCGGCACGGCCTCTTAATTGTGCCTTACTGTCCACAGACAGCCGAAGATCTTCTAATGTAAAAGGACTTTAAAGGGGCTGCTGTTTGCTAATTAGTGGGCACAGTATGATTAGGCATCTAGATGCAGCTGTCAAAGTTGCCAGCTGCATTTAAATGCCTGTTTTTCCCCATCCGCGGTGGTCTAGAGGAGGGATCGCAATCCCCCCCGCCCTGAATCACCTCCCTTTTCCCATTTTATAAATAAAAATAAATAAATAAACATGTTTGGCATCGCCGCGTGCGCGTCGCCCAAAATTTTTACTTATCCCATTCCTGATCATGCATAGTAAATGCCGTTAGCGCCAACAAATACCAAAGTGCAAAATTACACATTTTGATGGCAGTAAATCCAGAAAAATTGTGATAAAAAGTGATCAAAATGTTGCATATACGCAAACAAGGTATCAATAGAAAGAACAGATCATGGCGCAAAAAAATGACACATCACACAGCCCCATAGACCAAAAAATAAAAGCGTAATAAGCATGGTAATAGAGCAATTTTAAGGAACATTTATTTTTTTTAAAAAAGGTTTAAATTTTTTAAAAGCCATCAAATAAATTAAAAGTTACACAAGTTACTTATCGTTGTAATCTTACTAACCCGAGGAACATATATAACATGTCAGTTTTACCCTAGGGTGTACGGCGTAAAAAAAAAATGTGTTTTATTTTCAATTTCACCACACATATAATTTTTTTCTGGTGCATATTTTATGCAAAATATAATTCTGTCATTGCAAAGTACAATCAGTTGCACAAAAAATAAGGGCTCATCTGGGTCTCAAGGTGAAAAAATGCACGTGCTATGGCTTTATATACATGGGGACATGAGGAAAAAACGAAAGTGCAAAAATGAAAATTGGCCTGGTCTTCTAAGGGTTAAAAGTTAAGAAACTTTGCAATAGGTTCTATTTATTGTATTAGCTATGTCTCCCTGCTGGGCAATCTAAGCTGTCTGTTATGTTTACAACTGTTGTCTAGGTACCCGACCACCTATGTTATCAGTGATGGCTGGGCCCCTCTGCCTGGCCACCTTATCTGCAGTAAGCCATCTTCACACTGACAGCTCCCAGCCCAGTGAAGGTGTCTGGATGGGACTTTAGTTTATGGCCACACATAAAGGATTGCAGAATTTCTGCACCAAAATCCCCTGTGGAATATCTGCACAAAATTGTGTTCATTTGCTATAGATTTGAATTAATGCAAATTAAATTATGGAAATCCATATTATGAAGGAGATTGATCAAACCTTGTGTAAGGCAAGAGTGAAGCAGTTGCCCATGAAACCAATCAGCTTTCATTTTTCAGTAGATGTTTGTAAAAATAAAAGAAGCTATTTGATTGGTTGCCAGGGGCAATTGCTTCACTGTTCCTCTACCCAAGGTTTAATAAATCTCCCTTTATGTGTCTATGTGCACTTGATTTTTCTGTGGATCTGCAAGGTTTTTACCTAGCACTGCAGATTTAATAGAGGCTTTGCCATTGACGTCAATGGGGAAAATCTGCAATGAATCAGCAGATTCGGCCAACATATGTCTAAACCTATGACTAAATGGCGATTCCCAGTCAGTCACTCGTAGAAGTGAGTGGTGTTGTGTTGTGACTCACAAGTGACTGCAACTGCAACCTCACAGTTGCAAAAAATCCATCCTGGATGGATTTTATTTGCCACTGCTTGGTCGTAATTGCATGTGAGTTGCAACTCATCCCCATTAACTAAGATAAGTGATGGGGGTCACACCAGGGGTGGATTAACTTTACCATATGCCCCGGGCTGTTCACCAAGCCTGGCCCCTTCACCCCACACCTGCTGTAACTATAGCAGCACTAGCATGGTGCTCATAGATACGGGAAGTCTTTTTTGGTGGCCATGGGCCCACCCGGAGCTCAGGGCTTGGGCTACTGGGCAAAACGAACCTATTATAATCTGCTACTGGGTCACAGTACAAAACAGTGGTGCCTTTTTGCTTGACCAGGAATCTCTGAGTATCCCCAGCCTAATGTCTACGGCCAGTGTAATCCCTATGAGGGCTTCCTGATAGCACGCAATCTGCTACTGATAGGAAGAATATAAACTGGATTAATTTTGCCAGATACTTTTGTTTCTCTTGAAGAATATCCATCTTTCCACCTTTTTGTGTCTATGTGCACTTGATTTTTCTGTGGATCTGCCAGGTTTCCACAGCAAAATAACTAGCACTGCAAATTTAATAGAGGCTTTGCCATTGAAGTCAATGGGGAAAATCTGCAATAAATCAGCAGGTTCAGCCAACACATGTCTAAACCTGTGGCCAACAGACAAGAAGGTAGAATACAATATACTCATGTAGGTGGATATTTTCTAATACACTCCTTTGAAGACATAAGGAAATGTTTGATGATTTTTGCTTCTGGAGCTAAAGCCACTATCACTATGGATTTATAATACTGTATGTCTTCTATTTTACATGGCTTAAACCTTATAGCACAATTCTGGTGAGCATATGTAATTGCTAATACTTCTGTAGTTCTTTTCCATGAGCAGCCACATGCTTAAACTAGTAGTTCACCAGCATCTTACGTTCTGCCTCTTTAGTTTCAGAACACTGATGAAAAGTAATCATAACCAGTCTTCTCCAACAGTTTCCGCAGAGAAGTCTGACACATGTCCTTAGACAAACAGTTCTAAGATTCCTATTAACTTATTCCTGAAGCAGCAGCACTGTCCTTACTGTCGTTCACTGGAGGTGTATGTCCTGATGATGTTTATGGATGAGATGGATGGAGGGTTTTTTTTTCCAGGTTCAGGAGGATGAGAGAATGAGCTGCCTGTTCCTCTCTCCTCTCCTGGATCCAGTTTCAGACTCCAAACAAGGAGATTTTTGTGTTTAAAAAAAAAAAAAAAAAAAAAGAATTTTATTTATATCCCTGTAGGAAAGTAGGCGGAGGGCATGAACATTGGGCCGCTCCATGCAGTAGGTAAGGCAACCAAAATACTATTTTTCTATTACAGATTTTAGGGTGTTTCTCTATATCAAGTACTGTGCAGTACGGTGGGATGTAAGGTACATAAGTAAAGGAGCAAAAATTCTGACCGTTCCTCTGTACACTGCAAATGGTAAGTGACTTTTGTGTTTAAGATTTCATAATGCTACGCATGGCCTTAGCCACTGGCACACTAGTAGTACTAGCATGGCTTTGCAGCAGCTTCTCCATGAGTTCCAACAGACAAGAAGGTAGGATACAATATACTCATGTAGTAAAAGAACAGAAAGATCTATATCCAACGAAAAACAGTGCTGGGGTTACATGGGGTCACACAGTTCTTTTATTTGTCACCTACACCCTACAATTACTGGACGGAGCTCTTGTGCCAGCTCCTGTCTGTTCTGCATGCAAAGCAGGTCCAATGTTGAAACCCTGGATTTGTGGCTATTGTTGGGCTGTTACCACGGAGCTCCTGGAAAAGTTGTCTTTTTTGTTTTCTGCATGTCTGTCTGTTCTTCTGGCTGGAGTTCTCTTGAGTTGGAGCCCTCAATTAAATCTGTGTAGACGCAAAAGACCTTTGCTTATGATGCTTTGTCTGGAGGAGCGGGCATTTGTATCTTGTGCACAGAGCCAGGTTGTGGTCCTGAGATGCCACGTTTCAGTAGTGAAGGCCAAGACACGGTGGACTGCTCTATCTTATCTACAGTATATTCTATATATTTTATATACTATATTTCATTTGTATATTGTGTTGTAACCTCTCACTCATAAATATATAAATATATATATATATATATATATATATAAATTCATATATATATATATATGTATATATATGTATGTATATATATATATATATATATATATATGTGTATATATATATATATATATATATATATATATATATATAGACTTGGTGCTACATTTTTACATATAAAATAAGCCAGAGGACCCACTACCAGAGAGCGCAACATTATGGGAGGTTCTTTAAAGGGGAAAATGCACACAAAGGAAAAAGACAGACAGATGGGGTGCGGGAAAATAATAAACAATGTTAACTTACCTATCCTCTTGCTCTCTAGTCAGCCAATCAGTGACTGGAGCACTGCCGAGGAGGGGTGAGTTTACTTGTTCATTATTCCCCCAGTCCCACCACGCCTGTCGTTTTTTTAGGACTTCCTTTTTAATTGAACATAATTGCACATAGACACTAACCCCCATGTGAAGTTGTTTGGGGGCTTATTATATTGACAACTTTCAGCACTTTTCTAGAGTGTGTTTGTTTCTTTAACCACTTTGATCATGGGGACAATATTAGTCCCAGACTTGATGCAATATCCCAGTGCAGTTGCTATTTTGTACCAGACTAGACGTAAGCTAACTTGCCGAAAGTTCTGTTTGTGATGATAAAGAGGAGGCTGATGGTAAGTGATCTGTACAGCTTGAGGCTATATTCACACCTTGTAAGACACCCGACGTTCCGTGACGGAACGGCAGGTGTCAGAAAAGGACAGTACTTTACTGCCGCTGTATTCGGATGCGGAAGCATCCTTGCGCGCCCGCATCCGAATACCCGGATGCTTACAATGGAGCATGTGGCCGGAGCAGCACACTCCATTGTGTGAACAGACAGGGTTTTCTGTGGCCGCTATTCATTGAATAGCGGAAAACTGATGTGTCAGTGTCTTGCAGCGCCGCTAGGGATCTCAGACAGAGTGTATACTATGTGTATACACTCCAGCCAGGATTCCTTAGAAGGCAGAACTGCGGACCTTTCGTAGTAATCATGGCCATTGTTACAACGGCCATGATTACTACGGAACTTACATAGTGGGAACATCGCCTAACAGTGAAAGGTGACCTGCACACATCTGGATTTAGAATAAAGCGTGAGCTATAGCTGGGGAAACAGTTCAAGTCTGGTATAGAGATGAGCGAACTTGCTGAACCTGAACGAGTTTGCACAAGCCTAAGGGTGCCTTCACACGTACCGTATCGCTGCGTTTTTATCGCTGCATTTTTATCGCTGCGTTTTTTACATGCGCGTTTTGATTTTCACATGATTTTCATGTGAAAATCAAAACTGGCATGTAAAAATCGCACCGTTAAAAACGCACCGATAAAAACGCAGCTTTAAAAACGCAGCTTTAAAAACGCAGCGATACGGTATGTGTGAAGCTACCCTAAAGCTGTACACATCCTTTCCTGCAGCCTCCTCCCTATCATCACAAACATAACAGTCTCAATTTCAGCTTAGTTTTAGTCCTAGTGGCCAGAATGAAAATACAATATTTAGGGATTCATTTATAATAAACACAGTAAAATGGAAAGTGAGAAAAAAAAATCACAAAAAATTATTTAAAAAAATCTGTTTAACATAAATCTTGATTTAAACAATAGGTCATTTTCTGATGACACATTCCCTTTAAAGCGAATGCACCATCAGATACATCACTTTGAGTTATTAACATTAACAGACTGACACCGACGCGGGGATGGTAGTGGCGCCGTCCCTTCTTTGAACCGCCGCCAGTTCCCTCGCACTGCACTAGTCTATTCCTGAGCACCGGCCTGCAACTAAAGCGATGTACCTGGTGGTACATTCGCTTTAATATTTGACAGAACTACTGTCTTATCGCTCAGTCACTTTTCTTATATTAAAAATCTGGCAACATAACCCCCGATTCTTCAAACTACCGTTCTGATGTTCCTGTCAATTACAGTGAGTGTTCTTCCATCCATGCATCCCTTAATCGTCTTATTGAGTGTATTCTAACACATACAGCAGAAAATGTAGAGACTGCAAGAAAGACAGAAAATAACCCACTCTATGTAATGGTATCATTGGAGTTTGATTGACAGTCATCTGGAATCTGAGCCCCAAGCAAGGGAAGGGATTCCTAAAGCACTTCTCTTTTGAATTAGATGCCCTCAATGTCTTAACGGAGGTACCATTGCTCCCGCTCCCCGTACCTGTACGTAAGAAAATTGAGCTTCCGGCTCCATCTCCATAGCACCTGTCTCCAGTGTGAGACCTAGGGAAATTTAATTCTATGGCGCTGGGGGGAAATGGGTGCTATGGAAAGAGAGCAGGAAGCTTTGTCTCTCAATGCGCAGCTACAAGCAGCTGGGACAACAGCGCCTCTTTAGAGTGTTAGGCACAATTTTCAAAATAGATTGATTTTTGATAAAACTTTACAGGTACCCTATAAATATAACATAATTTATCCCTACTGTGACCACTTTAGTGCTGCCATAGTTAGATGTGTGGGTGGTGCAAGCTTTATGAACAGCCCAGGGCCTGTGGCACACATAATACACCACTGTCCACTGCTATTGCAGGTTTGTAACAATTACGAATTTGCAGCGAGAAATCTGATGCAGATACCTTATGTGTGAAGGTACCCTTAAGCTAGATTTACACAGGACAGACCCACAGCGGATTTCATGCTGCGAGTTTCAGATGCTGCGAGTATGAGATTGCATACTTGCAGCAGGATTGTCATTCTGCTGCTAGTATGTAAATGCCAGCCCCCTAAACCTGCCACGGGCCGCAGCATACTTTGCCTAGTCCGCACACCGGCTTCATCTGAGGCTCCTGTCTCCCATAGGTCCCACCCAGCCAATCAGTGACTGCGGTGGGGCCGTGCACTGATTGGCTGAGCTGGACTTACAGTGACAAGGGGTCTCAGATGTAGCCGGAGCACGGACCAGGTAAAGTATGCTCCGGGCAGCGGGTTAAGGGGGCCCGCATTTACATACTCACAGCAAAATGACAAATCCGCTGCAAGTATGTACCACAGAGGATTTCACTACAAACTCGCAGTGTGAAATCTGCTGCGGATCTATCCTGTGTGAATCTAGCCTTACCCAATACATCAGCATGTACTTGATTGAGGCTTTGCTGTGATACCAGTTATAGTGCCAAATCTGAAGATATGCTGTTTTAGGGAAAAAAAATAAAAGCAATTGGGACCCATTGCAATGACTTTTTTCCGCAGATAAACATATTAGTATAGTAGTTAGCCCTCCTATATAACTACATATGTTAGTTAAGCCCCTCTGTGCCCCCATGTCCTTCCGTGTCCCTATATAGTATAAGGTCGTTCTTTGGGTAAATCCACAGTAACTGAATTTAAAAATGTCTGGGATAAACATGTGGTGTCCCACTAGGGGTGTTACTATTACATATACCCTTCACAAGTCTGTACTTTTTGTGGTCTTATTATGGTAAAATTAGTATTAAGAGTTGACCACTAGATGTTGCTGCATTATGTATTAGTGTGTGGAAGCAGCACAGCTGAAGGATTGCAAAGGGTTATTGTGTTTATGTGTACCAGAATCTGTAGACCAGTAGGATTTCTGCTTTCTTCATTCCTATCACCTCTCCTCTCTGTTCTTCTATTGCACTCTTTTCACCCAATCACAGCACACCCTACACGCTTGTCTTGTCTGGGCCCTGGCCCTCTGCCAGGTCCCCAAGTCTTAGCCAGTGCCCCGCATGGGTAGGACGCAAGACAGCACACTGTTACGAACTTCCTTACAAGTACCCACACACAGCACTATGCAGTGTTAAACCTCTCAGGAGAGGACTAGCCAAAAGATAACCTCAACCCACACCGTGGACAAGGAGAAGTAACAGTGCAGGACAGTATCCACTATAGAGCAAAAGAGCTAGGAACTGATCCGGGTGGAGCAAAGTTGCAGTAAGCCTATGAACTCCATCTCACAGAGCAGGTGTCAGCAGGAAACCCTCTGCATTCCGCTCAAACCAGGTAACAAGGCCTGGGGCCTGTGTCACCCATTAGTACGGTTTGGCCAACGCTAGTGGGCATAAGGTGGTGTGAAGACTGAAAGCAAAGGTCAGTACACAGGCACAGGTGTTCTTCTTCTTCTTCTACAAGTATTTTACAGTATCATCCAACATCCCGGCAGAGCACATTACTACATGGGTTGAGACTCTCACGGCATCCTCCTCTCTGCTACTCTACCTCAACACAACTCTATCGACACAACTATCTCACTCCTCATGTATGGATAATTACATGTATATCTCTGTAATGTCTATTTTTGTCTATGTATGCACCCTGAGAATTGTAAAGTGCTGCGGAATCTGTTGGTGCTATATAAATAAAAAATTATTATTATAATGTTCAAGTCTTTATTTTCAAGTGTATGTTAGAGACCTTTTGTATTACCTGTTGCACATTTACAAGTAGTAAACCAACTCAACGTTATCACAGAGTCTTTAATAATTCATCACCACCCGCACAGCATATACACCGCAACCTTGGGACATTCTCCCCTTTCTGTAGGTGGCGGGTCCTACTATCCAGGATGGTCATTACACCACTCTGGCAATCCGTGACATAAACCTAAGGGACCCGGTAGCAACCCGGCAGGACACCGACCACAGGGGAAAAGGGTCCAACTGGCCTTACACCCTAAAAGCAGGCATGCCATCACCCCTGTATGCCCACCAGGCACTGGTGTCACTTGACAATCCATTAAGGTCCGGCTGTATCTCGGCCATCCACCTCTGGAGTGGTATCACACTACAACACCTAGCAAGTGACCGGCCGTCCCTCTGATATAACAACTCCGGGGGGCACACCACAAACATATATCTATCCTAAGAAAAAAATAATTGAAATAATATAAGGTCAGACAAGATGGATCAGATGGTCTTTTTCTGATAACAATCTTTTATTGTAGTTGTCAGAATAATTCATGTAAATTATATATGTGAACAAGAGAAGAAAAATGCCCAGTTTATTGCATGGAACTTACTGCTTCAATTCTTGTGCAATAGTTGCATACATCTGTACTATACAACTATCTCCCTGTATGAACCCTGACCTAGCATGCTTTTAATGTGGAAAGCCAATTCCATGTTCCAAATATGTGGTCCAACTTGTCCGCTCTAAAGGTGCACAAGGACTGTATCTTGTTTTTATTTACATACTGTAACCTGTAAAGCTGTTATTATAATAATTATTGTTTTCAATGCATTTGATACTTCACATAACCTCTGAAATCCTACTGCCCCCACCCTATAAACTATGCCTCACGTAGGGGTAGTATATGGCTCTCCCCAAGCAGATGTCAAAAGGCCCTATTCCACCAACAGATCTGACGACAGATTATCTGCCAAAGATTTGAAGCCAAACCCAGGAACAGACAATAAACAGAGAACAGGTCATAAAGGAAAGACTGAGATTTCTCCTCTTTTCAAATCCACTCCTGGGTTTGGCTTCAAATCTTTGGCAGATAATCTGTCGTCAGATCTGTTGGTGGAATAGGGCCTAAAAGCTACCTTTTCCATCAATCTTCCTAGAACTGACAACATGACAGAGGGCGATGGCTTTCGAGAACAGAAAGTTAATTATAGTTTAAACCAAGTGTTCCTGTGTAAAGCAGGGTTACATAACAGTCAAAGATGTGCAGTGTTTGAATGCAGTAGAAGAGAGAGTTTCTCATTGTAATTATTCAGTAGAGAACCCATTTAGAGAATGGGCTCGGTATACTGGGTAGCTCTTTAATATATCTGCATTGTTGCCAAGCCATGCTGATAATAACCTACTTCTCTGTCCAAGACCTCCAGGCAGTAAACCATGCAGACATCAACCTCTTCTATGACCTAGACCTCAGTGATTTTACTATCATTATCTCCCCTAATGCTGCGTTTACACAGAGCGATGATCAGCGCTTAGACGGAACGTTATATCTTTTGGAAAAATTGTTATTGCGATCGTTTTAAGATCGCTTAAGCCTATCTCACACATAGTGTGAATCGGTGAAAGACTGTTTACATGAAGCGATCTTCGAATTTTTAGCAAACGACCAACTACGATTTGAGAACATGTTGAAAGATCACAATGAACGATTTATCGCCAGTCGCTTGATCATTCGCTGTCTTTACAGGAGTAGATTATCATTCAAATGCAATCGTTATCGCGAAAATTCAAACGATAATTGTTCCGTGTAAACACAGCATAACTAACTCAAACAGAATATTTGTCACTATTCAGCATCACCTGGCTAAGAAGGCATTTTTATATGGGCGATTATGGCTAATGAGTGTTCCTAGGAACGCTTATTCATCCAACAATCAGCCTTTGTAAATGAGCCAGCGATCAGCCAACGATTAACCAGATTAACCCCCACCCAGATTATACCTGGGTATAGTTTAGCCTAGGCCAGAGTTTACCCCAGAGTATAAAATAGCCTAGGCCAAACTATACTCCTCCAGGCCAGATCCCCGGGGTATAAAATAGCCTAACCGTGATGACAGGAAGCATACCTCGCTGCAGGGGACATATCTGGCTACAAGGGTCATATCTGGCTGTAAGGGGCAAATCAGACTACAGGGGACTTACCTGGCCACATGAAGCATTGTATCTAGACATTCCTGGCTAGATGGTTGCATATCTGGTTACAGGGAGCGTTACCTACTCCCCATTCACACCTGAGACCTTGCAAGACTAAAGTCATATGACATCAGGGAGGGAAAAAGGCTTTATGGGGATTCCCCTGATTTATACCTCGACCAAAACCCCTGTTGTGTGTGAGAAGAGCAATACAGTTTAACTAGAGACAACACCACCTTATTGTGACAGGCAGTAGTGGGAAAGGTAGAGGGGTAATTGCAAGACCTATAGTCTAAACTGCCATTGCTTGCAAAAGAAACCACTGTAAGTGGTCTGTTTCTTCTAGTAGAAAAAAAAATCTTTATTTAGGCATTTGATCTGATCCGTTCTTCAACACCTGAGGCATTACATGAGTAAAGGCCCTACTACACACACAGATTTATCTGACAGATATATGAAGCTAAAGCCAGGAATGGATTTGAAAAGAGAAGAAATCTCAGTCTTTCCTTTATGACCTGTTCTTTGTTTATAGTCTGTTCCTGGCTTTGTCTTCAATGATCTGTCAGATAAATCTGTGTGTGTATTAGGGCCTTAGGGTCCATTTGCACAGAAAGATTATCTGACAAAGAATTGAAGCCAAAGCCAGCAACAGACTATAAACAGAGATCAGGTCATAAAGGAAAGCCTGAGATTTCTTCTCTTTTCTAATCCATTCCTGGCTTTGGCTTCAAATCTTTGGCAGATAATCTGTCAGATAATCTTTCTGTGTAAATGGACCTTTACATTTTTGAGTTTATAAATCCAGCAGAACTTTTCAACATCAATAAGATAAAATGGCTTAAATGGCTGCCTTCACAGCCTTGTAGATTTCTTTGCGTTATCTCCACATTCTAATAAATGGCCACTGCACCATTTGAGTAGATGTTTTGCTGACATCAGAAACATTACTATTACAATTCTGTATAATTGTTATGGAGTACCATAGATTAAAACTTTATTGCAGGAAATTTCAGTCAAGTTTTTGTTCCCTTTCCATTAATAGTCCCCCTTACAGCCGGCTCCAGCTTACAAGTCCGGAATGTTAAATCATTTTACAACCAATGTTTCTTAATATAAATCTATGCAGTGACGGCTACCCAAACACTTCATCTGTAAAGAGCCACTTGGTCCAAATATGTTTCTATCTTTGGAAATGATTCCTTCTACACTGCCAGGATAGTCACCCTTCTAGTATATAAAATCAGAAAATGTACGTGTTATATAGCTATAAATATATCAGGTATCCTGCTCTGTTTACATTAGGAGATTACTGCTCAAATCCAGGGGCGTAGCTAATGTCTCCTGGGCCCTGGTGCGAGAGGCCAACTTGGGCCCCCCCCCCTCCTTTCACGACCAAGTGATGCTATTGTTGTGTGTGTATATATATATATATATATACACACGCAGTGGTGCCTTGGATTATGAGCATAATTCGTTCCAGGACCGTGCTTGTAATCCAAATCCACTCTTAAACCAAAGCAAATTTTCCTATAAGAAATCATGTAAATGCAGACAATTGGTTCCGCACCCCAAATATATTTATTATTCTGTACTGTACAGTAATGGAGAGGATGGGAAACACAAGGGCTGACAGAGACTGCAGGGAGCATGAAGGAATGAGCAGTACAGATGTGGGCACATACATGCAGCACTCTCTGTCCGGGGAGAGAGGGGGTTACAGCTATGGAGAGATTACCCCCCCCCCACAGTCCTGTCCCCTGATGTAAGCCCCAGCCTGAAGGGGATCTGCTATGATTTGGAAGGTGTTTAGAGTACAGTGCTGTAGACCCCGCTATGCAGGCCATGCCCCTTCTCCACTCGCGCTCCCACCCGATACAGGAAGTTCTTAAACCAAAGCAATGTTCTTAAACCAAGTCACAATTTTGAAAAACTGTGAGCTCTTAAACCAAAACGCTCTTAAACGAAGTTACTCTTAAACCAAGGTACCACTGTATGTATATATATATATATATATATATATATATATATATATATACACACACACACACCAAGACAGATATTACCTATTACCGCCATACTGTTACCGACCAAATCCTGTATACTGAGACCAATATTACCAGTAATACCAGTATATAGGAAGGAAACATTACCGCCACACCACAACCACTACCATCACCACCATATTGTTACTGACCAAATCCAGTATACTAAATCACCTCATCCAGTCATATAGAGGTGGCCCCAGCTCTACACAGGCTCTATACACCATATACATTACAGTGCAGATATATCAGGTGACTCACAGGGGATGTCTTCTCTGATCGGAGTTCTTTCCTTTTCATCATCTTCTCCATCCGTCCTGGGCCGTTATGAGAACTTCTCCGAGCCACGAATCCACAGAATCTGCCAGACAGACATATTAGGCTCCACACTCTGACACCATCTCCATCTCTCTACACACTACACATCTGTACTATCCCCTTTACACCCTCATTTAGTGGGTAGCCCTGACTCTATGTGACCTCCTAATAATATATGCCCCCCTCTGTGTATTCCCTCTCCCCCTATGTTGCCCCCCTCCCTTATAGATGGCCCCCTCTACCCCCTCCCTTATAGATGGCCCCCTATACCCCCTCCCTTATAGATGGCCCCCTCTCTCCTCACCCTCCCTTATGGATGGTCCCCTCTCCCCCCACCCTCCCTTATAGATGGCCCCCTCTCCCCCCACCCTCCCTTATAGATGGTCCCCTTCCCCCCCCCTCCCTTATAGATGGTCCCCTTCCCCCCCCCCCTCCCTTATAGATGGTCCCCTTCCCCCCCCTCCCTTATAGATGGTCCCCTTCCCCCCCTCCCTTATAGATGGTCCCCTTCCCCCCCCCTCCCTTATAGATGGTCCCCTTCCCCCCCCCCTCCCTTATAGATGGTCCCCTTCCCCCCTCCCTTATAGATGGTCCCCTTTCCCCCCCTTTATAGATGGTCCCCTTCCTCCCTCCCTTATAGATGGTCCCCTTCCCCCCCCCACCCTCATAGATGCCCCCCTCTTTCCCCCCACCCTCATAGATGGCCCCTCTTTCCCCCCCACCCTCATAGATGGTCCCCTCTCCCCCCACCCTCCCTTATAGATGGCCCCCTCTCCCCCCACCCTCCCTTATAGATGGCCCCCTTCCCCCCCCCTCCCTTATAGATGGTCCCCTCTCCCCCCACCCTCCCTTATAGATGGCCCCCTCTCCCCCCACCCTCCCTTATAGATGGTCCCCTTCCCCCCCCCTCCCTTATAGATGGTCCCCTTCCCCCCCCCCCCTCCCTTATAGATGGTCCCCTTCCCCCCCCTCCCTTATAGATGGTCCCCTTCCCCCCCCTCCCTTATAGATGGTCCCCTTCCCCCCCCCCCTCCCTTATAGATGGTCCCCTTCCCCCCCCCTCCCTTATAGATGGTCCCCTTCCCCCCCTCCCTTATAGATGGTCCCCTTTCCCCCCCTTTATAGATGGTCCCCTTCCTCCCTCCCTTATAGATGGTCCCCTTCCCCCCCCCACCCTCATAGATGCCCCCCTCTTTCCCCCCACCCTCATAGATGGCCCCTCTTTCCCCCCACCCTCATAGATGGCCCCTCTTCCCCCCACCCTCATAGATGGCCCCTCCTTCCCCCCACCCTCATAGATGGCCCCCTCCTTCCCCCCACCCTCATAGATGGCCCCCTCCTTCCCCCCACCCTCATAGATGGCCCCCCTCTTTCCCCCCACCCTCATAAATGGCCCCCTCTTCCCCCCACCCTCATAGATGCCCCCCTCCTTCTCCCCCACCCTCATAGATGCCCCCCTCCTTCCCCCCCCACCCTCATAGATGCCCCCCTCCTTCCCCCCCACCCTCATAGATGGCCCCCTCTTTCCCCCCACCCTCATAGATGGCCCCCTCTTTCCCCCCACCCTCATAGATGGCCCCTCCTTCCCCCCCACCCTCATAGATGCCCCCCTCCTTCCCCCCCACCCTCATAGATGCCCCCCTCCTTCTCCCCCACCCTCATAGATGCCCCCCTCCTTCCCCCCCCACCCTCATAGATGCCCCCCTCCTTCCCCCCCACCCTCATAGATGGCCCCCTCTTTCCCCCCACCCTCATAGATGGCCCCCTCCTTCCCCCCACCCTCATAGATGGCCCCCTCCTTCCCCCCACCCTCATAGATGGCCCCCCTCTTTCCCCCCACCCTCATAAATGGCCCCCTCTTCCCCCCACCCTCATAGATGCCCCCCTCCTTCTCCCCCACCCTCATAGATGCCCCCCTCCTTCCCCCCCCCCCCTCATAGATGCCCCCCTCCTTCCCCCCCACCCTCATAGATGGCCCCCTCTTTCCCCCCACCCTCATAGATGGCCCCCTCTTTCCCCCCACCCTCATAGATGGCCCCTCCTTCCCCCCCACCCTCATAGATGGCCCCCTCCTTTCCCCCCACCCTCATAGATGCCCCCCTCCTTCTCCCCCACCCTCATAGATGCCCCCCTCCTTCCCCCCCCACCCTCATAGATGCCCCCCTCCTTCCCCCCCACCCTCATAGATGGCCCCCTCTTTCCCCCCACCCTCATAGATGGCCCCCTCCTTTCCCCCCACCCTCATAGATGGCCCCCTCCTTTCCCCCCACCCTCATAGATGGCCCCCTCCTTTCCCCCCACCCTCATAGATGGCCCCCTCTTTCCCCCCACCCTCATAGATGGCCCCCTCCTTTCCCCCTACCCTCATAGATGCCCCCCTCCTTTCCCCCCACCCGTACAGGCTGATAAAAAAAACAAAACTTAACTCACCTGACATCGCGCTCCCACGTTGATCCTCACTCCTCCTGGTCTTTCCCACGGCTGCTGCGCGGCTGCCGGGGGTGTCGCGTCTTATCCCCGGCAGCGCGCGCATCCCAGAACTCCCTGCGCGCCGGAACCGGAAGTCAGGGCCCAAGGCGCGCAGGGAGTTCTGGGATGCGCGCGCTGCCGGGGGTAAGACGCGACACCCCCGGCAGCCGCGCAGCAGCCGGGGGAAGACGGAGCCCGACTCTTGTGACCGCAAGCAAAACAATGCTTGCGGTCACAAGAGTGATTGATCGGGGGGCCCCGCGGGCCCCCCTTGTGGCGGGCCCGGTCGCGGCGGCGACCCCCGCGACCACGGTGGCTACGCCACTGCTCAAATCTGTGTAAACCATGTAATGCTGGCTCCATGTGTGGTTTACTATAACAGCAGAAAAGATAGCTAAAAGAAAAACAATTCCTTTAACATGAATTACATGACAGCTGTTCTAAATGAATAGTCACAATGCAATTTTGTACAGGTTATTTTAGTACAGGTTCATTCCTCCTATGCGATCATCTAAACTAGGAAAAAAGCAAATCTAAATCATTTTCACTGTTATCAGCAAAAAACCTACATATTCTGTGGTGACCCCCTGAGGCGTTATGTCGGAGGAGCGGCCGGTCACTTGCTAGATGTTGAGGTGTGAAGCCAGATCTGTGGTGGTTGGCCGAGATACAGCTGGGCCCAGTGATGTTATGTTGTGACGCCAGTGGCGGTTGGGCAGACAGGTATGGTGGCACACTTGCTTTTAGTTTAACGGGCCGGTTGTACCTTGTTTCCCTGTGGACAGTGTCCTGCCGGGCTGCTACGGGATCCCTTGGGATGATATCAGAGTGGGCCGGAGTGGTGTAGTGACCCTCTCGGACTATCGGAACTGCCACCCACAGAAAGGGGAAATGTCCCAAGGCTGTAGTGTACACTGTGTCGGTGTGAGGTGAAGAATCACAGAGTCTATTTACCATAAATAATCTTGTTTTTACTTTAAAAGTACTTGTGTGCAGCAAGTTATACAGCTTTGCTTTGACAGGGTATGATACACTTGATAGTTCCTTTGATAAAGCACTTGATAAGAAACTTGATAATACAGCAACCAGATCTGTGGTAGGAATACAGTGAAGAGCACAGTCGTGATGACTGAGTAGCGTGTTGAGAGATACAAAGAATCAGAGTAGCAGAGAGGAGGATGTCGTGAGAGTCCCAACCCAATTAGTACTGTGCTCTGACGTAATGTTGGAGGATGAGGTAGAAGAATACTTAGAAGAAGAAGAGAATACTTGCGCCCGTGTATTGACCTTTGGGTCTTCGCACCACCTAATGCCCTACCAGTGTCAGGGGACCCATGCTAGTGGGTGACACAAGGCCCCAGACCTTGTTACCTGGGATGAGCAGAATGCTGAGGATTTCCTGCTGACAACCACGCTGCGAGATAAAGTTCCTAGGCTCATAGCAACTTTGCTTTATCCGGATAACTTCCTAGCTAACTGCTGTCTGTGGATACTGTCCTGCACTATGACTCTCCTAGTCTTCGGCATGGGTTGAGATGATCTCTGACTTGTCCTCTCCTGTAGGAGCTTTAACACTGAATAAGCTGAGGAGAAACTGTTAGCGGTGTCTTGTCTTGCTTCCTACACATGCAGGGATCTAACTAAGGCTGACTTCTTGAGAGTAGGGGGACCTGGCAGAGGGCCAGGGCCAAGAGAGGACCACTGTAGAGAACTTTCTAGTTTGCATC
The DNA here is from genome assembly GCF_027789765.1 of Dendropsophus ebraccatus. Classification (NCBI taxonomy): domain Eukaryota; kingdom Metazoa; phylum Chordata; class Amphibia; order Anura; family Hylidae; genus Dendropsophus; species Dendropsophus ebraccatus. The sequence goes on from NC_091457.1 coordinate 78,215,503, forward strand.
CTTCCTCTACAATGTCCAACACAAAAGACACACACACTTGCTCTACTCACATGACTTCCTTCCTCAGCGTATCTAAGGTGTGCTGTGAGTGGGTGAAGAGTGCATTAGAAGAAGTAAAGATGATAGGATAGAAGAAGAAAAGATTCCCATAGGTTCACAAGACCAATTTGATCCATGATCCATGTGACACACAAATAAACAATAACCCTTTACATACTTCAGCTGTGCAGCATCTGTGTACATACATCTATAATAGCGACATCTAGTGGCGAAACTTTATCACTACTCATCACCACTTAAGTATAATAAGTACAAGCTTTTACAAAGGGTGTAACCAATAGCAACACCCGTGGTGGGAAACCACATTTTTACAAAATACATGAATTTAAAGGGGAACTATGAGCAGGTTAGATGAATCTAACCTGCTGATAAGTCCCTATTGCACAGAAGACGCCAAGGAAGAAGGCATGTCTCTTACCTTCATCCTCGGCAGGGGCGGTCTTGGCATTTCTGGGGCCCCAAGCAAAGTCATGTCTGGGGCCCCCCCATGCCCCCCCTCCTCGACATGCGCTGCCCCCCCCCCCCCCAGTAGTCCTTTTATAACCCTCCTACCACCATACAGAGATTACATATCACCTCAAAACTGCTCTGAACAAAACAGGAAGATATTACCAATGTTGCCATAACATAATACTGCCACACCATGACCCCTATCACTACAGACCCTATAACAGAGTGCAGTTACATCCAGTGACTTACAGGAGGCGTCTTCTCTGATCAGCGTCTTTTACTTTTTTTTCTTTCTCCATCCAGCCTGAGCCACCTTGAAGTCTTCTCCCGGCTGGTAATCTTCCCTCCAGAATCTGTCAGAGAAATATTTTAGGCTCCAACACATACAGTAGTTAGGTCCCCTGTACCCCTATATAGTAGTTACGCCCCTCTGTGCCCCCACAGATTAAAGGTGTCCCTGTGCTCCCACTTAATAATTAGGTATGTTCTGTGCCCCAGTATAGTAGTGAGGCATATAGGCACTTCTGTGCAGTCCCAATGTAATTAAGACCGCTGTGTGCTGCCCCCAGTTATATAGACCCCTTGTGCGCTGCCGATAGTAGTAAATACCACTTGTGTGCTGCCCCCTGTAGTATATACCTCTTGTGTGCTGTCCCCAGTGGTATATAGACCCCCCTGTGTGCTCCCGCAGGTATATATAGACCTGTGTGATCCCCCAGTTATACATAGCCCCCCTGTGTGCTCCCCCAGTATACTATATAGACCCCCTGTGTGCTTCTCCCAGTCGTATATACCCGTGTGCTCCCCCCAGTTGTATATACCCCCCGTGTGCTGCCCCCACTTGTATATAGCCTCCCTGTGAGCTCCCCCACTTGTATATAGCCCCCCTGTGTGCTCCCCCTTATATAGCCCCCCTGTGAGCTCCCCCACTTGTATATAGCCCCCTGTGAGCTCCCCCACTTGTATATAGCCCCCTGTGAGCTCCCCCACTTGTATATAGCCCCCCTGTGAGCTCCCCCACTTGTATATAGCCCCCCTGTGAGCTCCCCCACTTGTATATAGCCCCCTGTGAGCTCCCCCACTTGTATATAGCCCCCTGTGTGCTCCCGTTTATATAGCCCCCCTGTGCGCTCCCCCCGTTTATATAGCCCCCGTGCACTCCCCCACTTATATAGAACCCCCCTGTGTGCTCTCCTGTTTATATAGCCCCCCTGTGCGCTCCCCCGTTTATATAGACCCCCACTTTGTGCTCCCCCCGTTTATATAGCCCCCTGTGCGCTCCCCCCGTTTATATAGCCCCCCTGTGCGCTCCCCCCGTTTATATAGCCCCCCCTGTGCGCTCCCCCCGTTTATATAGCCCCCTGTGCGCTCCCCCCGTTTATATAGCCCCCCTGTGCGCTCCCCCCGTTTATATAGCCCCCTGTGCGCTCCCCCTGTTTATATAGGCCCCCTGTGCGCTCCCCCCGTTTATATAGGCCCCCTGTGCGCTCCCCCCGTTTATATAGCCCCCCTGTGCGCTCCTCCCGTTTTATATAGGCCCCCTATATATAACACACACAAAAAAAACAAACATTTTTACTCACCTGGGTCCGGCGTCTCCTCTTCTCTTCTCATCTCTTCCCTCTTGTGGCCGCGGGAAGTGTTTCCCCTGCGGTCACAAGAGGCCGCTCTACCGTTGTCATGGCACCGGCGCTCCAGTGACGCCTCGAGCGCCGGCACCAGAGACACAGAGCAGCCTCTTGTTACCGCAGGGAAAACACTTCCTGCGCCCACAAGAGTGACTGACAGGGAGGGAGCCAATGGCTCCTGCCCTGTCAGTGCCGCTGCTGCCTGTAACTATGTGCGCTCGTTATGAGCGCACATAGTTAGCCGCAGCGGTCTTGGGCACCAGAGCGGGGCCCCCACGCAATTGCGTGGTATGCGTGGTGCCCAAGACCGCTACTGATCCTCGGCGCTGTTCTCGTCCACTTAGTCACTCAGGCCAGGACACTGAGGGGACGTTAGAAGCACTTCCCCGTCCCCTAGAGGAGGTGATGTGGCCAAAGGAGTCTGTAACCTTTAAAGGGGACAGGTCATCAAAGTCTGACCAGCAGTTTATTGTATGGTGTCCATGCTGGGTCCAGGCAGGGGTGCGAGGTGTCAGCAACCCCAATGATCAGACAAGTGACTGCCTTCTCTCTGAGAGCGCTCAGATGGCCTGGGATTGACCAGTAAAATACCAGATACCATGACAGAAACCACCAAAAAACCACCAGGCACAGCAAAACAAGGGTTTTGCTGTGAACATGGCCTGACAATGCATGACAGTACCTGCAAGCCTTGTTAGGAATTTCACATTGTTTTCCTTAAAGGGTCACTGTCGTTATAACTTTCAAAATCTCAATCAACAGTAGATGTGAAATGAAACAAGTTTGCAATATACTGTACATCCATTATTTTTCCTTTTGTTATCATGCTGTAAAACAAAGCTGAACTTGTAATCCAGGTTAAGTCTCCTAAAGATTTTTAGACTTGTGCTGGATGAAAAAAACAGACTAATCACAGGAAATACAGAGAGTCACGGCTCAATGTGTCCATCAGTCACATGACTGCCTTCTCTATGTGAGCGCTCAGATGGCCTGGGATACACAAGACTTCCTGTTTTCTGACTAAAAGAAAAACGGAAGTGTCGTATACTCCATGATGTTTAATTAAATAAATAAATGTAAATTAAAAACTTGCTTTATATCACATCTACTGTTGATTTAGATTTTGAAAGTTATAACGACAGGTACGCTTTTTTAAAACTTAAATTTTTACCAATCAGACATTGATTTATATGCTATAAATGTCTGCCAATAAAGGAGACAGCTGTTTTTTACTATATCTGTCATTCTTAATAAAGCAGAGTGTCTGCATGTACATGGTCACCTAAAATAGGAAAAGTGGATTGAGTACCCTATAGCTGAAATCTACTTGTCTCACCCCCCCACCCCACCCCCATTATTAAAACAGCAATGGCCAATACATTCAGAATGTTATACTTTTTTGCGATGGGGAAATCCTTCATTTTAGTAGAAATAAGTAACCTGATTTTAGGTTGGTGTGTGGCACGGTACTAGGAAGTGCTTAGTATATAAAAATGTACCTGCCCAAAGGCATTACAGAACATTGTCTATTCCTTATCCCAACAGAGCATGCGTTAATATTTTGGCAATAGTTCTTGTTGTCTTCAGTATCTGGGTGTTTTCATTTCATTAAATTTCTTGCCATGTAATGAAATCTAATGTACTTGCTAATCACTGGCATACTCCAGCCAACATGTACCTAGAACAGTGGAAACTTCGGGGATTGCCAATAATATTCTTAATGTCTCCCCTCAGGCTTAGAGGTGTTACCCCAGTAGTATATCTAAATGCTTGTAACACTATAGGGTGTGGTACAGTTTACAAAACTGTAGCTGTCTTGTCATGTAGAAGATCAGTCCATTCAGTAAGTCCCAAATTGTCATGTGTGGAAAAAGATTCCTAGGAAATTTTCCTGAAATCCTCACGAAGGCAACTCCTATCCATGTGCCTTATCGAGCCATCTATGTATTACAATAATATAAATTACCGCCATATAATACTACAGAGGAAATGCCAGAGTGGTTATGCATTTTTTTCTGCAAAATCAACGTAGGATTAAAACATTTGTATTTGTGCAGATCAAGCCTTGTTCCCAGCTGAGTGGTAAAGAGAGACAAGTATGTAATCCTCTGAAATTGTCTTGATGTGTAGGCATACCAAAGAGCATACCATACCATATGCATACCATAGAGCTAGGCATTCTTTACCTGAAGTGAGTATGCATTTTGGTAACCGCCCTTCCCATGTGAAAGTGATTTCCACCACTGCTACCAATTTGCCCAAGGTCATCAAATTTTCTGTGTATAGCAGAACTTCCAGCTACTTACTGTGTACTGTACTGCACTACAATCTCATTCACTTGACTAGAGCGGCAGGTGAAAGTTGGCAGAAAAAAATGGGAAGGGGCTGCATTGTGGCACCTTCACTTTCAGAATGAGCAATGACCCCACCCCCACCCCACCAGACCCACCACAATCACTCATGAATTACCCTAACATATGCCATTACTTTCTATGGTGAGAGCAAGTCTTAAAAAAATGATAAAATGTTAGCAACAGTTCCTTTAAGTTTTGTAAGTTGTAAGTTGTAAGTACCCGGAAGTGTTGGTGCATTATACATTACCTGATCCGTGTCGCGCATGTCCTCCATCTTGTGCCAAACGTCATCTTCGGCCGGACGGCCGAATCGCTGCCGACGTCCTCCCTTCCGCCGCGTCATAACTGTGCTCAGCCGCGATTGGCTGAGCACAGTTATGCTCAGCCAATCGCGGCTGAGCATCAGATGACGCTGCAGAGGGCGGCCGGCATTCGGAGCTGTTCGCCGTCCGTCCGAAGAAGACGTCACTGACTGAAGATCGGAGACGGGGGTCGGCACGTGACAGGTATGTATAGCGCACCACACTTCCGGGTACACGGGTGGGGGTGGTGGGACACAGGGAAGGGGGCCGTTCACAGACATAACATACATTACAAAGTTGTATAACTTTGTAATGTGTGTTATTCTGTGAATAATTCTTTACCGCCGCACTACCCCTTTAATATTTGGGGTTGGGGTACACAGTATATGATTATGTGTCCTTGTTCATATGGGATGCTACAAAGATGTATGCAATGAATTAAAAAAATAATACATGTAGAGATGAGCAAATACTATTCGATCGAACAGCTATTCGATCGAATAGTACGCTATTCGAGGTATTCAACGCAATTGAATATTCGTTCTAAAACGTATTAAAAATTCGAGTCGCCCTCCCACATCCCCTGGCACTTTTTTCCAGCCAATAAACATGCAGGGGGTAGGGACAGTCACTAGGAGTAGGCAGGACTTAAAAAAAAAACTCTAACTGTGATTGGCTGGCTAAACCATGTGACCTCCTGAATAAAAGAATAGTGATTTGAGATTCGTGTCACTTGCTGGTTGGAACTAGAGAGGGACAGTCTGTAAAGCAGGGAGAGGAAGGATTTAGGTGAAGTTAGGTAGGAAGGGACCCCCAATAGCCCTTGTTAGGGCTAAAACTATAAAAAAATAGACATTTACAAGCTGTTGTGAGACAGGCAGTGTGTCTACACTGTATAAACTGTTGTAAGACAGGCAGTGTATATACACACTGTATAAGCTGTTGTGAGACAGGCAGTGTCTATACACACATTGTATAAGCTGTTGTGAGACAGGCAGTGTATACACACACTGTATAAACAGTTGTGAGACAGGCAGTGTATACACACACTGTAAAAGCATTTGTGAGACAGGCAGTGTGTATACACTGTATAAGCTGTTGTGGGACAGACAGTGTGTATACACAGTGTGTACAGTATACCCACTGATAGTGTATACGGATGTATAATGTAATTGTGGGATAATACCTTTTATCTTGCTACCACAAATTTGCGCAGTCTGCGTCCAGTAAAGGTGCCAACCAGTCCTTTATTTCTATTGTTGTAAAAACAATTCTATATCCATTATCAGGCTGTATACAGTGTGTGTGATAATATAGCTGTTATCTCGACTCTAGAGATTTGCGCAGTCTGCGTCCAGGGAAGGCACAGATCAGCCCTTTATTTTTTATTGTTGTAAAAACAATTCTATATCCAGTATACAGCTGTATATGAAATAAGTTGCCCGAGTATTTTTTTCCATTATACAAAGCGGTTATATTGTGTTTGGAGTCTATAGTTGATAGTCTGTGATAGTGGCGTAATACTGAAAGTGAATATATATATGCAATATATTCATGTGTGCAATTCACATCACACATGTGTGCACATCTGTGCAATTTCACAAGTGTACTGAATAAACAAGAAACAAACATACGCTAATATTACACACCACCTAATACGTAGGCAAGTACCGCTAGACCAAAAGGTAGCTGTCCCATATGCATTCCAGAGGTGTTGGCATCCTGAGGTTTCATTGTGCACTTGGTGACCTCCTAGTGGTGGAATCTTGATTTCCAAGTCCCAAGGATTTTTCTTCCATAGACTATAATGGGATTTGATATTCGATCGAATAGTCGAATATCGGGAGCTATTCGAATCCAATCCAATCGAATTCGAATATTTCACTTTTAGCTCATCTCTAAATACATGTAAAACTCCTCAATAACGACTTTAAAATACCCTATAACAACCCCAAAATATCCAGTATTCTCCCAGACCTTGCCTGCAATAAAAAAACACCTGCTGACAAAATTCCTCTATTGACACATGCCAATAGCCCACTGCTCTAAATATAACATTTGACGTGCCTTCGCCTACTAAATGACAATCTGCCCGTAGAATGTAATGATCTTCAGCATCCAGTGGCTGTGAGAGGGAAGTGCCTGCAAATACACATACACTGGGATCTTACAATTGACTTTCATCCTGCAGGCAAAGAAGCACATGGAGGAGAGAGGTGTGTACAATACTACCGATCCTAGAGCAGATGTATCACATGGAGAAGAGGTGTGCACAGTACTACAGCTCCTAGACCCAGTGCTGCCCATGGGATTGAGAAAAGAAGGTGTCTGATTATAAGGTGGGGTGAGTTACAAAAAGATAAAATGGGAGGGGGATGTAAGGGAGGTCTGTGACTATTCTGTAGGTGGTGGGCTGGGAGTGGGGGTGGGAAGCTGGAGGTTAAAGCAACCTGCTGATGGAAGGAAGGGGGGGGGGAAGGGCACATAAGTGAGCACAGGAGGGATGAGGGCAATGAGGATAGGAGAGTACAGTGTATAGTCCTATGCACAGGAAAGAGGACAATATTGTATTATTGTAGGCACAGATTGCATGAGGGCAGAAGAATGCAGGAGAGAAGAAAATAGATCAATATGAGAACAGAGTGCAGGAGAGATGAACACAGAGAGATGCTGGATATGCTGGGGGATAACAGTATAAAGATCCCTATTAGAGTGCAGCATAGACAGAGAAGATAAGAAAGATCCCTACAAGGAAGAATAGAAGTGAACAGATTCCTATGAGAAGAGGGGAGTGCTGCAGTGTATGCATGAAGTGCAGAGACATTGCTAGAACTGCAGTAGGGCAGAGTTGACAAGAATGCATAGGACCAGTAGTGATGAAGAAATCCAGGATGCATGAAGAAGAAAGCCATATAACACCCAGACCTATTGCCTCCTGCTGCGAGAGGGAAGATGCTCTGTGCTGCAATTGAAGAATATTCCACATAGGGGCAGATGCAAGGTGAGTTCACCAGGGTGCAGTGTATGGGGCCGAGTGATGTGAATGGGTTCTTTGCTTCTTGCATCACAAGATAGAGCTGACTGCCAGTATTTATCCATTCACAGACATATTCCTTGCCCTGTTCTCTGTTGTCCTGCATGGTGCATGCAGATGCAAGGATGGATTTTTGCAACCATATGCATAGAAAGTCCCTAGCCTAATGTCATTGTACAGAAGCAATATTTATCATCCCCTCTGCTTATTTTCTAGTATTATACTCAAGGTACACCTCCTATGTAACACACCCAGAGCCGTTATAGCACGACAAGTCCCAGCGTTTACTTACTATAGACTTGTGATAAACTATGTTGTGCCTAAATCGCTAAATAGAGTTTTAAAACGTTTTAGCAATTAAAAATAGAGAGGGTCCATTGTTTCCATTAGTTTACATAATACACACATTATAGGGCGTTAGAGATAAACTAAAATTTCTGGGCTTCAAAGCAAAATATAAATGAGTTCTCTACATCATTTTGAAGTGATAATCCTTTATAAGGCCCAGCATACTGTTTGTGTTTATATTATGTTACAGATTTCATAGTTGACTTTTATTTTTCATAGAGTCAACCCTGATCACATGCCCCTATCTGCGTCTTATTCATGTGGTAGTGTGAATTCCCAATCTGTGTATCCTATGGTGGCACTGGGGAAGTCTATGTCACCTTCACTGCATCATTTGAGACTTTCTAGTTGTTTAGTAGTTTGAAAATCTATCTGAGCTGCATTGCAGGGACAGATATTTTTAAGATATATATGTGTTGCGAAAAGTAGGTGACAGCCAGTATGGCCACCAGTAGTGCTCCTTTGTATCCAGATTTCTGAAATGTATTCCACTCTCATACAAATGGGTAGATTTACCATCAAAGTCTGGAGTCTGGAAAAGCTGAGTGGAAAACCCAGGGGAAGTATTAATGGCGCTTAGCTTCCCCAGAATCAGATATGAGGACTTGCATACGGACTTGCTGATAATGCCCAGTAGCCCCTTACCTCCTCTAACTGGCGCCGGTCGTCAGACGCTTGTGAGTCACAACGTTTTTGTGAAATTTAATGTTATAAAATATGCAAATTAACTAGTTAGGAGCACTGGGGGCGTTCCTCAGCCTCCCAGAGCACCTGCTGGCTCAGATGTTCACGCCTACTGACATCTATAATCCAGCTTGCCTGTTTATGCATATGCGTAAGTAGGCATGAGCGTCTGAATGGTACTCTGGAGGGGCCAAGGAACGCCCCCAGTGCTGCTAACTAGTTAATTTGCATATTTTTATACGATTGAATCATGAAAACGGCAGGACTTACAAGCGTCAGTAAAGCGGCATCAGTAAGCGAGTTAAGGGGCTACCATATGCACAAACCTGCTGACAGATTTCCTTTAAGATCAAATATGTGTTCCTTCTGTTCTTATTGGAATAAAGGATTACTTATTTATGCTCCTTAAAATAGCAACATATAAAAGTGGGTTGTTCTATAATGATAAGCCTAGTGTATATCATAAAGTGGGGGTTTCCTCTAGGGACCCTTCTCTTTGAGCCAGTGTATATGTGAAAGGACAAAGAAAACATGGCAGCTGGCATATTTGACGAGACCCCTTTAAATACTTTGTCAATCAGGGCACATTCACACTTTCTATAGTGAGCCTGTAATTGTGGGCCCACAATTACGGGCAGCATTACGCACCCATTCATTTAAATGGTCCCGTTCACATGTTACATACATGTTACGGAGCTGTGATATATGCCGCAAAAATAACAGGCAGGTCTTAGTACAGACCTGAAGTTGTGGCACAGAACACTGGGAAGTGTTTTTAGAAAAAAACTGAATTTAAGAACAAGGGGACACGGTGAGAGGTTAGGTGGGGGAAAGATCCGATGCAACGTGAGAAAATATTACTTTACTGAAAAAGTAGTAGATGTTTGGAACAAACTTCCAGCAGATGTGGTTGGTAAATCTACAGTAACAGAATTGAAACGCCTTTAAATGCCTGGGATAAACATATATCTATCCTAAAATAATATGAAAGTAAATACTAATCAGGTAGACTAGAGGTTTTCTTCTGCCAATAATCTATGTTTTTATTAACCAGGTCCATGCATTGCAGGTAGTGTAAATGCAGCCTTAGGCCATGTTCACATGGCGTAAGAGACCGACTGTTCTGAGCCGGAGCCGCTCGCTTCATTGTGTGAACTGACAAGTCTTTCTGCGGCCGCAATTCACTGAATTGTGGCAGCAGAAAACTGACATGTCAGTTCTTTGCAGCGCCGCATGTTATCCCGGCCGGAGCGTATATTAAGTGTATACGCTCCGGCCGGGATCCCATAAAAGAATAGGCAGTGTTCCACTACGTACAAAGTACGGACGTTGTTGTCGATGGCAACAACGGCCGTACTTTTACGTAGTGTGAACATAGCCTAAGGCTATGTTCCCACACTGTATTTTTTAACCAAAACCGGGAGTGGATTGAAAACACAGAAAGGCTATGTTCACACACTGTTGAAATTTAGTGGATGGCCGCCATTTAATGGCAAATAATTACTGTTATTTTTAAACAATGGCCAATGTTTTGAAATAGCAGCTGTTATTTGCCATCAAATGGCGGCCATCAACTAAATTAAAACAGTTTGTGAACATAGCCTTTCTGTGTTTTCAATCCACCCCTGGTTTTGGTTGAAAAATACCGAGCAAAATATGGAGTAAAAATACTGTGTGGAGACATAGCCTAAGCATGCACTTATGTAGGCTGGCCTTAGCTACAGGTCTGTGGCTATGGAACATGTGAATGATGCCTTTAGGGCCCTATTACACAAAGCGATTATCAGCCGCCACTATCTTCTATGGGGTGCCCCGACACTCTAGTGATCACCTAGGCAAACCCCAACCCCTCCCCCACCCACCGCATAGCTCCCCGCGGCCACCCCTGCTCTTACCTGCTCGCTGCTGATGTGTGTAATAGCGCCAGCAGCGAGCAGGGAACGAGGGGCAAGCTCCTCTGCATCGCCCTGTGTAATAGGGGCTTAGTCTCTAAATAAGGTGTATTAAAGAGAAAACAATTGCATACATTTAACAATCCTATGTTGAGAACTGCAGTTACAAATGGATAAGGAAGCATACATGTACATATGAGAAAGCACTATGCCCTCTTCACTACGCTTTAGTTTAGTTTACAATCCTGAAGTAGCTGTTTAAATAGCATATCTCCTCTATATTTGGAATAAAGGGGTGACCATGTCCCCATGTGTTGCACCCTGCAGAACCTAAGCTCTGGTCACTCAGGGATGTCTGCTGTTTTGGGATTTGTTGTTGTTCCTAACTTTAGAAGCCTAGTTTAAAGACAAGCTGGAGACTCCCTCACATATACCCTGTCATTAGGTTTCCTCCATACCCCCTGCTCATCTTACCAGGCTTTTGAAGTCTGTCTGTTTCTTAGGATGTTCCCTTACAGGTAGGCTTTTCATTTCCTCCTCTTTTTCATTACCTCCGTAAGGCCTTGCAATTAGTAAGACTACTGGACTGTTCCAAAAAACTCATTTTCTTTCTCCTATTAATGGGAAAGGGTCAAGGAGTGTAGAGGATCTGACTGCTTGCTGACCATTACACTTATGACATCCATGTAAGTAACTTTCCATCCCACTTTAAGAACTTTTGTCTCCTATGAGACATAATAATACCCTAGTAGACATTAAGCAGTCATAGACAAAACAAGAAAACTTATTAGACATATAATTGTTAAGGATGAATGTTTAAACCATGCCATTTTAGGACCAACACTCAATGCCGAATAATATTAATAAAAATAATTCCATTATTTATATAGCGCCAACACTTTTCATAGCGCTGTATACAGCTTGTCATCACTTAAATTAATCCCTGTCCCCATAGGGCTCACAGTTAACTTCTTTCTATATCTTTATAGCAGTTGAAGCTTGTCTTTCCACTGCGGTTTTATAGGGGAACTCCAGTTAAAAAATATTTAACCCTGTTCAATCCCCACCAATAATCTAAGCTTGTTTGCAATAGGTTTCTATTACATGAATTGGTCTCACACCCTGAAGCTACTGAAAATCCTCACTTCCTGGTCCACTTTGTCTCAACTCCTTTGTCCTCCCCCTACCTTCTGAGACAGAGGTCACATGATCTCTGACTCTTCTGTTGCCAGGCAAGCTGTAACACCTGATTTGTAACCCCACTGACATCACACAGTGATCACCTGTCTACAGGAAGGAAAACAGCAGCCTATCCTGAGTAGTGTAGGGGAAAGGAGACACTGTTGTTTCTTCTCTCTCTAATCTTTGTAGATGAATAGACAGAGACAGAAACATTGATACTGTGTTTACTGTGCAAAGCCGAAGCGGATTAAGCCAGTGGTGGGCAGATACTACAAGACAGGGGCAGGTAACTGGTAGTTGGTTCTGAGGTGCAATGCGTGCTGGGCAATGTAGTTTATTATCTGGGTGCTATGGTGTAAAACTAGGATCAATTGTAAAAGTTTGCATCTGGGGCTAAGAGCAGCGTAGACTAGTGGGAAAGGTGTCAAAACAACTGGAGGGGGATTGGTGAGTGCACCTATATGCTTTTTGTGCATTGTAATTTTTTACATGATAGCTGAAATTTCTCCTTAAATAATAAAAATTCTGGTTATCTATAGTCACCACTTGGAAGAGCACAGGAGCAAACAGCATATTGTGTTATTTTTCAGTTCAGTGTATAAAAGTAAACTACTTACATGTATCTACTTTTTTTTTCAACCTGTAATTGCCAGAAGAGGTTGTAGAACTACAAGTCCAATCATGTTCCAACATGGTATGCTGACTCTTGTGGTTCCACAGCCACCCCTCCTGCTTTAGTTGTTCTTGTGACCTGGTATAGTAGGAGTTGTATAGTGAGTCTAGAATCAGCGTCCTCAGTAAATGAACACTTCTAAAGTTAATTTGACCTAAATCGCCTGATAATAACATAAGATTGAAGGCATGGCTGCTGGATGACAGGTCTCTGCCTGACTGCTAATGTTAGGTTACACAGCGGCTGCAATTGTCCTGTGCACATCAGTCATCTGGGAATTGTGGTTTCAATAAAAAAAATCAGTCTCAGCCTTGCGTTTTTCCACGTACAAGTAGCAGAGCTCTAATTAAGAGGCAAGGGATTTGTTTGATTAATATTCTCGTAATTCTATTTCAGGACATAGGGGGCGCCATAAGTATTACAAAAAGGTGTTTTGAGCCTGTGTGAATCTTTGCAAAGTCAGAAATTAAATGAGTATATAATTAAAACAATTACCACACGTAAGGGTGCACTTCTCTGGCGGAGCTGGCAGACACTTCATGTAGACTGGTGGAGTGGCATGTGTTGACTTGGTGCTGGAATTATCCGTGTGTTCTTTCCTGACTTTGCTTAATTCCTCTCTGCTTTATTCTTGTGGCACAGATGCCTGGACGGCTGAAGACGGCTCTGAAGATCCTAGGCACAAGCCTATTTGCTGTGCTGGTTTTGGGGGGCATACTTGCAGCTTATGTGACTGGGTACCAGTTCATTCACACAGACCGCCATCACCTCTCCTTTGGGCTGTATGGAGCTATCTTGGGTCTACATCTCCTCACTCAGAGCCTTTTCGCTTATCTGGAGCACAAACAAATGCGGAAAGGTGGAAAAGGTCTTCCAGGAACCTCCAAGGTAGCACTTTGTATTGCAGCTTATCAAGAAGACCCAGAATACCTGAGGAAATGTCTCCAGTCAGCTCGACGGATCTCCTACCCACACCTCAGAGTTGTCATGGTGATTGATGGAAATTCGGAGGATGATAGGTACATGATGGACATTTTTCGAGAGGTCATGGGATCAGAGGGCACTTGCTGCTATATCTGGGATAATAATTATCATGATGCAAAAGAAGCTGGGCAGGAGGGCGAGCGGGGAGTTCAAGAACTGGTACAGAAGTTCCCATATGCCTGTGTGATGCAGAAGTGGGGAGGAAAGCGAGAAGTGATGTACACTGCCTTCCGGGCTCTTGGTGATAGTGTGGACTATGTACAGGTAAGAAGAGCTGAGATCATTTCTATGCATGAATAAAAGGCTAATTCTGTTTTGGTTGGAATATTTTTGTGCTTCTAACTTGCTACTAAGTATTACTTAACTGAGTTCTATAGTGGCCTTCTCTGAGAAGGAGAAGCAATTGCACATAAATAGCACCACTGTTGTCTTTGGGTTATTTCTGGTATTACATCTTAAGACTATAATACTGGACCCAGCCCATGAGCAAAATGTCTGCTCTTTCATTAGAAACTCACATCTTTTTTCTAATTTTAATAACATTTTTACATATCCCCTCGCCACATGGTTAAAAAATTAGGGTTAGAAACTGTATTTTCTAGTCTGCAGTGGGATTACAGAAAACTGTGCACATGTGGCAGAAACAACCCCATTCTCATGTATAGAACTGATTATCAAATGGCTAAATTTCTTCGAAATCTGTTGCATGTGAATTCACCTTTATATGGCTTCTTTGTGGAGATATTGCACAGCCTCTTCAGTTTACAGACTCCCTATTTTCTAGTATTTGGTGCACCATCTACACAATCCACAGTTACAGATTTGCCTCCTGAGGAGTGACAAGACAGCATTTTCTTTCCAAAAAGAGGTGTTTCCTGGAGAACAAACAACAACCCAATATGAATTCTATGACTTGCATGGACCCCATTTCCTCTGGACCAGTGGAGGATATACAGTTCTGGACTCCACTGTGGTTTAATCCACAAAGTCAGTGTGTGACTTTTTGGTCTGTTGTTACATATTCTGGCCCTGAGGTCATTTACAGAAGCTCTCAGTTGTCATTTATGTTAGACAAAATATAGATATACTGACCATGAACTTCTCTCTTTTTCACTGTGTCCTGCCCTTCACTGATAACACATAACACAAGATAACATATTAGAGGAATATATTACAAATAAAATAATGCACCAAAAAGTTGTTGTTGGAATTGAATGAAACTATATATGTGAATGTAATAATGATATATGTAAGCGATTACAATATTAGAACGAAGGGATGACTTTACTGGTGAAACTGTATAATTGAGAGGAACACCTAGTGCCTGTTGCATCACTCCTAGCCTAGATGAGATGTGGTTGGGCATGGTGACATTCAGGTTCCATATGGTATCCTGATGCACCTTTGCCCACAGATGTTACAACTGGGTCTGCTGGTCCTGCACGGTCTTAGATTGTTGGAGGATGTGGGACATATCATAGACACATGTATTAATACAGTATGTAGCACACACCCTTTTCTAATCTAAATGTTAATGATATATAACTGGAGGTTATTCCAGGCTCCACCTATTTGACTATTATTGGTATGTTGCAGAAAATTTCTACTCAACCTGTAGCCAAACCAAAACCATTCTAAACTTTATCAGGTAATAGTCCACTCCTGAAAAATAAAGGGTAAAAGACCACATCCTAGACCTCAATGAATGAATTATCCCAGTGGATTTAGTTTATCATTGATTCAGATGATCATTTATTCAGTTGATTATTGATTACATAATGGAATGTGTTTAGAACAATAAAATTATCAATGTAAATCAAAATAAATATCCCTTAGAGGTCTAGATTTGAAATTATATTCAAAAGACTAGGAAATGAGGCTAAGTAGTGTGGCCTCCACATTTCTGTATGACCTCCATACAATGCCTATGTGGTGTCCCACCACCGTGGTTCTTTTTCTTTTCTTTTTGTGTCTCATACACTTGTCCAAAAAGTTCTTTAGTCAGCTTAAGTGGTGCTGGAGTGTTTAGAAGTTATTTTATTGTCCACCACTAGATGTCAGTATTTTATATGTCTGAGTATTGCACAGCTGTAGTTACTAATGGGTTACTGTTATTTCTGTACCACATGGTTCTGTACACCAATTAGAACTACTCTTTTCTTCTACCTATCTCTATCCTCTATACACCCTGTAGGAAGTAGTCACATGGGGAGAGGAAGTGTAAGTCAGTCTTAGTCAGGTTCCTGTAGAGAGAGGACACAAGACAAGACAGTCCCTGTTGTAGTCAAGCTGGGGCCTGGTTTATGCCAGGTCCCCTAGCAGGGATAAGAGTGCAGATGCAGCTAAAGCTGGCCAGTAAGTTCTTTTTGGTTTCTCAGAGGAGCAAGACACACAGACCAGGCATCTCTGCTAAGTTTAGCCAAGAGCCTGGCTCTTCTTCTTTCAAGTATTCTCAAGTATTCTTCTTCTTCTAAAGTTCCGGCAGAACACAGTACTATATTGGGTTGGGACTCTCACAACCTACTCCTCTCCACTACTCTGAACTCTTCTCAGCATGCAGCCAAGCCAGCACTGCTATTCTACTTTCTACCGCAAACAGTTCTCGGTGCAGATCTAGTAAAGTCAAGATTGTATTACACTATTCACTTGTATCACGGTAGATCTACCAGTAAAGAACAAGTTTATTTATTCTACTGGGACTCAGAGGTTATTGCACCAGCACCTACACACAGGTTACACCGTCCTTGGGACATTTCCTTTTTCTGTGGGTGGCGGTACCGACAGTCCGGGTGGGTCATGACTCCACTCCAAGCCACCATGATAAGCGCCAAAGGGACCCATTACAGCCCGGCAGGTCACCGACCATTGCCAGCCACAAAAAAACTAAAAGCAGGTGTGCCTCCATACCTGTGCGCTGAGTTAGCACTGGCGTCAACAACATAGCAACTGGCTGAGCTATACTCCACCGACCAACCACCACAGTAGTGGAGTCACACAGTACCATCTAGCAAGTGACCGATCGTAGCTGTAACACCGCATGACAGCCCACCACACCTGGGCAGCTCCTGATGAGCTGGCGGATGTTTGATCCTGAGGGATCTCCTTCCAGACCTGGATTAAAGCAGTCATCTCCTGGGCAACGTAACGTTGGTGGATGGAACAAGACATTATGTCCCAGATGTGCTTGATTGGATTCAGGTCTGGGGAGGGGTCAGCCAGTCCATAGCATCAATGCCTTCATCTTGCAGGAACTGCTGACACACTCCAGCCACATGAGGTCTAGCATTGTCCTGCATCAGAAGTAATCCAGGGACCATTGCACCTGCTTCTGGTCTCTCGGTACCTAATGGCAGTGAGGCTCTCTGGCGAGCACATGGAGGGCTGTGCAGCCCTCCAAAGAAAGGCCTCCCCACACCATTACTGATCCACTGCCAAACCGGTCACTTGCTGGAGGATGTTGTGTGGTAGCTGCTTGACCGGTCACTTGCCAGATGGTTATATGTGACGCCACTTCTATGGTGCATGGTCAATGGAATATAGCTTCACCAGTTAGGATGTTGTCGTGACGCCAATGCTAACTCAGCACACAGGTGTGATGGTATACCTGCTTTTAGTGTGTGGCTGGCTTTATTGCTCCCCAATGGTCAGTGACCTGCCAGGCTGTGATGGGTCCCTTGGGCGCTTAACATGGTGTTCCGGAGTGGAGAGATGACCCACCCGGACTTTCTGTACTGCCACCCACAGAAAGGGGAAATTACCTAAGGACGGTGTAGCCTGTGTGTAGGTGCTGGTGCAATGATCACTTAGTCCCAGTAGAATAATAAAACTTTTCTTTACTGGCAAGTCTCTGGTTATACAGATGAATAATACGTGAGTAATACAGACTTGCTTTCACTGGATCAGTACGGAGAGTTGCTGAGATAGAGAATAAGATAGCAGTGCTGACTTGGTTATGTGCTGAGAAGGGTAGAGAGTTCAGAGAAGTGGAGAGGAGTTTGTTGCGAGAGTCCCAACCCAGTACCGTGGAAATCCAGGGAATGTATCTTGAATTCCCTGGAAGATCCTGCCCGCAGATTCCCGGGAGTGCAACTATGCACCCGGGATCGCAGGCATAGTAATTGAGTGACCAAAAGGCAGACGGTTCGCTCATCCCTATTGATCAGGTGGGATGGGGGGGGGGGCAAGCTAAAATTTTGCACCAGGGCCCATCAGCCTTTGGCTACGCCCCTGGGTAAAAGCAATGACATAATGTAAAAGTGACCAAAACAACAGCCAAAAAGGATGAGAATAGAGAAATGGTCTTTGGTCACCATCTGCAGAGTCACTCCCTTTTAGGGTTTTCTTGCTAAATTAGTTCTATCCGTTGCCTGTTTCATTTGCACAACAGCAGGAGAAATTGATTCACAATCAGTTTTGCTTCATAACTGGACAGGTTGATTTCACAGAAGTCTGACAGACTTGAAGCTACATTGTTTGGTTTGCGTGTTCCCTTTATTTTTTGAGCAGTGTATACGGGCAGTGACAAAGGTTAACCCCTTAGTGACCGCCGATACGGCTTTCTACGGCGGTCACTAATGGGCCTTATTCTGCTGCCATCAGCTTTTTACGGCGATGGCAGAGAATAAGGCTGCGGGGCTGGGACGGCCCCCACCCCATCCCCCCGGCTACCGGAGGTAGCTGAGGGGTTGGGGCAGTGTGTGAGGTCCGTCCCGGCCCCCCCCCCCTTACCGACGATCGCCGCTATTAACGTTATAGCGGCGGCCGTCGGTAAAGAGGATTACCGGTGCCGCCGCCACCTTTCATCTCCCCCCGCCGTGAATCTACGGCGGGGGGAGATGAAATAAGTGTATATCAGACCCCAGATCAGACCCCCCTAGTGCCCCGATAACTAACCCCCCTCCCCCGGCGGCCATAATTTCCAAGATGGCCGCCGCCATCGCTGTGAACCGACTAACGTCGGTTCACAGCGATTAAAAAGTTAAAATGAATGAAAGCCCCATGCTCTCCGCCACCGGAGGTAGCGGAGAGCATGGGGCAGTCATCGGGGACCCCCCTGTGGGGTCCCGGTACAAGCGATCAGCGGTATATACTATATACCGCTGATCGCTTGTACCATGTGCTCCCGGCACTTTTTATCCCCAGTCACCATAAATGATTGGTGACAGGGGATAAAAAGTGATGTCCCCCCACCCCCCAAGTCGCCCCCCACCCCCCCTGTCACCCCCGTCCCCGAGTCACCCTCCCTTCCCCATATACTCACCGGATCCACGGAGCTCCTTCCTCCTCGACGTCCTGGCTGGTTATGAAGTGCGCATGCGCTTCACAACCAGCCAAGCTCTGAAAATTTAAAGTGACAGAGACCAATTTGGTCTTTGTCACTGAACTATGATTACTGTGATAGAAAATATCACAGTAATCATAGTAATACAGTGAAAATGAATGTATAAAGTACAAAAAGTGACAAACATACAAAAAAATAAAACACACACTTTTTATTATAGTAATAATTGCAGTTTACTCCCAAATTACCCCTAACCCCTCCCCAGATTACCCGTAACCACCGCACGTTGCCCGTAACCACCGCACGTTGCCCGTAACCACCGCACGTTGCCCGTAACCACCGCACGTTGCCCGTAACCACCGCACGTTGCCAGTAACCACCGCACGTTGCCCGTAACCACCGCACGTTGCCCGTAACCACCGCAAATTGCCAGTGACCCCCTCCAGATTGCCCGTAACCACCCCAAATTACATGTACCCACCCCAGATTACCTATAAGCACTTCAGTTTATCAGTAACAATCCCAGATTGTCTGTAACCCTTCCAGGTTGCACATAACCCCCCAGGTTCCCCGTAATCATGCCAGATTACATGTAACCCCCCCCAGATTGCACGTAACCACCGCGCGTTGCCTCTGACCACGCCACGATGCCTCTGACCACGCCACGATGCCTCTGACCACCGCACGTCGCCTCTGACCACCACACGTCGCCTCTGACCACCACACGTCGCCTCTGACCACCACACGTCGCCTCTGACCACCACACGTCGCCTCTGACCACCCCAAATTGCCAATGACCCCCTCCAGATTGCGGTGCCCATGTCAGATTACAGGTACCCACCCCAGATTGCCTATAAGAACTTCAGTTTATCCATAACCACCCCACATTGCCCGTAACCACCCCACGTTGCCCGTAACCACCCCAGATTGTCTGTAAGCACAGCAGGTTGCCCGTAACCAGCCCACGTTGCCCGTTACCAGCCCACGTTGCCTGTAACCAGCCCACGTTGCCTGTAACCAGCCCACGTTGTCTGTAACCAGCCCACGTTGCCTGTAACCAGCCCACGTTGCCTGTAACCACCCCACGTTGCCGTAACCACAGCAGGTTGCCCGTGACCACCACACGTTGCCCGTGACCACCACACGTTGCCCGTAACCACCCCGCGTTGCCTGTAACCACCCCACGTTGCCTGTAACCACAGCAGGTTGCCCGTGACCACCCCATGTTGTCCGTAACCACCCCAGATTACCTGTAACCACCTCAGGTTGCCCATAACCACCCCTGGTTGCCCGTAACCACCCCACATTACCTGTAATTTCATTTTTTTTATTTTATTTTAGTAACTGCGCTATTCTAATAACCATTACTAGCTGCGGTTTTGCTCCTGTAAATTGGCGCTCCTTCCCTTCTGAGCCCTGCTGTGTGCCCATACAGTGGTTTATGCCCACATATGAGGTACCTTTTTACTCAGGAGAACCTGCGTTACAGATTTTGGGGTGGATTTTCTCTCCTGTTCCTCGTCAAATTGAGAAATTTCAAACTAAACCAACATATTATTGGAAAAATTCGAGTTTTTCATTTTTACTGGCCAATTTTGAATACTTTCCTCTAATACCTGTGGGGTAAAAATGGTCACCACACACCAAGATGAATTCTTTGAGGGGTGCTCTTTCCAAAATGTGGTGACTTTTGGGGGGAATCTATTCTGTAGACACTACAGGGGCTCTGCAAACGCACCTGGCGCTCAGAAACTTCTTCAGAAAAATCTGCACTGAAAATGCTAATTGGCGCTCCTTCCCTTCTGAGCCCGGCTGTGTGCCCATGCAGTGGTTTATGCCCACATATGGGGTACTGTTCTACTCAGGAGAACCTGCTTTACATATATTGGGGTGACATTTCTCTCCTGTTCCTCGTGAAATTGAGAAATTTCAAACTAAAGGAACATATTATTGGAAAAATTCGAGTTTTTCATTTTTACTGTCTACTTTTGAATATTTTCCTCAAACACCTGTGGGGTCAAAATGCTCACCACACCCCAAAATAAATTCTTTGAGGGGTGCACTTTCCAAAATGGAGTGACTTATTGGGAGATTTTACTCTGTGGACACTACAGGGGCTCTGCAAACGCACCTGGCACTCGGAAACTTCTTCAGCAAAATCTGCATTGAAAAAGCTAATTGGCGCTCCTTCCCTTTTGAGCCCTCCTGTGTGCCCATACAGTGGTTTACGCCCACATATGGGGTACCATTGTACTCAGGAGAACCTGCGTTACAAATTTTGTGGTACTTTTTTCCTCTTGTTCCTCGTGAAATTGAGAAATTTCAAACTAAAAGAACATAATATTGGAAAAATTTGAGTTTTTCATTTTTACTGTCTACTTTTGAATACTTTCCTCTAATACCTGTGGGGTCAAAATGGTCACCACACACCAAGATGAATACTTTGAGGGGTGCACTTTCCAAAATGGAGTGACTTATGGCGAGATTTTACTCCGCTGGCACTACAGGGGCACTGCAAACGCACCTGGCGCTCGGAAACTTCTGCAGCAAAATCTGCATTGAAAAAGCTAATTGGCGCTCCTTCCCTTCTGAGCCCTCCTGTGTGCCCATGCAGTGGTTTATGCCCACATATGGGGTACCATTGTACTCAGGAGAACCTGCGTTACAAATTTTGGGGTACTTTTTTCCTCTTGTTCCTCGTGAAATTGAGAAATTTCAAACTAAACGAACATATTATTGGAAGAATTCGAGTTTTTCATTTTTACTGTCTTCTTTTGAATACTTTCCTGTAATACCTGTGGGGTCAAAATGGTCACCACACACCAAGATGAATTCTTTGAGGGGTGTACTTTCCAAAATGGGGTGACTTATGGGGGGTTTTCTCTCTGCTGACACTACAGGGGCACTACAAACGCACCTGGCGCTCAGAAACTTCTTCAGCAAAATCTGCATTGGAAAAGCTAATTGGCACTCCCTTCCTTCTGAGCCCTGCTGTGTGCCCATACAGTGGTTTACGCCCACATATGGGGTACCGTTGTACTCAAGAGAACCTGCATTACAAATTTTGGGGTGCTTTTTGTCTCATATTCCTTTTGAAAATGAGAAACTTTAATCTAAACGTATATATTATTGGAAAATTTAAATTTTCAATTTTTTTACTGCCTAATTGTGAATACTTTCCTCCAGCCCCTGTAGGGTTAAAATGCTCATTATACCCCTAGATTAATTCTTTAAGGTGTGTAGTTTCCAAAATGGGGTCACTTATGGGGGTTTTCAGGATACCAGACTTCTAAATCCATTTAAAAAAAGAACTGGTCCCTAAAAAAATCAGTTTCACGAAAATGTGATAATTTGCTGATAAATTTCTAAGCCCCATAACACCCTAAAAAAGTAAAATATGTTTACCAAATTATGCCAGAATAAAGAAGACATATTGGTAATGTGAATTAGTAACTAATTTATGTGCTACGACTTTCTTTTTTTAGAAGCAGAGAATTTCAAAGTTCATAAAATGCAAATTTTTTAAATTTTTCATGATATTTTGATGTTTTTCACAAAAAACACACAAAGTAGTGACCAAATTTTGCCACTAACATAAAGTGCCATATGTCACGAAAAAACAATCTCAGAATCGCTAGCATACGTTAAAGCATCACTGAGCTATAAGAGCATAAAGTGAGACAGGTCAGATTTTGAAAAATTAGCCTGGTCATTAAGGCCCAAACTAGCTGCAGCACAAAGGGGTTAAAGTGACTCTGTACCCACAATCTGACCCCCAAACCGCTTGTACCTTCGGATAGCTGCTTTTAATCCAAGATCTGTCCTGGGGTCCGTTCGGCAGCTGATGCAGTTATTGTCCTAAAAAACAACTCTTAAACTTGCAGCCCCGTGCCCAACGGGAGTATCTGTGCCCTAACTTTGCACCACCCCTCCGTCCCGGAGGGTGGGGAGGAGGGACAGAGAGGTTGTGCCAGCCTAATGCATACACAATCTAAGCCCCGGCCGTTGGGCACGGAGCTGCCAGTTTAAAAGTTGTTTTTTAGAACAATAACTGCATCACCAGCAAAACGGACCCCAGGACAGATCTTGGATTAAAAGCAGCTATCCAAAGGTACAAGCAGTTTGGGGGGTCAGATTGTGGGTACAGAGTCGCTTTAAATATGTAATGTCAGGCAATACTGAAGATGGACTGTGGCTTCTGTTTCTGGATGGACAATAACAAACATTAGTACCATTATTACAAGCTCCTATGGAGATGGTTCTGGGGACCATAGGGCTATTACTTAAAGGGGTATTCTAGTATCAGAAAATATTTTTAAATAAAGCTATAACCCATGATATATAACTATATATAAATCTAATAGTACTGGCCTCAGAATGTTTTTGCTTGATTTAACCATCATCTTCTGCTGTCTTGGCTGGATCTTTTCTGGGGCTGGAGCTCTAGCACTGCCCAAAGTGATGTCATCACCTCTTCCCAGCCCCTACAGCCTAAATCACCATCTCCCTGTCACATACATATATATCTTTATTGGGACATTTAGGGAAGAATGAGGCATGTCTACAGCATTCTGCCCTATGTATAGCATTACCACAGGCATTAGAGAAGTTGTGGGAAGATGTGTCTGCATTGTAGAGAAAATTTCTGAAGCAGCTCTTTGCAGAGAACTGACAGGAGTGCTGTGGGAGTGGAGTATGCAGGGTGGGAGAGCAGTGATAGAGAGCTGAGGGAAAGGAAAGCATTCTGGGAATTGCAGTAGTGAGCAACAGCCCAACCAGGGAGTAATGAGAGGACATGGTAAGGGAGAGAACTACAGACCTAGAAAACAAATGGATTGTTGGTGATGCTTTAAGTTTCTCCAGCATTTGCCTAACCCACTGTATACTTTCATAGCGAAACTGTGTAATGGTTTATTTAATTTGTGGTGGAGCTGTAGGAAAACTCTTCCTAGGGATCTTAACACTTTGTGATGAGCTTATTGTCAAAAGATGCTTCTAGAAAGTAGTGATTTTCCAAAGTGGAGAACCCCTTTAAATTACTAGTCTATTTCTTATTTTCAATTCATGTTCATCTGTCTCATTGTAGGTTTGTGATTCTGACACAGTACTTGATCCAGCATGCACCGCAGAGATGTTGCGTATATTAGAAGAGGACCCTAAAGTGGGTGGAGTTGGAGGAGATGTGCAGGTGAGGTTATGTTTTTTTGCAGTAAATTATCTGTATTTCATATTTAACATTCAGATAGCTTCTATATGAATTATCATTCATCATCATCAAAATTGCTATAGTAGGTATGGTCTTCTAGTCCTCTACATATTTTTAGTCTTGCTTTTTTATTTCATCCTAAATATGCTTTTTGGTGCCCCAATGCCACATTTAACAAAACGTCTTTTCTGCCTACAGATCCTGAACAAATATGACTCCTGGATCTCCTTCTTGAGCAGTGTCCGATATTGGATGGCATTTAATGTAGAACGAGCTTGCCAGTCTTACTTTGGTTGTGTACAGTGCATTAGTGGCCCTCTAGGGATGTATCGTAACAGCCTGCTGCAGTACCTCCTGGAGGACTGGTACAATCAAACCTTCCTGGGTCAGAAGTGCAGCTTTGGAGATGATCGTCATCTCACCAATCGAGTGTTGAGCATGGGTTATAGGACTAAGTACACAGCACGCTCCAAGTGCCTGACTGAGACCCCCACAAAGTATTTGCGCTGGCTGAATCAGCAGACTCGATGGAGTAAGTCATATTTTCGGGAATGGTTGTACAATGCACTGTGGTTCCACAAGCATCACCTTTGGATGACCTATGAATCTGTGGTTACTGGCTTTTTCCCTTTCTTTTTAGTGGCTACAGTAGTGCAGCTCTTTTACCGTGGCCGTATCTGGAACATTATGCTTTTTCTTTTGACTGTTCAGCTAGTGGGCATTGTGAAGGCAACCTATGCTTGCTTCCTGCGTGGTAATGCCGAAATGATCTTCATGTCTCTGTATTCTCTTCTTTATATGACTAGCCTGCTACCTGCTAAAATGTTTGCGTTGCTTACAATCAACAAGTCTGGATGGGGAACCTCTGGCAGGAAGAAACTGGTGGTAAACTTCATGGGTATGGTGCCAGTGTCGGTCTGGTTCTGTGTCCTTCTGGGCGGTCTTGTGTATACAGCATATTGCCAAAGTCAAGATCCCTTTACAGAAACTGAACTATTATTTTTGGTGACTGGAGCAATACTTTACGGCTGTTACTGGCTGGCACTGCTCAGCTTGTATCTGGCTATAGTGGCCAGAAGATGTGGGAAGAAACAAGAACTCTATAACTTAGCATTATCAGAAGTGTGAAAGATGGGGACTGAATGGAAATGCCTAATTGATGATTGGGGGTATAGTGGAGCCAGCCAAATTTAAGACCTGAAGGCCTTGCTTTTCAAACATAGATGGTAAAGTATGGTCCTACAAGGTTCTATTTTTGGCACATTGTAGGAGAACCCATTTCACAGGAGGCAGTACCCACCAGCAATGTACTACAGAGACCTTACTATGCAAACATATACCTCAGGCAAATCAAAAGAAAGAGCAAATTGCCAAAGCAATACGAGCCATAGTTGGCACAGCCTTAACATATCCATAGATGTCCTAAAGGTGCCATGAACCTGTTTAACCCTGAGGAAGTTCTGTGAAACCCGATCACCAGCCAGAAGAGGTTACATGAATAAAGATACCCAAGGATAACGCCCAAAGGTGCATCCGTAACCCACAGCAAATAAAGAACATCCATTTCTAGAGAATAATACGATCATTAAAGGACATGACATTACATAATGGAGCCTCTAATATTACGCTGCTAGGTGTCATACTGAGTAACCTGTAGTCATGATAATTGCCAGCATGAATGAGATTTACATGGCATTGGTGCAAGAATTTTTTAAAGTTACATTTCTGAGATATTTAGAAGCAGACCTGATGGTGGGAGCTCTCAATAACATATAGGAGTTAGTGCAATACTATATACACTTATAAATACTTTATTTTGTGGATGGAAGTCCCTATACAGTAGTGGCACAACTAACTTTCGTTTAGGGCAGTGATGGCTAACCTTGACACTCCAGCTGTTGCAAAACTACAATTCCCATCATGCCTGGGCAGCTAAAGATATGGCTTTGGCTGCCCAGGTATGATGGGAATTGTAGTTTGGCAACAGCTGGAGTGTCAAGGTTAGCCATCACTGGTTTAGGGTATACTTCCTTATTTATAACGGCTTTTAAAAAAGCTTGGCGACAACCGATATGGCCACCATTACACCTACCACAAAGATTGTCACTCTTCCTGTGTTCAGCCTGCTCAATGATGTATCCTATCCACCGAGCAGGTAACAATCTTGATAGGAATTTCCCATCTGATGAATTTGCATTTTATTATTACTTTTTGTATCATGTTCAATCTTAGTATATGTAAGTAAAGGTATAAGTAGGCTTCCAAAAAAGTATGTATTGTTTTTGTGCCCTTCACTAATATGATCTTGAACAAGACAAAGTGTCAGCCTCTTCAGGTTATTGTCCATATAAAAAGGCTGTTAACTTTAGTGGTCTGTATGGACCTATTTGGTGACAACCTAATGTAGAGAAGTCCAGAAAGACCTTTGGACCATGCATGTCTCTGTATAGGGCAGAGTCTTGAAAGGACCCGGAGGGATATCTGGCTAGTCCTGTCTTGAGACTCTTGAATGAGGCTCCATGGGCTCTTTTGGCATATTCATGTTTCCCAGGGAGCAATGCATCTAGGATTTAATGGCATTGAGCGATTTAACTAGCAGCCGCCAGTGTTATCTTTAGCTTGTCCCCCTGAGATCAGTGATCTGTTTCTCTGTATGACAGTGGTTCTTTAGTTAGAAGATTTGGCACTAATACCTGGCCATCCTTTTCTTGCAGACGTCTCCAGAGGCATTGCTGGCACAGAGCAGCAAATGAACATTGCCCCACGCCCTCCAGCACTTGACACATTCAGTTGTATCTGTGCCATGTTGTTTTTTTTATCGGCCAGTGTATGTAACCATCTAGTCATCTCATATGTTCAGACAAGTCTGCCTGATCCAAAGAATGGAGTGTCAATAAATCCAAAATCATCTGACAAATCTTCTGACATATCTAAATCAGTGGTTGCCTTACATGGATAAATAAGCAATTGAGGACAGCAATATTGTGGTACATACACACAGATCTTGGCTAGTCTTCTCTTCATAAGAGCATTACCTATAACAATATTTTATGTGCCTGTGATGCTGTGGCTATGCAACAATCCCCAAAAGAGGATGCAACTTGAACATTTCCTCAGGGCTATGCCCTATGCTCCAGTATGCTTTCTGGTTTACAGGGAATTGCTGTGCTTTGTCCTTTTATATTATGCATTGAATTGTCCAATTGTTTCTATGTGAAAGACCACCAGCTTCTACTGCATCTCTCAGGGTTAAGATGATACAGGCAGACACAAGAAAGGGTTGGGGCTGATACTTTTACATATAATTTAAGATAGCATGTGGACTACCAGTTACCTTCATTTAGGTTTAGAGAACCAGCAAACCCAATTTAATCACGTTAATTCCCAATTTAGGAATGATCTGCTTTACATAATTCATTAGTCAACTAGAAATTGACAAATAGTTAATAAGGTTAAAAAAGACAAGAGTCCATTAGATTCAACCTATAACCCTACTGTGATCCAGAGAAGGGCAAAGAACCCTTATGAGGCAGCTGCCAATTGCCCCATACCAGGGGGATAAATTCCTTAGGGTCCATTTACAAAGAAAGATTATCTGACAGATTATCTGCCAAAGATTTGAAGCCAAAGCCAGGAACAGACTATAAACAGAGATCAGGTCATAAAGGAAAGCCTGAGATTTCTCCTCCTGCAAATCCATTCCTGGCTTTGGCTTTAAATCTTTGGCAGATAATCTGTCAGAAAATCTTTCTGTGTAAATGGACCCTTATGGTGCGTTTACACAGACAAATTATCTGACAGATTTTTCAAGCCAAAGCCAGCAACAGACTATAAGAAGGGAACAGATCATAAAGGAAAGACTGAGATTTCTCCTTTTATTAAATCCATTCCTGGCTTTGGCTTCAATAATCTGCCAGATAAATCTCTCTGTGTAAATGCACCATTACCAACTCCAATCAGAATAAATCCCTGGATCAACAGGAGAGTTCCATACTGCTCTTACAGTAAAGAATCTGCATCTGTGCTGATTGTAAAACCATCTTTCCTCCAGATGTAGAGGATGCCCCCTTGTGACGGTTACAGGCCTTAGTTTTTTTCTAAACTAAGTGACTCCAAGGTACTGCAGGAATACAAGCACTAACATTCCTCTTCCTGCAGAGGTAAGTATGCAGGGATTCCCAGCATTAAGAGTTAGGGTACTATTACACGGAACGATAATCTGCCGAATTGGCCCGATTATCGCTCCGTGTAATAAATGCAACGATCAGCCGATGACAACGATCATCGGCTGATCGTTGATATAGGTTAGACCCTATTTTTGTCGGGCGCCGACCGCGCACCGCTACGCGTAATAGCGGTGCGTGGCCGGCGACTAACGATATACATTACCCATCCACGTTCCAGGGCTGTTCCTGCCGTCCGCTTCTCCCGGAGTCCCACGCGCGCTCTAGCTTCACAGCGGCCTGTCAGCTGATAGGCCGCGGCGGTGCCAGCCTGTGATTGGCTGAGCGGCCTACCAGCTGACAGGCCGCTGTGAAGCTAGAGCGCGCACGGAACCCTGGGAGAAGCGGACGGCAGGAGCAGCCCTGGAACGTGGATGGGTAATGTATGCCAGTTTAGCAAGGGCTGCAAGGACATCGGCAGCTCTTGTCAAACGATTATCGGGCCGTGTAATAGGCCCAGTAAACGAGCAACGATCTAGCAGATCGGCGCTCGCTTACAGGTATTATCGGGCCCTGCTCGGCCCGTGTAATACCACCTTTACAATATAAGGAGGTTTAGATACTGATCTGTCTGGTTTCACAGGCTCCATTTTCATCTGCAGCATACACTGCAGCAGTTATCTTCTAAGCCATAAAGCAAGCTCTCTATGCAGGGTTCAGCAGGGTCTCTGCATGCAGCATGAAATAGGACAAGTTCCAGGTCAATGTCAGCTTGTTTTATCTTTGTACAGTTTTGAAATCTTTTACAAATGTTTATTTATTTTGTGATCTGCATTTTGGAAAGTGTTGTTTTTTAAAATGTTCATAAAATAAAACAACTGATTAAAATTGCAGAAGAGATGACGTTCTCTATACATAACACCCCAGCTACTGTACAATTGGCAAACAAAATCTAGTCAGACATTACAGATTTTTTTTTTTTTTTTTAGAAGAAATATAGGGTCTGAGACTTGGACCTACAGGAATTTTGCAAATAACCATAACTGACCATTTATAGTGAACTGTTATTTGTATTACTGCACTTAATGTTAGTTTGCATACAAAGTCTGGATATCGGGATTTACAGACACTGGGCTTTTCTCGTGTAATAAGGGAGAACATGGTGGACTCCAGCAGCATATATGCAGGGCACAGAAAAGTTACAGTGCACAATAGTTTAGAGTAGTAGCCCTTCATATATTCATGTATATTTCATTGTATAATTCTTTACAGTGTAGTAATTTTCTTTGCATACTTCATGGTATCATATATGGGTGAAATCATTTTACACTATGAGGCACAAGCGGAACAGTCACATATAAATATGACCTATCATGGGTGTAGAGGGCGTGGCCCTCAAGCTGTTGCAAAACTACAATTCCCATCATGCCTGGACAGCTAAAAAAAAAGCTGCATCTGTCCACGCATGATGGTAAATGTGGTTTTCAACAGCTGGAGGGCCACAGTTTGACACCTATGGTCTACACTGACAGCTGTCTGTAACAGTTAATTTTTGTATAGATTGTTGTTTTCAGTCTTTTTTTTGTTTACTTGTTCATCCAGATTTTCTTAGCAGTTTGCAGAAAACAGTCCACTACTGCAGTACCCTAGCAAGAATCTGGTCATCAGTTTCATACTGCAAGAACCACACAGAGCATGAACCAGCCAGTGTCTCCTTTGTTGCGACCAAACGCCTATTTATACAGTTGCATCACAATTAGAGAACTGGAAAAAATTAGGCAATAATAATCTACAGGAATGAGGAAACAATTATATTCTCTCCTCTCCTGACATGCCTTATGTATTTATTCTTTGTAAACTAACAATCCTTGAACATCTTTTCCTATAGTGTTATCTTGTGCTGTTCCTCTAGCATTTACTACATTGTTTAAAGGGCAACTATGATGTTTAACAGGCGGTAGATACGCTATAAAAAAAAAAACCTGCTGCTGCCGTACTCCTGATGCAGATACAGATTCCTTCCAGCAGACTGCGTTGCAATCAACTATGTTGCTGGAAGGAATCCGTATCTGGCATGTACCTGCATCGGGAGCGCAGCTGGAGCTTATCTGCTGCCTGTTAAACATTATAGTTGCCCTTTTAAGAGGCCTACCTGCACTGTACAGTAAATGGGGCCAGACGCAATTGTCTCACTGCGTAGTGGCTGGAGCTGGTTACTGCAGCTTAGCCCCAATTCACTTGACCGGGATCTGAGCTGCAGTTATGCATGGCCACAGCTACAGTGAACGGAACCAAGTACTTCTGGCTCGATTCACTGTGTCGACACCCTCTGGAGAGCTAATCAGTATGCTTTGTCAAGAAAAAAAAACCTTCAAAGAAGCACACTATTTTTTTTTTATTAATTATGTACCTGATCAGCGAATATACATAATTCAGCTAATATCACCTCATTTAGTTGTTCCTTTCTATCTGACAACTGGAATACTTTCCTTCAGTTGGGTCATGTGATCTAATGCTGACCACCTGGAAATTACATGATTCCATGGATACAGCCAATGGAAGGTATAAAATTGTGAAGGTCATCTAAAGGATACCAAATTGGAGTATTTCAATAAAAAAGGGTAAAGTTCCATATCAGCAAGGGTTTATGGGGGATTGGTCCTGTCAAACTAACTTGATCATCTTTTATGTGGAGGTAAGCTCAAGACTGGACCAAGGCAAATCACTGGATGTCATATATAGGGGTGACCTAATAACCACGTATAATTATATCAGGAGGCAATACAGAGATCTTTCCAATGATCAATTATACCCAGACCGTATCTGCAAGAAGGGTTGATAGGTGGTAAGACATGAGAGAAGCTTTGATTTACCTTTCAGGCACAGTAAGAACCTTCTGAATGACGCAAACAAGTGCAGGTAGTTGAAACACTACATGCAACTGAAGGAGAAAAGGGGCACTGTTTGTGGAAGAAAACAGGCATGTTTTTATAATCCTGGATAACCCCTTTAATAGGCAGGATAGTTAAAAATAAAATTTAGAAACAGCGCCATTCTTATCCTCACTTTTTGTGTGGTATCACAGTTCAGTTCCTTTGACAAGAATGGAGCCAAGCTGTAATACCACACGCAATCTGATGACAGGTGTGGTACTATTTTTGGAAGAAAACAGCTATGTTTTTGCAGTCCTGGATATACACCTAACAATATACAGTGGCCAGCAGTAAACAGCAAAGTGAGGCATCAAGTGGTCAAGATTTTACAGCTTGTTTTCTGGTGTAAGAAGTCAAATATGACTGATTGATTTACAAATAGATTTCTCAAATAGAGCAAAGTTGCTTAAACAGACTATGACCATTTAACTTCCAATACAGCAGAACAAGGAAAACAATTATCTACAGCAAGTGAGGGTAAGCATCTTTTATAACAAAATGTATCTGAAAACTTTAAATCGTCGAAGAGAGAGACAAAAAAAAAACACAAAAAACCTTTTCAAGAATCTTAAATGATGTGCAATACACCAATGACTAGTGCCACTTACGGGGGCCAGTGAATGTATTGATAGCTGTACAAAACCCTCATTACCTTGTCTTTCTAAAGACAAAATTGTGTTTACAGGGAAACTCTTCCACAAAGAAGGCCCATTGCATGTGGACATTTTACAGGTGCCCTAGTGCCATGATACATGGTGCCAACTAGGGAATAGGATAACAACTAACAGCTTGAGCCAGGGGGGCTCATGTGGCAGACTCTGCTGCAGTTCTGGCTACTAAGAAGTTGAATCCTTTTGATAAGCCCCTACTAAGGATATCTGCCCTGACGAATACATTACTTTAAAAATAGAACCTGCACAAGAATATTAGATCATAGTGACATAGCCATTACAGTAGCTCAGGTACATCACATATAATGCAGGGTATTGTTTTCATAAGGGTCTTAGAATATAACAGGAGTAATATAGTCATTTACGGTCCCAGCCAAGGGAAAGTTTTTCCAGACAAAGTACAGCTCTAAGGACGTCCAACATGTCACTTAAAAAGACTCTGCCCTGCTCTTCACACCTTCTTGGGCACATTTGTAATGATGGGTTTTGGTCGTGTTTTAAAAATGATCTTCCTCTTAATAAGAGCAGTCACATTGTACTGTGTTTCAGTCATATCTCCGGTGTCCATGGCACCTTCTGTGGAGGAACTGTTACTCTTCACAAGGACTGCAAATGGCTTCTCCAGGCGTGCCACTTTACCGTACAAGATGTGATGTCCAATAATAAGAAGAGGGACCCCCTGGAGAAGAACAGTAGAAAAAAAAAAGCAATCAGGTATACATTATGGGTAGAATCTATCAAGGCTTGCATGCCAGTTATCTGGTTTAAAAAAGGTGGCTAAGGGTCCATTTACACCAGTTTTCCAGTGTAAGCATTGATGAATTCCCCCCTATATGGAAAAAAAGTAATAGGTCCAACATTTTATTCATTAAATTAAGGCGTTGCATTCCGTCCCATTGCCACAGATGTTTAAAATCCAGCACCTACCAATGCAGCCTGCCTTTACAAACATTTGTGAAAGAATGGGTCGCTCTAAAGAGCTCACTAAATGTAATAGGATGCCACCACTGCAACAAGTCAGTAAATTTACTACTGAAAATAAGAGGAATTTAGTAACCACAGCATCACAGCCACAAAGTGGAGAGCACAAGAGTTACAGAGCAGGGTTGTGGAGCGCTGAGACATAGTGGTCCAGATTCACTTGTCTGCAGCAAATCACTAATCGGTTTTCATTTTAGCAGAGGTCGTTAAGGTATGAAAGCGGAGCTGTGATTGGTTGCTATGGGGGTAAAAAAGCATTGCATTGACTTCTGTGGGTGTTGTATATTCTACATACACTTCTATTTTTTTATTTAGAGCGTTTACAGTGTTCTCAGGCTCAGTCACATGACCACTCTGCCGGCGTTTTCGTTACTTCCTGAGAAGTCACCCTCTCTTTGGGCCTGTTTACACTGAGCAAATTCGGCGGAGCTCTCCGTTGCGAAATACCACCAGCCTCAGTGTGAGGCTGTATGGGCGGATTCCTTCCTCCTTCCAAAGAATAATCTTGCGGGCGCGAGCTGAGAATTCCGCAACGGAGTTTCCATCAAAATTACTCAGTGTGCACATACCCTCAAACAGTGTGTCTAATGGAGGGCTTGCGCGCCTCTGCTCAAAGAATTGTCATGTCAATGACTGGATTCAATGGCAGACAGCTCTGCAGCGGAATTCCTCTAAATTTGCTCAGTGTGAACGGGCCGTTCTGTTTCCTGTTTCTGCCAGTGAGGGAAAAGTGAGTAATTAGATGGGTGGGGTTATGCATCCACATTTCTTTAGCCCCACCTCTGTAGGAGGAGCGAACGTTTGAGCCCAGTAGAAACTGCAATAGTAAGGGCGGCATGACATGGAGGAGACCAAGAGCTGATGGCCATGTTGTGGGGAGTATAGAGGTTAGCCAAGTTGCTTTTTAGTGTTGAGGTCCTGGGATAACAGCTGCATGTATGTCCCCCAATGTCTGAATGGATTTTACCACACTCTTCAAAACATTGTGAGACAATTGGGCACAGTGATCAAGATGAGTGACTACAATCTCTGTACAGCACTGCAGAATAGGTTATATAAATAAGGAACCATGGAGGGTGATTTATCAAAACTTGTACAGAGAAACAGTTGCCCATAGCAACCAGTCAGATTCTAGATTTCATTTAATATGCCTTTTAAAAAATTCAAAAGCAATCTGACAAGTTGTTATGGGTAACTGCTCCCCTGCACAGGCTGTGATACATCTCCCCCTATATTATTGTACTGTAAATATGTAGTGTGTTAGGGCAGTGCTGCTGCTGTCTGTAATATGGAGAGGAGAGGTGATACTTCACCTCATATCAGTCACCATTTTATCTATTTCTTGCTGAAGTAAACTACCAGTAGTAACAGGATCCTGGCTCAGTGAACCCACACCCACCCGTAGGATGGCTCCCGTAGTATCCAGGGCTACAACTCCTAACATGTACATGGGGGTTGTAGTCCTACAACAGATTTAAAAAAAACTAGTTTATTTGATATTATAAGTAATTGGCAGACACTGAGCCACCATGCTGGCCAAAAGGCACTTAGAGGAAGACAGACATTTCCTGCCTATGGGTAGACGGGGTAAAGCTAGATTCAGAGAGGAGGGGATACAGCAATCGCATTGCAGCCTGTCATTAACCCCTTAAACACTGCAGCATTTAAGTCTAAGTGACAGAAGCAGCTCCTTTGCGACTGCGATGGGGGGGGTCCAATCCTTTTGACCAACCACCGGAGGAGTTATACTTACTTCCCTGCAGTTGCCACCATCTGCTTCTTCTCATAGAACCTGCCACAGTTAAGATCGCCGATAACAATGATCAATGTTATGCAAATATACTAACCCACCCTCTCATAAAAGTTAAACATTCTATATCGTAGCATGCGTAATTGTCTAATCTATTACCACGTAATAGTATTCCTGTACAGTGAACAGCATAAACGAAAAGAGAGTAAAAAGCCTGGTTTGGTGGAAAGGGACAATGCTATTTAGAATCCTCTTCAGTGGTTGGCTTAGGCCTTTTACAGTGAGAGAAACATTAAGGGGTAACTCCAGTTATATATATATATATAAACCTTGAGACTAGTATCACATATGCAGAAGAAAACACAAGTGCACCACCAATGGAGAAGTCATTTTTGTATATGTCATCCCTTTCAACCCACTTCTCAAAAATAAAGAACTGCATGTGTAATTCCAGCCTCACCCGAGTATCATAGATTCCTTATTTACTACTACGACACCTAGTGGTCTCATTAGGAATTATGGTATATGGTTTTCTCAAGCCTTGCCATGTACATTTTCTTGCAGAACACACAGGCTGGAAAGTATCCAAAGTTTTAATAATTAGTATTTTACAAGCTTCATTACATGCCTACACTAAGCAGTTTTGCTGACAAAATCAATGATTACATCTGAAGTAACTGATAATAGTGCTGAGAGCCAACTCCATAGCACTCCAGATAACCTACAGTATCTACATAAATATGGGCCCAGATTTACCAAGCTGCCCAAAACCCCCATCATCTGGTTTTTCCCATGCCAACCAATGACAGCTCAGGTCTTATTTTACCAGAACTCAAAGACAGAAGTGGTGACTGGTTGCTTTGGGGGAAAAACTGCTGTTTTTGGGCAGCTTGATAAATCTGGGCCATTATCCTGGTAGTGTTCATACCTGTGACCAAATAGCAGTGCTGCCCTTCAGGATGTTTTGCTTATTTTATCCTAAGCATTGTTACATGTTTACAAGCCAAGAGTTGTAGTCTCACAAAAGATGAAAAAAAATCAAAGGTTATATACATTTATACAGAGAAAGAGAGTGCTGTTTAGAACTGTTGTGAGGTCATGGTGCAATAATGCTTTATTAGACTGTCAACTTTTTTATTGATTTCAAGTTGCCCACTAGGTGGTGCTGTAACCAGGCACAATAGCAGTAATATGACCTTTCACACTTAAAGTTTTCAGTCTTGTGTTAAATAATTTCCTTAAAGGAGAAGTCTGGCAAAACATTTTATTATAGTATTGTATTGGCTCCCAAAAGTTATGCAAATTACCAATATACACTTATTACGGGAAATACTTATAAAGTGCTCTTTTCCCTGAACTTACTACTGCATCAAGGCTTCACTTCCTGGATAACATGGTGATATCACGACCCAACTCCCAGAGCTGTGCGGGCTGTGGCTGCTGGAGAGGATGATGGCAGAGAGATGCTCAGTGTCCCTCCAGTGCCCTGTGTCCCTCAGAGTGCCCCTACCATCATCCTCTCCAGCAGCCACAGCCCGCACAGCTCTGGGAGTCGGGTCGTGACATCACCATGTTATCCAGGAAGTGAAGCCTTGATGCAGTAGTAAGTGCAGGGAAAAAGCACTTTATAAGTATTTCCTGTAAGAAGTGTATATTGGGATTTGTATAACTTATGAGGGGCAATACAATACTTTAAACAATTTCGCCGGACTTCTCCTTCAATTACATAAAATAAGAGGATTTTTTTGTACTCACCGTAAAATCTCTTTCTTGTGGCTTCATTGGGGGACCCCGCACCAGTGGGTATAGGCTACTGCCACTAGGAGGCGACACTAGACAGAAGAAGTGACTCCGCCTGGCAGGCTATACCCCTCCTACAGGCACCAGGCTAACTCAGTTTAGTCACAAGCAGTAGAAAGTAGTAACAAAAACAGGCTGGTCCCGGGAACGAAAACCGCAAGAACAGAACAAGCCCCGGGAGCACAACCTCAAACAGGGTGGGAGCTGTGTCCCCCAATGAAGCCACAAGAAAGGGATTTTACGGTGAGTACAAAAAAATCCTCTTTTCTTGTGCCTGTCATTGGGGGACACAGCACCAGTGGGACGTACAAAAGCAGTCCCAGAGGGTGGGCAAAGAAGATTACAATCCCCATGCGGCCTGCCTAACGCACGGCGGCCTGCAGAACCTTGCGGCCCAGAATGGCGTCAGAGGAAGCCAGGATATGGACCTGATAAAACTTTAAAATGTGTGAACTGAAGACCAGGTGATGGCGAACCGCCCAAGAGGCCCCCACAGCTCTAGTAGAATGAGCGGTGACCCGAAAAGGAGGAACCCTGCCACGAACGCGGTAGGTCTCTGCGATGGCTGCCCTGATCCAATGCCCAATGGTGGTCTTGGAAGCCGCCAGCCCCTTGCGCGGACCCAACGGGACCACGAACAAGGAATCCGAGCGGCGGAAGGAAGCAGTGACGGACAAGTAGATCTGTATGGCCCGGACAAGGTCCAAATAATGCAGGGACCGTTCCCTAGGATGGGAGGGCGCAGGGCAAAAAGAGGGGAGAATGATGTCCTCATTAAGGTGGAATGCAGACACGACCTTCGGCAGGAAGGAAGAGAACGAAGCACCACCTTGTCCTTGTGAAGGACCAGATAAGGGGAGCGACAAGAGAGCGCTGCCAGTTCAGACACCCTACGGATGGAGGTAATCGCCACCAGGAAGGCGACTTTCCAAGAAAGGAAACAAAGACACCTCCCGAAGAGGCTCAAAGGGAGGACCTTGTAGAACCTCGAGGACTAAATTAAGGTCCCAGGGCTCTAAAGGCTGACGAAAAGAAGGGGCCAAATGGACCACCCCCTAAAGAAAGGTCTTCACCTGAGGGCGGAAAGCAAGAGCCCGCTGAAAAAGAACAGACAGGGCGGAAATCTGCGAACGCAAGGTGGAATGACTGAGGCCTTTATCCAGCCCGGATTGTAAAAAGGAAAGAATCTTGGGCGTGGAACACACCAAGGGGTGAAAATTATTCTGTTTGCACCAAGAAAAGAAGGCCTTCCACACGCGATGGCAGATCCGAGCTGACTGAGGCTTACGGGCCTTAAGCATGGTTTGGATGACTGGTTCTGAGAACCCACGAAACCTCAATACCGCGGCTTCAACAGCCACGCCGTTAAACTCAGCTGAGGTAAATTGGGGTGGAATATTGGCCCTTGTGAAAGGAGGTCGGCCCGCAGGGGAAGGCGCCAGGGGGCGTCGGCCAGGAGGTGCACTACGTCGGCGTACCAGGACCGGCGCGGCCAGTCTGGAGCGACAAGAATGGCGGGAACGCCAAGTGCCTTGATGCGCTTCAGGACTCGTGGGAGAATGGGCAGAGGAGGAAAGGCGTAAACCAGGGAGAACTGCTCCCATGGGGTCACCAAGGCGTCGACCGCGAACGCGCAAGGATCCCGGGCTCGAGTCACATAGATGGGGAGTTTGTGGTTCAGCCTGGAGGCGAAGAGATCCACGTCTGGGAATCCCCACCGCCGGCAGATTTGAAGAAACACCTCGGGATGTAGAGCCCATTCGCCCTGATCCAGTCTTTCGCAGCTGAGGTAGTCCACCACCCAATTGTCCACCCCGGGAATGTGGACTGCCGAGAGAGCTGGAACAAACCGCTCCGCCCAATGGAGAATGCGAGCGGCCTCGGTCATGACAGAGCGGCTCCTGGTGCCGCCTTGACGGTTCAGATAAGCAACGGCGGTGACATTGTCGGTATGAACACGGACCGGGTAACCCCTCAGGAGATCGGTCCACTGAGACAGGGCGAGAAAGATGGCCCGGAGCTCCAGGATATTGATGTGAAGCCAAGCCTCCATCAGCGACCAAGAGCCCTGAGCTGTGTGGCTCCCGAAGACAGCCCCCCACCCAGACAGGCTGGCATCCGTAGAGACGACCAGCCAATTGAGGGGGAGGAACGAGCGGCCGAGGAGGACCACCGGAGACGTCAACCACGAAAGAAGCTCCCTGCGATCAGCAGGGGACAGGAGGATCTTCTTGTGGAGAGACAGAGGGGACCTGTCCCACTGAGACAGAATCGCCCGCTGCAGAGGGCGCGAATGAAACTGAGCAAAGGGGATCGCCTCGAAAGAGGAGACCATCTTGCCCAGGACTCACATGCAAAGGCGAATCGAACAGGGGGCGCCCGAGCGGGGCAGAGAGACTGCCGAGCGCAGGGAGGCAACTTTGTTGGGAAGAAGGAGGATGCGGGTCGTCTCGGTGTTGAATAGCATCCCGAGAAACTCCATAGAGCGGGAGGGAAGTAGGGAAGATTTTTGGTAATTGATCACCCAACCGAAATTGCTCAAGAGATCGAGTGTGATCTGGAAGCTGGACAAAGTGTCCTGTTTGGAGCGGCCCTTTACCAAGAGGTCGTCCAGGTATGGCAGGACAGCCACCCCCTTTGACCGAAGCAGAGCCATCAAAGGTGCAAGGATCTTGGTAAAGACCCGAGGCGCAGTGGCGAGCCCGAAGGGCAGGGCAACGAACTGGAAATGTCCAGAACCGATGGCGAAACATAGGAAACGTTGATGACTGGCTGCGATGGGAACATGCAGATAGGCGTTCCAGATGTCTATAGATGCAAGAAATTCGTCCTGCTCTAGAGACGCGACCACCGACCGCAAGGATTCCATGCGGAACCACCCAAGGCGAACAAACCTGTTCAGCCGTTTAAAATCCAGGATAGGACGGACCGAGCCGTCCTTTTTGGGGACTGTGAACAGATTGGAATAGAATCCCTGGAAGTGCTCGGAGGGAGGAACTGGGACCACAACTCCTTGAGCTAGGAGATTCTGAACCGCCCGAAAAAGCTCGGAAAGCCGTGCCGAAGAGCGTGGGAGATTTGATGGAAAAAAGCGAGGAGGTGGAATGCACACGAACTCGATTTTGTACCCTGAGGACACCACCTCCCGAGCCCACACATCGGACACATGGGCGAGCCAAATCTCCTTGAAGGAGAGCAGACGACCCCCTACTTGAGGGAGAGACCCGAGTGGGGAAGGACCCTCAGGAAGAAGACTTGGGGGCAGGACCCTTAGAAGGGCGAGAACGGGGCTGCCAGGAGGGGCGGGGTTTGAAGGAGGGCTTCCTAGAAGGAGCTGGAGGCGTATCCTTAGCCGGGCGACGACGTGCCGGAGGCTCAAAGGAGCGGAAACGGCTGGAACGCCTGGGAGGCTGAGGGCGCCGGGATCGGTTTTGAGGAAGCAAGGAGCTCTTCCCCCCCCGTAGCGTCTGAGATTATTTTATCCAGCCGCTCCCCAAAAAGTCTGTTTCCTGCAAAGGGAAGAGAAGTCAGAGCCTTCTTGGAGGCGGCGTCAGCTGACCAGCATTTTAACCAGAGCGTCGGATGGCTACAGAGTTTGCCAGGGCCCGCGCAGACAAACGAGCAGCTTCCTGAGAAGCGTCGCACAAGTACTTGGACGCATGTAGAATCTGTGAGGCCAGAGACAGGAGATCCTCACGCGGGGTGTCCAGGGAGAGGTCATGGACTAACTGCCTGGCCCAAGAGGAACAAGCTTTGCTGACCCAGGATGCAGCAAAGGTAGGACGTAGGGCCGAACCAGCTGCAACAAAGACAGACTTCGAAAAAGCGTCAATTTTCTTGTCCACTGGGTCAGTGAGTGAAGCACCATCTGCCAGAGGCAGAGTAGTTGACTTGGAAAGTCGAGAAACCGAAGGATCCACAGATGGGGGCACTGTCCATGTAGTGACCAAGTCAGGGGAGAAGGGAAACAAAGCCTCGGCACGCTTAGAGGATGGAATCCGCCGGTCAGGGTGATTCCACTCCTTGGCTAGGAGATCCTCAAAATCCTTATGGCTGGGAAAAACCAATGGCTGTCGCTTATGGCGACGGAAGGAAACCTCACTCTTGGAGGTAGAAGAGGACTCTTCCTCAATATGTAAGGTGTCTCGCACTGCACGGATCAAGGCTTGCACTGCAGAGGCCAGCTGATCCTCCATGTCAGACTCTGAAGCAGAGTCAGAGGGGTCCCCCGAGGTGGCGGAGAGGGGTCGCTGGGAAGCGGAACCGCCTGCAGTGGATCTGGGAGGAGAAAGGTCTGAGGAACACCTAGAGGGCGACCGTGAGACAGAGAGTCTAGGTCTCTTATGAGACCGTCCTCTGGAAGGGGAGTCAGGAGATACCCTGGAGGGTCCTGCTGCTGGAGGCGCCTGGGAGGGCAACCGCTCAATGGCATGGATCATGACCTGCGACAGCTTAGAGAGGTCACCGATCGCCTGGGACAGGGATCTAGCCCACTCAGGAGAGGCTACATCTGAACCTGGAGGGGGGGGGCTCCTGGGAAGTGGCACCAGGGTTAAGGCATAGCAGGCAGAGGGAACCAGGCTGACCACAGGGGAATTTCTTATCGCAACGAGCACACGCAAAGTGTGTCGCCACAGCCGCGGGAGCGAGCTGCCTAGGGGGGGGTCGTCCCGGGGACCAGACATGGTAGCTAGGGCTGTTAGCCTGGGGAGTGGAGGAGGGGAATATCACCCACTGGGTGAGCCTACCAGACCCTGGAGCTGCTGCCGCACTGGATGCTGGAGCTGCTGCCGCACTGGATGCTGGAGCTGGAGCTGCACTGGATGCTGGAGCTGAGGCACGCTGGAACTGCTGCACTGGAAGCTGGAGCTGGTGCACGCTGGAATAGCTGCACTGGATGCTAGACAGCTGCTGTGCACAGGGAGCTGAGGCTGCTGTACTGGCAGACAGTGATAACAGCAGGTGGCCACGAGCTGAAGCTGCTGCCGGCAAGAGGAGGAGGAAGGGAGGGGGCACAGGAAGAAAGGGAAGGGGCACAGGAAGAAAAGGTGGGGGCTACAGAGTAGCCAATAGGAGAAAGGGCTGTGGCGGGAAGAGCCGAAAAATGGGTGGACGCCCCGCCCCCAGTGACGTCACTAGCGCGTGCCGACATGGCCTAGCTCCGGCAGAATCCGGGGCCTAAATTTGTGGGGCAGGCCGGCGGTAGTAAGACGGCGGCGCGGAGCGCAAAAAAACGCGACCGTCGGTGGCAAAAGGAGGAGAGAGGAGCCCAGCAACCCCCCAGCTGACCCCTATGAAGCCGCTGCGTGCTGCAGTGGCTCCGTGGGAACGAAAA
The DNA here is from genome assembly GCF_027789765.1 of Dendropsophus ebraccatus. NCBI lineage: Eukaryota > Metazoa > Chordata > Amphibia > Anura > Hylidae > Dendropsophus > Dendropsophus ebraccatus. The sequence continues at coordinate 78,257,214 of NC_091457.1, forward strand.
GAGGTGGGCATCAGCCCAGCTAGGAGGGTGATGAGAAGGGGGAGCAGGAGGCAAGCTGTCCAGCTAGGACAGGGGATGGAGGGCTGTGCTGCAGGGAAGTGTGCCCTGTGGCAATGGGGACTAGGGAGAACAGGGAAGAGGCTGCCCTAGCCAGGATGACCCGCAGGGAGCTGGCAATGGGGGACGGGTGACCAGCGCATGGGAAGTGAAAACTTCCAGTGCACCCTCAGGGGGAGGCTACGTCTGGTGTGGCAGCCCACGCCGACAGTCCCCCTGATAACCTAGGAAAGAAGAAAAAGAAATAAAACTAAAATAATAAAGAGGTGCGTGGCACCTGTGTCTACCTCCTACGGACACTAGACTAAAACTGAGTTAGCCTGGTGCCTGTAGGAGGGGGATAGCCTGCCAGGCGGAGTCACTTCTTCTGTCTAGTGTCGCCTCCTAGTGGCAGTAGCCTATACCCACTGGTGCTGTGTCCCCCAATGACAGGCACAAGAAACATGAATTTAAAACAAATGAAAAAAATTTTTTTTTATCCCAACTCTGATCACAAAAATAAGCAGAGAGAGAAAGGTAAAATATACCCAAGACAATCCTAAGAGTGCAGTCACACGTACAGGATCTGCAGCAGATTTGATGCTGTGTTCAGTTATTTAGTTACACTCATAGCAAATCTGTTATGAATCCTGTACATGTGAACACACCCTAAAGGGGTTATCCACCTAAGAGCTAAAAAATTAAATGCTTACAAACCTAGCTGGTCTTACTTACCAAGTCCCCCTGAGTATTTTGACCGGTCTCCTGTCTTTCTACTTGTAGCTGCTGCTATTCCTGCGTTACAAGTTTTTCTAAAAGCCGATCTATATACCAGATGGAGCAGGCCAGAAAACTACATTTCCCATCATCCATCTCCCTGATTGGTCTGTTTGCGTACTCGCCCCCTTAGCTTTCTTTCCTGCCCACTGCTATCATTACTATTGCACAGTTAACACAGGACTTTTTTTCCCCCCACTAAATTTGCATCACATCACCCCAGTATGTATGCCATACTAGCTGATAATGCCGCAGAGCTGACGTGCATGGTGAAACTATGTGCTACATATGGGGCGTCTGTTTACCAGGGGATGGGGGATGTAGCGTAGGTTTAGAACTCTGCTTGCTGACTGTGAATTGAAATGTTCTAGTTCCATCCAGACTCTAAGAACATCTATAACACTTAGAATATACAGAGCTGTGACACAAGGACAGGTACATATGCTTGCATTCACTGACACTGAGATAGAACTATACCTTTTCATATTACAGAAACGTTGGCTCAGGGACACATGTAAGTCCATGGAGGCAGCACTTATACTAGTGAATAGGTGCATGGAGATGATGCACATGATGCCTCCTGGGGTCGGGTTACCGACAGCTATCCCAGCCCCCAGAGAGGGGATCACATGTCCTGTGTCTACAAAGTGAGAGGGGGAAGAGGGAGCAGAGCGTTGTCAGAAAGGACATTTAGGGGGGGGGGGGGGGGGGGGGGGGGGGAAGTGTGCAAGATGTCAAAAGTTCAAAACAAATAAACAAGAGAATACATTTACCTCCTTCACTAATGGTGGTTTTACACGGAACGATTTATCGTTCGAATTTGCACGATAGCGGTCGAATTCGAACGATAATCATACATGTAAATGCAGCGAGCAATCAAGCGACGAGCGAGAAATCGTTCAATTTGATCTTTCAACAACTTTTCAAATAGTCATTGAACGTTCACAAAAAATTTGCAGATCGTTCCGTGTAAACAGTATTTCAACGATTTCACCTATGTATGAGATACGCAAAACGATTTTTCCGTACGATGTATCGTTCCGTGTAAACGCTGATCGTTATGAAAAAAACATCGTTCATTCTAAATCGTTAATCGTGCAAATTATCCCTCTGTGTAAAAGTACCACTACTCCCATGTCGGTCTCACTTTAAATTGTTTGCTGGTGTGGGGGCTGAGCGGGAGACTACTGAGGCTGCTGAGTGGGGAGTGCACACGCTGACCCCCAAACACAATATGCGCTTTGGTAGAGGAGGCAATATGGCAGAGGAAGCAAAGGGGGTAATACCCCTTTAAATTTTTATAGCATATCTACAAGAAATGTTTCACAGATGCAGGTCCTGCCTTATCTCAATATCAAGGACCCCTGGTCCCCCCTTCAGCGTAGTTGTGGCTACCAAGGGTGGTCGGAAGCCATAAACAGTTTTGCGCAGTTTGAACAAGGCTGGAAGGGGCCAGAAGTCCTTGATATTAACAAAGATGGGACCCACAACTATCATACTATTATGGCACATCCTGTGTATGTGCAGATGGAATTACCCTATTAGGGTATGTCCACACAGAGCAGATGGGGCAGAATTCCGTGGCAGAATCTCACCTGCTTTAGTGTCAGACCGCATCTCTATGGGAGGGCTCACACACCTCCGCTGAAAGAATTGACAGGGGAGAGCGGTGGAGAGCGAGCCCTCCCATAGTGATGCGGTCTGACACTGGAGCAGATGGAATTCCGCAGTGGAGAGTTCCGCCACGGAATTCCACCCCAGTTGCTTAGTGTGAACATACCCTTACAGAGGATACCTCAGCTATCCTGACATGTCTGTGCTAATAATCATGTATTCCCCATAAAATACTCCAATATCATTCCCCAATTCTGGAACAAGATGTATTATACTCTGTGAGCTGTGGGAGTGTGGCTTCTTGTTTGCAGATTTGTAACATTTACCAAATTCTAAATGCAGAACATGATCAGATCAGAACAGGAATATCCATTTAATCTGAATTCTTCACGCCCCATTATCAAGTGTTCTGAAAAGACAATCAGTAGGTAGTAAGACCTGTCAAACTGTTCGGGTTCTGCAACATTCTTTAAACCTGAACATTCTGGCCCAGATTTATCAAAGGGTGTAAAATCTAGACTGGTGCAGACTGCCTACAGCAACCAGTCACAGCTCAGCTTTCAGCTCTGGTGAAAGGAAAAGAGGAGCTGTGATTGGCTGCTGTGGGCAGTTTGTGCCAGTCTAAATTTTACACCCTTTGATAAATCACCCCCTCTGTGTTTGATTCCCCACAGCTGCAGAAGTTGGATGTCGCCCTAGGGAGCTCTGGAAAACATGGATAGCGCTGCATCAAACTTCTGCAGCTGCAGGGAATCAAATGCTGATATTCTTGTATTAGATGCTGCCTTATGGTGTCGTTCTGTGCTGGATTATCAGATAGTGGACAAAAGGAATGTAATTGTATGCCTCAGAGGCTGCTGGATCCTTACCTCCTTGGTGTAGTGCAGATCACCCATCACTTTTCCAGCTAGTCCATCTTCTTTTCTGGCTACTATCTCACCCTGCAGCTCCATAAGTAACCACTCAGCAGGCTGCCCCTGGGTATCCCTGTAATGACAACAGTGTTATAGAGGAAGCCATGATCAGCCATAAGGGCGGGTTTACACTTATCCGTTGGCATTTCCTTCTGGTGCAGTAGCAAAGTGCAAAAGGAAAACAGATCTTTGACCTGATACCATTCACAGTTTAAAGGACAAGTGCCATGAAAAACTTTTTCTCAGTAATTGAAGCACATTACAAAGTTATATAACTATGTAATATGCTTCAATCACCTATCTGCCTCCCTTCCCTGTCTTTTCCCCCCTCCACCCCCCACCAGGAAGTGAAGGAAACTCACACAGACCTAATTACTGTTGTCACCAATCTCTTCTCTCAACTCCTTCTTGTGACAATAAGTCATCTGCAGGAGGGCTGCTCTAGCTCCTGTTACACCAGCCTCCCCCTCCCCTGCCTTGTCAGGTGACTCTGCTTGCTCAGCTCCGATTGGCTGAACAACTGCAAGCCATCTGGATCCCAGCACATAGGCAGCTCCCCCCTCCCCTCATACTCTCTCCTGCAGCGAGTGGACTCAGTGAGTGAGATAAGCAAGTGACATGACTCAGATGGCTTGCAGTTGTTCAGCCAATCGGAGCTGAGCAAGCTGAGTCACCTGACAAGGCAGGGGAGGGGGAGGCTGATGTAACAGGAGCTAGCCCCGCCCTCCTGCTGATGACTCATAGTCACAAGAAGAAGCTGAGAGAAGAGCTTGGTGAGGACAGTAATTAGGTCTGTGTGAGTTTCTTACACTTCCTGGTGGGGGGTTGAGGGGGGAAAAGACAGGGAAGGAGGGCAGATAGGTGGTTGAAGCACATTACACAGTTATATAACTTTGTAATGTGCTTCAATTACTGGGAAAAAGTTTTTCATGGCACCTGTCCTTTAAAGCACCCAGCAATTCAATTGTGCCATCAGATCAGTGTACAGCCCATGGAACACATCTTGCAGCATCATGATATACACCCATAGGGTGGGTTCACACTGAGGAATCTGCATGGTGAAATTCCAGTGGATTCCGTCGCTCGCCCACGAGCATGAATTGACATGTCAACTCTTTCGGCAGGCGGTGGAATCTGCCCGACCATAGAATAGAGTCTATGGCACGGGCTAAGATGCACACAGGCGACAGGACCCGCAGGACCTTCGCCGTGTCGATTCTTTAGTGTGAACCCATCGTCCAATTTATACTGAGGAATCAGCAAGAAAAGTGTTCTGCCCGGAATCACCTCCGCGCAAATTCGTCGTTTAATCAAAAATATAATTTTTTTTTCCAATTCTGTGCTGAATTTCCACAAGCATTCCATGCTAAAAAAATTCCGAACAGAAGCCTGAACCTGTGCACACTGAGCAATTTTCGCAGATTCCGCAAGGAATTAAAGAGGAAAGATTTCTGCCTGTAATGCTTCTTCTATCATGCTCTAGCAAAATAGGAGCAGAAAAGGAGCCCATCCTCTAGCAGAATCCGCAACTAAAATTTTCCTGATGGAAGTTCCGCCATGTAAATGAACAAGAGGAAAGCCCATTCAACACAATAGAAAAATGTAGTCGTTTTTTATGGGCAGAATTTTGAGCAAATTCCGCACACATCCGCCTAAATTCCGCTAGAATTGCTGAGTGTCCACACAGTGGATGGCAGAAAGGAGAGGTTTGTGCCATCAGTATCCCTGAGCACCTTATGAATGTAATCCCTGCCTAACAACACATGATGGCGCCTGTAGCTTATATCACCCCCCAGACTGGACTTACATACAAACAGAGTGACAGACATCACATGCTGAGAATATACTACAGGACATGCTGGGACTAGTAGTCCCACCTATAGAGACAGACTTGGAAGCCTAGAACCTTCTGCCCCCCACTAACACATACAGAATAACAGACGGAGAGGAGAGGCTGGGACTTGTAGTCACATCAATTGCTACATAACGAGAAGGGTAAGGCATGGCTGGGAGTTGTAGTACCACAGACCGTCCGGGCAGACTATAGAGGACCTAACACTGCAGCAGCCCCGGAATCCCCCGGTGCTTCACCGACCTGGAAACCACCACCTGCACCATCCCGCTGTCCGTCACCCGCCGCTCCACCGGGAACTAAACTTGGCGCGACAGCCGAGAGGGGCGGGGCTTGCGGCATGACGTGTTTCCTTTTCCGGTTCACTGTGGCACACACGTGAAGGGAGAGGAGCAACGTGAGGAGACCCGGGTATGTGCGGTACGGAGCCTTGTCACTCTGTCATAATATCTATCTCTGTCTCATATATATTTATTCATACACGGACGTGTGTCTATGTCTCTACACATATATCCTTCCAGAACTGGTTAAAGGGGGTTTCCAGACCTACAAAAGTGGTCGCAGGCAGGGAATGGGGTGATATAACAAATCTATTGCTTGTCCACAGTCTACCACCACTGCTGTCATGTTGTCCCCAGTCTTTTGGCTACAGCTGGTCAGTGGTCTTGTGTAGTAGAGTCTGGGGAGACCGCTGAGGGGTGTCATTTGCCGTAGTGTCATTTAAAGGGGTATTCATATCTCTGCTAATATAGTTATACTGTTAGGGCTCATCAGTAGTGTTCAGTGCACCTGCTAAACTGCTCGGGTTTGGTAACATTACCCCAACAGTGTTTGATTCCCTGCGACTGCAGAAGTTGGATGTCGCCAACTTCTGCAATGGCAGTAACCACCAAGTGATAAACTGCCCTTAAAGTGACTGTACCACCAGGCCCAGGCTGAAGCACTGGAGGCGGGCCGACCCACCCTTAGTGGGAGGAAACCCCAGCCCCTCCATGACGTGACTCCATTAGAATCAATGGAACCCTATCATAGAGGGGCGGGGGTTTCCTCCCACTAAGGGTGGGTTGGCCTGCCTCCAGTGCTTCAGCCTGGGCCTGGTGGTACAGTCACTTTAAAGAGAACCTGTCACCAAAACAGTGCTTTCTAATCTATCACCATCATGTTACAGAGCAGGAAGAGCTGAGGAGATTGATATACATTAGTACCTTGGTTCAAGAGTAACTTGGATTGTGAGCATTTTGCATGAAGAGCTCACATTTCTTTGAACTTTAAAAGCTCCCTGTACTGGGTGGGAGAGGGAGTGGAGGAGGGGCATGGCCTGCATAGCGGGGTCTACAGCACTGTACTTTGACCCAGGAAGTCTCCCTCACCTTCCAAATCATAGCAGATCCACTTCAGGCTGGGGCTTGCATCAGAGGACAGGACTGTGGAGGTAATCTCTCCATAGCTGTATCCCCTCTCTCCCAGGACGGAGAGTGCTGCATGTATGTCCCCCAGATATGTCCTACTCCTTCCTTCATGCTCCCTGCAGTCTCTGTCAGTGCTTGTGTTTCCCACCCTCTCTATTACTGTACAGTAACTTATAATATCACATATTCTGCTCTTTCTGAATGTTTGTTTCATTTGTTTTACATGTTATTTACATGATTATTTTGGGGAGGTGGAAACAATTGTCTGCACTTCAATTATTTCTTATGGGAAAATTTGTTTTGGTTTAACAGTGATTTTGATTACAAGCACGACCCGGAACGAATTATTCTCGTAATCCAAGGCACCACTATATTGTGATATATCTTTGTGGGAAAATATTCAGTATAACTCGTAACATGTTGAGTGAAACACCTGATCATTCTGTGTAATGGTGGTTTTACACGGAGCGATAATTCGCCCAATCGCACGATTAACGATTTTGAATGAACAATTTTTTTTTCATAACGATCGGCGTTTAGACGGAACGATAGATTGTACGGAATATTCGTTTTGCGATCGCTTAAGCCTATCTCACACATAGGGGAAATCGTTGAAAGACTGTTTACACTGAACGATCTGCGAATTTTTTGCAAACGATCAACGACGATTTGAGAACTTGTCAAAATGAATGATTTTTCGCTCGTCGCTTGATCGTTCGCTGCATTTACACGTACGATTATCGTTCGAATTCGACCATTATCGTGCAAATTCGAACTATACATCGTTCCGTGTAAAACCACCATTAGAGTCCAGTGCCCAATGTCACTCAATGGACTGGACTCTTCATTATGGAAACATCAGTGATTTCAATTAATAAATTACAAGTTATGGATGTATACATGTATTTTGAGTAATATATATTTATTTTTTGGTTTTAAAGCATGTAAATATACAGTATTGTTTCTACCAAAGGGCATATTTGCAGTTACACAGTTTACATGGAGGGTCATTGCCTGATATGTGTCATACTTTTGCCCCTTTTGTGTTGCTATACAGATATGGGGGAATTTAAGGTGCATCGCGTCCGTTTCTTTGACTATGTCCCATCCGCTGTGCGTTGTATGGCATACTCTAAACAGACAGAGAGGCTCGCTGTGGCTCGCAATGATGGATCTGTAGAAATTTACAACTTTCCTGCCAACTACTACCAGGAGAAGGTAGGAAGATGAATGCATGCATATAGCCGTGATCTCCAACCAGTCACTCTTCCTCTCTCAAATCTACAACCCCCAGCATTTTATAAGAAAGTGATATAAAAAGATTTTTTGGGGGAGGGGGCATCTTTTTTAATGGCAAGTTAGTTTATAAAGAAACACTGTTAAGTTTTAATCCTTTTTTTTTTTTTTGTAATTTGTAGATGATTCCCGGAGATGACAGAAGGTCTACAGAGTCCATTTGCTGGGCAGCTGGTGAAAGACTCTTCTCAGCTGGTCTGAATGGAGAGATCATTGAGTATGACCTGGAGAAGCTTTGTGTTAAGTATTCCTTAGATGCATTCGGAGGACCCATTTGGAGCATTGTGGCCAATCCTAGCGGCAACCAACTTGCCGTATGTACAGCATTCCTACCAGTAATCATATTATCTGTTTTGGTTTTGTGTTCTTCGCTGATTTCTATTGTTTTGCAGGTCTGCTGTGAAGATGGCTCTGTCAAGTTGTTCAGCATAACACCTGAAAAGGTTGTCTTTGAAAAGTCTTTGGATCGACAAAAAGGTGATTGGCAGGCTGATCATGTGATGTAGTTGGCTGCTTCTTACTTTTCTTGATCGACAACCATGGTTTTTTTTCTTCTCCATCTACAGATCGTATCCTGTGTCTGGCTTGGCATCCATCAGAATCTAAGATCATCGCTGGTTCTGTCAATGTGATCAGAGTATTCAGCATCACATCAGGTAAATAAGACACAGGGTGTTGTTTTGGCATTGGTGGTTGGGGTGTTTGTCCATGTTGATGATGCCTATTCCATAGGGGCAAAAAGTGGTTTTGATTTAGAAATAGTTATGCAAATTATTGAAATACTGAGGCCAATTATTAGGAAAAGAGTGAAAAGTCTCAGGACCCCCTTTTATTTCAGAAAGAAGGGAAAACTACACATCTGAATAACACTGCAAATAATGGGTGAGGGGTCTATCTTTTAGGCTATGCCTTGAATATGGCCACAATCTTGAAAGCTCCCAAATTGAGTTAAAGTCTCACTGTCGTTATAACGTTCAAAATTTAAATCAACTGTAGGTGTGAAATAAAACAAGTTTGCAATTTACGTTTATTTTTACTTTTGTTTTCATCATGCTGTAAAACAAAGCTGAACCTACCAGAAATTCAGGTCCAGTCTCCTGAAGGCAGATTTTCTGACTTGTGCTTGTTGAAAATACACAGGAATTCCGGCCAGTATAGAGAGTCACGGCGCAATGTGTCCAGCAATCATATGGCTGCCTTCTCTGTGAGCCCTCAGATGGCCTGGAATACACAGCACTTCCTGTTTTCTGACAGTTTCCTGTTTTTTTTGAGAAAAAAAAAAGTCCGAAAACAAGAAGTGCCGTGTTTTCCATGATAACTAAAAAATAAATAATAAATGTATATTGCACACTTGCTTTATATCACATCTACTGTTGATTATGATTTTGAAAGTGACACTTTAAAGGCAAGGGTTTTTTTCCAATAGGAAGGTGGTAGCATATCAAAGAAAACCAGATTCCTCTCACAGATCAATTGCCACAATCAGATTTGCAACATCGCTTGTGGTTCAAAAGTTATCGACACAGAAAATTGCAACAACAACCAGGAACATTCCCTATGTCCATGATGCTGCAAACAGAGCTGATGGTGCTAGATCCAAGCGTTTTAAACCTGCATGAGAAGTTGATAACTTCTCATGATAACTGTGTTGATAACTTCAGGAGGTGGAAAATGACACAGGGATTCAAAAACGTCAAAGAGCAAATCCTCCGTCAGGCTCAACCCCCTTTAGGGTCTGAACTAGGTGTAACATGAATCAGTTTTTTCCTGCAGTGTTTCTATAACTTGCATACCCCACCAATGAAAACTAGTGTTTTTTCAAAGCCTGGTGTCAGATGTCTGATGTTTTGAAATAATTTTTCTCATTTCAATTTTTTTTATTGGTTTAACATAGTGATACAAACCAGAAAAATTGTGCCAATTCAGTTACACAACATAACAAAACTATCCTATAACAGAGGCATATGTATATACAATATATTGTATACAACCTCTCCAATTTACAACAGGCACTGTTTGCTGTATTCTCTCATATGTACATGTACGCAACAATATACATTGATAATCCCTCTTCAAATAGTGACTCATGACTACCTTTATGACAGATCCTGTTATCCATATCAATGTACTTTTTAAGGTCAACTTTGAATGTCCCTTCAATGTAATCTCTCCATGCTCTCAAGTATGCTGAAACTGTTGAACTCTCCCTATCACTATCATCTCCTCATAAGTGTAGTGTAGCTACTGTGTAGCTAAGTTGAGTTTAGTGATTGTAAGGCATTTACATAAAAAAGCTTTCTTTGGCATGGTAAAAATCATCAATAACGCCAACTGCGGTGTCAACTGTATCTTAATTCTCATAATGTCCTAGTAATATAGCCATATCTGACCAGAAAGTGATAATAGGACAACTCCAAAATATGTGCAACATTGACCCTCTGGAGCCACAACCTCTCCAGCAGGAAACATTTGGGAAAGCTTAAATGGAGTATAGTACCAGTGTAGCATAACTTTAGGCGCTGTTCCAATCTGCCCTCATATGTGTTAGAATCCCTTTTGGTTGTTTTCGAAGTACTTAAACAATGATGAAAAGCACAATAAGGGCGAGATCTTATGTGAAACTAAAAAGTGTTTGATTCAAAGATAATTAAAGATACTCCTGGAAGGGAGGAAGAACTCAGCACCCAAGTCAGGAAAGGTTTTCAATTTATCTCCAGCACATAACTTAGCTATAGTGTCTACCTCCAATGCCACCCATTAATTTATTCCTAAATCCATCACCCCAGTCGATAAATAACTTAAAAGGAGGATAGTTTTTTAAATATTTTTGGCAGGTTACAAGCACATTACCCGTATAGACTTGTACATCAAGTAAACAGTTTTCACTTTTGACATATCCTGTGCTGTTGCTTTATTTCATATTAGGTCATCTTCTTCATGTTCTGAAGCTAGATCGCCGACCTGTTAGTGGGAAGAAGCGTGATTGTGTTGTATGGAGTGTGGCTGTTCTGTCCTGTGGAGAAATCATCAGTGTGGATTCTACAGGAAAACTCCAGTTCTGGGAAATAAAGAGTGGAACACTTATCCGCTCTTACAACGTGGCCAGCTGTGACCTTCTGTGCCTCGCAGTGTCCCAGGTGATGCTCTTACTCTTTGGGTATGTATCCTATATGTAGCAAAGTGTCTTTTTAATATCCTGTCTTGTGCCACTTATTTTTCATGGCAGACTGAGGATAGCCTGGTGGTGGGCACGGCTGAGGGTGTCATCTTCCAGTTTCAGTATTTGCCTGTTCAAGCAGGCAAGCCAGAGCAGCAGTGGGTTTGCACAAAGCCATTTCGATACCACACCCATGACGTTAGAGCAGTGGCACACAGCAGTACTGCTCTCATATCTGGTGGTATGTATTTCTTCTACAGATTAGTTCAGATATTACATTACTTTGTTTCTTTTCTAAAGATTCTGCTTGTCTTAACAGGTGTTGATGGTAGGATTGTCTCCCGGCCATTGATGGAAAAGGTGCAAACAAAATCCTATGAAGCTGCTCTGAGAAATATCATATATCCACATGTAAGTCTTATTATGGATAGAAGTGTAATAAGATGGCTGCTCCCTCACACAAATAGGCCACGGTATTGGCCTAGATCTGCACATGCGTCAAAATTTGCCAGGAGCATCAGTGTGGGAGCATCATTCGGATTTTTAGCCAGGCCCCCTCGTCCATTGGTCTCTGACCTCACAGATGCTCCTCTAGATAAATGGACAAAATTTGGTTGGGGGGGAGGGGTGCCCCCTGCATCAAATATACCACAATTGTATTAAAAATATATGCCATCTTGGAGCTAACAGATTTCACTGAGGGTGCACATGCTGCCTTTGTGCCCTTGTGTTGGTGGGGTTTATCAAAATGAGTTTATACTTGCACTGAAAACCTGTTTCTTTACAGCGCCATCTTGTGTCCTGTGCCCAAGCTTCCCGACTACTTCTCTTTCAATTTCCTGAACATTTAGAGTTGTGGCGACTGGGACAGACAAATGAATCAGGTATGTGGGGATCCTATAAACTAGACCATTAACCACTTCCAAAGACAGGACCTGATATGTCTGTGTGTAAGTGTTTTACAAACAAGCATCAGCTACAGGCAAATCAGTTTTTTAAATTACTACAAAAAAAAAAAAAATGTTTGTGCTGCTTGCACTTTATGTATATGAGGCAACCCCACTCCAGAGTTGCTACAAGGCATTATTGGTGATATACTGCACACAATCCACTTGTCCTTTACAGATGCATTGATTTATTACATACTGAAAACAGCTCAGCAAATTATTAGTGGTAATGGAATGTGGTGACATAAAAGGTTACTGTATTATTCATACTGTACAGGGAATTCTGTAAAAAAACAAAAAGGTAGAATTGCAGTTTTGCCATTATATTAAAACCCAAGAAATTATATTAAAACAGTCTGTCAAAAAAAGACAGAAACTTTTCTAAAAAGTTGTGGATTTTCAAATGCAGATATGAAAAATGCAATTACAGTTTTTTGTGTTAACAAATAAACTAATGATTTTGCGACATCCCCTCTTAACCTAGAGGCCAACGTTACATCACACACTGTATATGTGGGGAGAGTGGTCAGTGTAGAGATGGCAGAAACAGTAAGAAATATAGAAAAGTCTGGGTTGCCCACCAGGGTCGTCAAAGAACTGGGACACACGTCACCAAGTGTGAGTGAGTGGAAAAGCATTTCCAGGTTGAGGCGTCTCGCTTAAAAACGGGTTTAATCCAGACACCGCACATCACTGCTCTGAGGGAGCCAAAATACAACCCTCATCATAAGGACCTCCAGACTGCTCCATTTCTACACAAAGCCGTGAGGTGTAATTTACTTCTATTAAAAAATCCCAAGTCTTCCCATACTTATTAGCTGCTGTATGTCCTGCAGGAAATGTTGTTTTATTTTTAGTCTGACACAGTGCTCTCTGCTGACATCTCTGGCCAAGACAGGAACTGTCCCTGATGAAATTTACATTTATCAGGGAAATGAGTGTTAAGTTACCACACACAGAGACATCTTTTCCAGGTTTAGGCAGAAGAGTTATATGAGCTTTTAGACCCAGCAGAGAGAGCATTAAGAGACTTAAACAGAGATTGCAATATGCTTTCCAAGCGCTTTACAAAATCTGGACGTGAATCCATCTGGGCCCAGGCTCCTGCCTAAAATTCATTTATTTGGGAACTGCCTTGACCTCCAAATTATCATAGTCCTTATTTGCCTTGGATGCATCTGCAGCAGGAAACCTCAGTGGGGCATTGTCAGTCAAGTATTTGTCATAGGCATTAGCGTTGACAAGGTCTAAGTTAGTTTAAAAATCCAGATTCTAGAGTTTTTATTTGAATCTAGCACCACATTAGAAAGTAATATAGCGAGTTGCTGTTACTTATCCTATCGTCTTCTTTTTTTTTTTTTTTTTTGTCCTGCCCCCTGGCGAAAGTTATTTTATTTAATTTTCTTGTTTACACTCACAGCCCACAACACGATACTGTGACGCGTTGACACAAAATGGCCGCCGGACCTATTTGTCGACACGTCACAGTATTGTGTTGTGGGCTGTCCTGAGCTGTCTGACCTCTCTTCTGCCCACCTCCAGCTTGTCCCCCCTCTGTGACATAGCCTGCTTGTCTTCTATTGGCGAGCAAGCTGCATCACATGTTACACCCTGGGATTCTCCTGCCCAAATTATATATTTCATTCATGTTGTTCAGCCCATAGATGCCTCTGTGACACCCCGCCCGGCCAGCATGGATGCGCTGCAGACTGTCCCCCCTGTATCTTCTATAGTGACTCCTTGAGTGTCTCACCCTATCCTGCTCTCGGTGATTGCATGAGGCATCACAGAGGCATCTATTGGCTTGGTAATAAGAAACTGACAGGGGCTCTGGAGTGTCACTGTGAAGAGGGACAGGCAGTACAGGGCAGGGGGATTGAATATGGTAACTAGAGGGGAGGAATAAAGCTAGGCTGGGAAGATTATAGATAGGGTGGGCGGGTAGAGGGGCCGGTGATATGGCAAAAGGACGTGCACTCCAGCCTGGAAGTTGTAGGCATTCTGCAGCGCGTGCCCAGCCTTGTAAGTGCTGGAGTTTTGAAAACAGAGTGTGGAGCGGACCGGAGCCCGGGAATGCTGTGTCAGGGCTCCAGTTAGGACTGCACAATGACGGTAGGCAATATAAGCAGGGCTAGAAGTGGTTTAATTATTTATTCAAGCGCTGCACTACTCCTTTTCTCAATGAGCAAGCCACATTTGTTCTTATATTCAAAGGAGTTACTTTGCATCTCGAAAACGGGACTCGCTTAACTAAAATGGAAAGTATTTTCCATATGTGTCTGATAGTGATTTATGACTGTAATAGGCCAGAGGGGGGAGCATTTTAGACAGGTCTTTCTTTTCCAATTCAGCTATGATTCATTCACTATGTGGTTTCTAAGCATTTTCTGAGCACTAAATACTCTTTAAGAATCGGTGATCCTGAAGATTTGTCTAATTAAAGAGTCACTGTCGTATTTTTTTTTTTTTTTGCAGAAATCAATAGTTTAGGCGATTTTAAGAAACTTTGTAATTGGGTTTATTAGCCAAATCTGCCATTATCTGCATGTAAAAAGCCTTTTCCCAGGTCCCCCTCTCCTTCCTCTTTTCCATCCACTGCAAAAAATCTGGGTGACAGCTGTAATCTGAGCTCAGACAGGTCAGTGGTGACTGTCCCAGGAGATAACGGTGAGGTATTTGTAGATTAACTCTTTGTTGTCCTGTTTTGGTCTTTTCTTTAGCTCTCTCCATAGGAGAACAATGAAGACAGGGGGGAGAGCTTCAAACTCCTTTTTCATGATAAAAATGCATTTTTTAGCTAATAAACCCAATTACAAAGTTTCTTAAAATCGCCTGGACTATTGATTTCTGCAAAAAAAAAAAAAAATTCACAACAGTGACACTTTAAGTCTGGGAAGAAAGGATATGCAAAATAGCTCTCACATCTAAGAAGAAAGCATATTAGCTGAAATAAGTTGTGTAAGTCATCTTAAGTTGTTACATTTAAGCTATAAATATATCATGCCATATTGTTTTTATATTAACTTTTGGAAGCATGCTTTAAATCTGTTTTAATGGTTTATAGGGATCGATGGTGACCTTCTGGATGTGAGTCAGGAACAAGAACAACTTTTACAGCTGAAAAGAAAGGTGAGCTCTGCCACTAGGTGGCGGCTTTGAGGCTTACTGGCGTTATGAGTTGTGTTGAGCTGATCTGTCAAAATGTTCGAGTTTAGCAACTAGAATGCTCGGCATTTGGTTACCAGTGGCTGTAGAGATTGGATGCCGCCCTAGGGCTGCCAGGAAAACATGGACATGACCATAGTTGTATCCATGTTTTCTTTGCAGCCCTAGGGTGGCATCCCATTTCTGCAGCCACCAGTAATCAAATGGTGAGCGTTCCAGTTGCCAAACTCTAATATTTTGACAGATTAACACTATTAATGAGTTGAAGATTTTTACATTCTGCAGCTATTTTGTGAGGACACATATGTAAAGTAAAGAAAAGGACAGTCTTGCATTAATAATGTAGATATACTGTTTGTTGTTCTAATAAAGGGATATGTAATTTATAGAGATGAGCGAACCGGGTTCGGGTTCGAGTCCATCTGAACCCGATCGATCGGCATTTGATTAGCGGTGGCTGCTGAACTTGGATAAAGCTCTAAGGTCTGGAAAACATGGATACAGCCAATGACTATATCCATGTTTTCCACATAGCCTTAGGACTTTATCCAACTTCAGCAGCCACTGCTAATCAAATGCCGAAAGTTCGGGTTCGGATGGACTCGAGCATGCTCCAGGTTTGCTCAACTCTAGTAATTTATCATTGACAGCGCTCTGGAGTCAAGGGTGCTTTAAAATAATAATAAATATGAATAATAATCGACTGTCAAAAGACTACTATCACTAGTTATATGCAGGAGAAGTATACACTAGCACTCTCCACTTTGCAGTTTAATCTAAACTTGTCAGAATGACATTTTAGTCATGAAAGATAAGATAAATTGCCTCATTTATTTCTTTGTTAATTGTTGGGATTAAACAGTCTTATTTTCTCTTTTTTTCTCAGGGATCTGAGTGTATCCGATGCAGCACAATCTCCCGCTGTGGTTCCTGGGTTTCTTATGCCACTGGATCCCGTCTGTTTCTTCATAGACTGCATTATGATAATGATAATATAAGTATCAGCCGGGTAGGTCAAATTTATACAAATGTGTATAGATATGTATATTGATATGTAATTGTGCTGTGCATCCTCCATTCATTAATCTTTTATATTACATTCTTATGTTCTCTATATATCCACACCTAATATACTACTTCTGTTGTTACACAGGTTCCCAAAGTGCCTCAGCTACAGACTGCGGCTCTGCAGCTTCTCTTCTCTCCTGACTCCAAACAGCTCTATGTAGGATCAGTGGGTGGATGTGTTCATATTCTGGAGCTGTCTGAGGGCGCCTGCAAGCACAGTCATACTTTAGAGCCGCCAGCAGGTAGGTAGGAATGTTACAGGGATACATATAAAACAACACCTTTTTATATTGTTTGGGGAGGATAGCTGTAAATGTTTAGTCTGCTGTACTGTGTAGCTGATACATTTACCCTTTGGATTACTTACCAAGGTCTATAGCGGTAACTGGTGAAGCTGCAGGGTTAGAGTTCAGATAACACTTCTGCTTTGTTTTTGATGTAATTGTTCAGTTGACCCTGGGAATAACAGGAGACATTTGTGAACCTCTGATGCCTTATATTTACAATTTAATATACCTTGATTACCTAGATATATCTTCTGATCCAAGGTAATCTAACGCATTTCAATCCTTTGCTCCAGCATTAAGGCTGCTTTGACACGAAACATGGACGTGGAAGGCCTGTAACACATGCAGCATCTCTGATATGATGCTGGGAGCGGGGGAACTGTATGAATATGCGCCATGCTTTAAGGACAGAGCTGCACGGCTGCTTCATTACAGTGCGGTGCACATACAGTTTCTCCTCTCTCAGCATCATATTAGATATGTTGCCTCTGCAGGGTGCGACTCCGTTACAACCCTTCAACATTTGTGTTCCATGTGAATGCAGCCTAAGGCTGGGTTCACACTACGTATATTTCAGGCAGTATTTGGTCCTCTTGTCAGGTCCTCATAGCAACCAAAACCAGGAGTGGATTGAAAACACAGAAAGAATCTGTCCACACAAAGTTGAAATTGAGTGGATGGCCGCCATATAACGGTAAATAACGGCCATTATTTCAATACAACAGCCGTTGTTTTAAAATAACAGCACATATTTGCCATTAAATGACAGCCATCCACTCAATTACAACATTATGTGAACAGAGCCTTTCTGTGTTTTCAATCCACTCCTTGTTTTGGTTGCTATACAGCCTCAAACATACAGCCTCAAATATACGTAGTGTGAACATAGCCTTAGGCTGTATTCCCACGTTCCGTGTTCCTGACGGACCACGGGCGAGGAAGGCCTGTAACTGAGTCTCCCCCTGCTTGGCCGGCATCAGTGATAAGATGGGGGAAAGGAGGGGAAAATGTACAGATAGGCGCCGCGCTGTAATGACAGCGCTGCGCGGCTGCTTCATTACAGTGCGGCGCATATGAGTACAGTTTCCTCCGCTCCTAGCATCTTATCATAGAAGCTGTCTAGGCGGGGGAGACTCCGTTACAGGCCTACCTCGTCCGTGGTCCATCAGGAACACGGAACGTGGGAATACAGCCTAAGGGTCCTTTTACACAGAGAGATTATCTGACAGATCTTTGAAGCCAAAGCCAGAAATGGATTTGAAAAGGAGTATCAGTCTTTCCTTTATTACCTTTTCTGTTTATAGTGGCTTTGGCTTCAAAAATCTGTCAGATAATCTCTCTGTGTAAAAGGACCCTAAGATATAAGCTTGAAAGCGAATGCACCAGTAGTTCCTTTTTCTTTAAGGTTTTCACATGAATAGAATGGCGCTGGCGAGAGGTAGCTGGTGCCGCAGTGCTTTTTATGAACCGCGGCCCTGTTCTCGCTTACGACTGTGTTCTGTTCTTGGGCATCAGCCAGGGTTGAAACACTGAAGGCGGGCCAGTGCGATACTCTATGATGTAGCTAAATATATGTGAAAAAGTGTATTTCTGGTTGTTATAAATAAGGTCCTTAGATCAATAGAACATAAACTATATTGATGAGGAACATCTATTTAATTTTCATTTCATTTTATTCCATCCAAAACTAGCTCCGTATCCACAGCTCTGTTCTGTAGTCTAAAGAGTCAGAGGCTTTCCCAAGCCCCCAAGTTGCCACAAGCTGGAATACTTACTCACTCCCCCTCCTATGCCTGATTGACAGTCAACTGGAGCTTTGTTTCCAAATCTGTTTCCTGAGCTGTGCATACAGATTGTTTCCATACCCACACCTGTGCACAGGGCTCAGCTTCCATCCGACTGTAAATCAAGCAGAGCTAGGAATGGGTACAGGGGTTGGGATGCATCTGACTCCTTGCACCAAATGATAAAATAGTTAGAAGAATCTAACAAGAAAGTGCCTGTCCCCGCAGGTTCTTCCCACCCTGTACATCTTCTGGCAGCAAGTTCAGATGGTTCTCTACTGGCTGTGGCTTCTGCCAATTCCCAGATTGACATATATGACGTGAACAAGCTAAAGGTGAGAACAATTGTAATTATTACTGATGTTTTTCGAAAATTAATTAGAAATGCATCATGTTTTTACATTAACCTTTTGCTTTCTTTCCTCCAGTATGAATGTTCAGTACCTCAATACAGTTCTCCTCCTACTGCCATTAGTATCCATCCCTCCACTAAGCACCTGGTCATCGCTCACGCTGATCAGCAGGTGGGTACTACAGATACTCAGCTTTTTTTCTTGGTGTGTTCATAGAACACAACTCAAGTTTCCTTTACTTATGTCTAGGTCTTGGAGTTCAACATTGCTAAGAAACAGTACTCAGAGTGGAGTCGGAAAGTCTTGCAGCAAGGTCTCCATCGTGATTGGATTGAACGTGATACGCCCATCACTGGTATCACGTTTAACCCCTCAAGGCCTGACCACATTCTTATGCATGATACCTACATGTTCTGTGTATTGGATAAGTCCTTGGTAAGCAAAAAAAACTTCCTAAAGCCCATCATGCCACATATCAAAAATCTGAACTAGAGAGGTTGTTGGTGGCTTCATGATTAATATATAGAATTGATTTTTGTGTTAGGAACATGATTATGCAAAAATATATTCTATCTCCCCAGCCTCTACCAGATGATAAAACACCCCTGGTCAATCAAAATACACTAAAGCAACTTTCAGAGAGTGCAAGGAGAAGTCATGCACATGCTTTCAAAATAACCAGAAAGTTTCAGGTAAGACATTAATCTTTCATTAAAGAGATTAAGTTTGTGTGTAACCCCACTCAATGCCAGTTATATTAATCCCGCTTAAAACAGTCTTAAAGCAAATGTACCATCAGGTACATTAGCTTTAACATGACCCACGGACAGAACGGCACTGATGCCACGGTCCATTTTTTGAACCGCGGCCCGGTTCCCGTAATGTAATTAAAAAGTGATGGAAAAAGTCACATAAATGCAAGCAAGGTACCAATGGAAAATACAGATCATGGTGCAAAAAATGACAGCTCATGTAGCCCCATGGACAAAAATAAGTGTATCTAAGCATGGTCATAGAGCAATTTTAAAATTCAGTCAAATAAAAATGTAGTTGTTCTTTAAGCACAGCTAGGCCTGCTCAGAAACAGTATCCAACTTGTATTTACAGGGGTTATCCAGCATTAGAAAAACATGGCCACTTTCTTCCAGAGACAACACGACTCTTGTCTCCAGTGTGGTTTGCAATTAAGCTCCATTCATTTTAAAGGGACTGAGTTGCAAAACCTACCCAAACTGGAGGCAAGAGTGGTCTTGTCTCTAGAAGAAAGTGGCCATGTTTTTCTAGTACTGGATAACCCCTTTAAATCTGTTGACACCTTATAATTCTATCCTTTAAATTATTCATTTTTTTTTAACTGTTTCCCCATTTGCTGGATGCATTGCAGCCCTTGCTTTTCATGGACTTGTTGGATGATGGGGAGTTGGTCCTCGTGGAAAGACCGCTCACTGACATCCTGACTCAGCTGCCTCCACCAATGAAACAAAAGAAGTTTGCGACATAAAGGTCCTCCCAGAGTCTTTCTACAGAGTTATTTTTTATAACTACAATGTTTTATTGTAATGGAGCGTCAGGGGTGCTCAGAAGGCGTGGATTGTTTCTGTCACCAACATCTGGCCTGAGATTTGATTGGAGTTTAATGGACTTTGATGCAGCACCGCTCCAAATACAAGGAATGGACCCAGTATGGACATCTTTACATCAGGTTGATGTTTTTTTATGGACTGAAAATTTAAACCTTGTCCACCTTCCACTTTAAATATATATTATTAAAATGTGGTCTTTCTGTGGTTGCTGATTTATCTTCACAATGGAACAGTATTGTAACAGATGTGTTAAAACTTTTGTGTGAAATATTTAGTACCTCAGTGGTAGAAGCCACCATGACTATATTTCATCTCTATAAGTTATTGGTTATCACATGGGTTCTAGCCCAGGATGAAGAAGAGTATGGCACAGCGTCAAATAACACTTTCATTGACAAAAATACATGTATGTATGATATTTTACCTTGGTATCAAAATGAATCTTGAAATCTTGAGGTGACGTATTTGGATGCAGCATTTGTTTACCTGTACCTAACTTTTCAAATTTTTATTTCTTGGTTCATTATGTGGGAGAGGGAAGCTCAAGGTGACAACAAAAGAAAGATGGTAGCCTGTTACTTTCATCTCTCCCCTTTATAGCCTCCATAGGCAAGGTTGGGAAGGAATCTTGAAGTGGTATTACAGTGAATTTTGTTTTGTACATTTTCAATAAAGTTATATTACAATGTTTTATATAACTTCATAAAAGAAATTAAAAAAAACATAGTATATTAGCCTAAATACCCATTTAAAGTGGTTGTCCAGGGAGCAGAAGACATTCTGGCAGTCTGCTCCCTGGCGCTTACCACAAAAATTACGGCCAGGTGTATGGCAACATTGTGTGGGGGCTTGGTTTTGCCTGTGTGCTGATTGGTATATACGCCTAATCCCTACATGTCTAGGAAGGCTTATTTTTGAATTGTGAATTCACAGGAAGTGAGTGCCAGGTTGCAGAAAGCTTCAGCTATAACCCCTTTAATGTTACCACCACTCATAGCATTAACAGTCTATGTCTATATTCTTTCCATCTGTACAGCCTTCAGTAATTTCAGGAGGGCATACAGGGTTCTTTCTTTTGTGTTCACCTGTTTCAAGAAGTACCAGCTGTGCAAAAACTGTCATGGCACCAGAAGGGTTATAGGAGTTTTCTGGGTTTAGAATATTGATCTGTGTCCACATGTCGGTGGGTGCCGACACGTGACACTCCATTGACTAACAGGTCTGGGGATCCACTGTTCACCTAGCAAGCAATGCTAGAAGCCCTGCGCAGCCTACCATGTAGAGGTGAGACAGTCCTGTTCAGTTCAATAGAAGCGGAGTTACCATGTCACCACTACACCGTAGACTTCACAAGGCTTTGCTGACCAACTGATTGTCCAGGCTGCTGGGTGTTGGTACCCACACAGGACAACTCTTTAGGGCTATGTTCATTGGAGGAGCCATCTTGGCCATTCTAGGGACAGATTTACATACAACAGGCAATGGAAATGAACCCATAGTTATATGGGGCTAGTCATTATGATTCCTGGCATGCCTCATGTTCTCTCTACTGGGTACCAGTCAAACATGCTAGACAGATGCAAGAGGTCCATAGGGGAAGTGGAATAGACGACATGGGCTGGACATACCTGGGCTATTGCCGTGCTGGAGAATGCCCCATGGGCACTCAAGTCTAATTTGCATATAAACAAAAGCTTGTATGTTGGCACTCAAAAGGCCTGTGCAGATAAGAAAAAAAACAAACAAACATGCCCAGACATCCCATTTGCATCCCGGTCAGCCTGCTTGCTGGGGTCAGTGCTCTTAGCAACCACTAATTGTTAGTAAACTCCCTCATTACTTATTTAGAGCAGCTATTTCACATTGGTTTCTTCATGAAGACTGCAGCCTAACATTTCCCTTCACAAACAGGAATAATGGCATCTTAGTGGCGATTCATGTGAGCAAATGTCGAGGGGAGTCAGCATCAGGCACTATTAGAGGGAAAATCACTGGTGTCCCAATAGAGAATAAAACAGACTTAACTTATGCTTATGTACGGAGATAAAAGATTACATTACTCTTAACCTTTATTTAAAAAAAAATAAAATTAAGACACTGTAGGCATTGCTTGTAGCGACCAGTGATCTCACTCACTATAGTAACTGTTTATTCTTTATATGATTTTTCTTTTAGTAGGTTAATCTGCCCTGTTCTGCTGGTCTATTACGCTCCGTTCACTTCAATAGAACTGAGTTGCAAAACCCCACCCAGCACAAGTCGTGCTGTCTCCTGTGGCCCTTTTTTTTTTTTTTTTCCTAATGCTGAATAACCCCTTTAAGTGTTGCTGCTGTGAAGAGGGTTCAGTGGGCCATACATTATAGGGACAATTCAATGACTTTATTGGGTAATAATGGGTCTTCTCTGGAGCACAATAAACAGCTGTTACCTTGTTAAGGGCTATGGGCAATGGGGATCCACACATGACTTATTGCTGTAGGTCATGTTGCAGAACAGGGCTACACTGGACAGCACTATACAAAGTTCTATGATCTCTATATCACATCATATAGGTGTATCAGGAGATACTTGATGATGGTCTGGTCAGTAAAGACTTGCTAATGTTGGGAAAATCAGAAATCAGTGCTGCTATAGGAACAACTGGGTCTTACATTCAATGTCAGTACCACCAATATTAATGCATAGTCCCAGGAATCAATTTTTCTCTGAAGTTTTAAAAACCCATCTGGTAAAGTTTTTGTGTATTTGTCCCAGCCATTATATTGAGTGGTCAGTATCCATGGCTGGTCTTGTGTGAGTTAAACCTAGTTTAACATTTCAGATCTCTACAAGTGCATCCTCAGGAAGGAAGGAAGAAACGCCTCATGTCCGTGCCGGGCTTTCCAGATAAGCAGCTCTGACACATGAGATACACACTGTGGATAATTCACCTATTTCATGTATCTGGGAAATTAGCTATTGTATGTTGAGTATTATAGGAAGAACTGGTTGGAACCTACATGTGTGTCTCTGAGGGAGCATTAGCCAGAGGTTTACATAAATGACATCTCCAGTAAATAGACAAAAGCTATTATTTTACTAAGCTCTGGTATGTTTGTGCCAAAACCAGGCGTTTAAATCCTGGCTCAGATATGTTCATGTTCTTAAAGTGGGACTCAAGTTGAGAAATCTTTTAATTTCCAGAGTTGTAAGACAATAAATTGGTCATAGCCCGTACCTGAGCTATTGCAATTAACCTTACTGGTTTTTTTTTCTTTTTATTTAATCTTTATTCATTTTCAGAATCAAGACAACATTCTTGCTACTATA
Source organism: Dendropsophus ebraccatus (assembly GCF_027789765.1). Classification (NCBI taxonomy): domain Eukaryota; kingdom Metazoa; phylum Chordata; class Amphibia; order Anura; family Hylidae; genus Dendropsophus; species Dendropsophus ebraccatus. The sequence continues at coordinate 78,280,765 of NC_091457.1, forward strand.
CAAAATGTAAACACAATCAATTTCTTATAAACCCGCCCCCCCCCCATCCCAACCACCCCCTGCAGATAGAGAGAAAGAAGAGAAAGAGATTAAAAAAAAAAAGCCTCTAAGTTTTCCAATAGCTCCACACATTCTGAGATCTCCTAAGAGCTTTTCCCGAGGCCATCTTAGCTAGATTCATTTCATATGCCCTAATTTTATTCATAAGTCCTCTCCATTCTTCCAAATTATTTAAAAGGGATCTTGCTCCACCGTCTTCCGCATACCCTGATAATAGCATGTCCGAGACCTTATCCCCTACTCTTGATCCCACTAACCCCTCCAAATGCCTCCTCACCTGAGCCCAGAATATCTGGGTCTCTGAGCATTCCCATAATATATGAAGAAAACCAGCATTCTCTTGTAAACATTTAGGGCATTCAGATGATTCTCTACAACCTCTAAAGAAAAGATCACGCGGACAGTGATATAGTCTAAGTAGAATTTTTAGTTGTATTAATCTAAATGGGACATTAGAGATAGAACTAGCAATGTTACCAATAATAACACGCCATTCATCTTCAGATATAATTCCAATCCGTAATTCCCATTTTTGTCTTGTCCTCTCCAAAAAAAACTTTCCTTTTTCTTGAACTAACACCTTATAAATACGAGCTAGATTTTTTTTTTGCCTCCCCAGTTAAACTTCTAACATAATCTATAATATAATGTGAATTAATTTGGAACAAATTTTTATTCTCAGTGCATCTATAAGCATTTCTTAACTGTGCATATCTAAACACATGACCGCCAGATAGGCCATAAAAGTGCTGCATTTCCGTGAATGAGAGCAGTCTACCCTCATCTAATATATCTGATATGTTAGTGATACCTCTCTCTTCCCAGAAACCTGTGTTGTGTATTTTACTAAATTCTGAAAAATTTACATTACCCCATATTGGGGAAAAAGAGAAACTACCATTAATTTTACATACTTTCTTAAGTGCTTCCCATATCTTTTTAAACATATTAGCTTGTGAAATTAAATTAAATCCTCCAAATCCAGCTTCTACTGCTCTAAACACCTCTCCGTGTTTGTGCCCAACCAGGTCCATAATGTATTTAACCACCGGTGTACCTTCTACTTTAACTAAGTTTTGAATGGCAATTGCAAAAAAATATAACTGAAAATCTAGAAGGGCCATACCTCCTCCATTTACCGGGAGCGTCCAGGCCTCGTATCCCACTCTAACTCTCTTCCCTGCCCAAATAAAAAAGTTCATAAGCCAATTAAATTTCTTGAACCAAGATTGCGGAATCCAAATAGGGCAAGCATATAAGTAATAAAGCACTTGGGGAAGAATGGTCATTTTAATTATGGCCATTCTATCTGCCATAGATATAGGAAGCCTATTCCAAAACTCTATTTTCCTTCTCAATTTCGCATAAAGAGGATACAGATTCAACTGCATATAGCTTTCCATTCTCCCAGATATTTTAATGCCCAAATACTCCAAGGGCTCTCCTTCCTTTACCACTGTAACGTCCCCCTCAAAACTGGATGCATCAATATTTATAGGGAGTAGCACCGACTTTCCCCAATTAATTTGGAGCCCTGCCACTGCTCCAAAACCCGAGACTAAATTTATAACTTTATGGACGGCCTGCTCCCCACCTCTCAGGAATAACAAGATGTCATCTGCATACAAAAGCAGTTTTTCCTTAGAGCCCTCCAGACCAAATCCTTCTGATTGCCAGTGGCTCAATGTAGAAAGCATATAATAAGGGTGAGAGAGGACACCCTTGCCGGGTTCCCCTCGAGAGGTTAAACCACTCTGTAGTAACATCATTATACAAAACCCTTGCCCTTGGCTGAGCATAAAGTAACATTGTCCATTTAACAAAGTCCTCTCCCAACTCAAATGCTCTCAAAACCTTCCAAAGGAACCCCCACTCCACCATGTCAAAGGCCTTCATGGCATCCAGAGACATGATGGAGTGGGGGCCCCCCTCTCCCAACTGGAGGTTGGCAAAGACCCTGGCCAGGTTGTCAAAAATAAGTCTATCGGGTATAAAGCCCGTCTGTTGTTTCTCAATAAGGATTGAAGCGACCTTAGCTAGTCGCAACGACAGGACCTTCGCCAAGATCTTATAGTCAGTATTAAGCAGCGATATTTGTATGAAAGATTCTATTCTATTAGGCTCTTGTTTCTTTTTTTCAATTAAAACAATTCCAGCCTCCCTCATGGAGCTGGGGAGCAGTCCATCCAAACAGGATTCATTAAACGTATGGGACAGCGCAGGGAGGAGAATGTCTGAGAACTCCTGATATATCCTAAAAGGGAGACCATCCGTTCCGGGACCAGACTGTCCAGAGCAAGAACTTAATGCCTGTTTTAGATCGCCCACAGAGATCGGCTTGTTCAGCTCCGATCTCAGCGAGGGATTCAATTTCGGAAAAGAAATTTGTTGTAGGAAGCTATCCACCTCTTCGGCTGTTATCTTACTATTAGAAGCATAAAGATTGCTATAGAAATCATAAATAATAGATTTAACTCTGTCCCTATCCCCTGTTAATTCCCCCTGCTTATCATACAAGCATGGTATATAAGTTTTATTCTCCAGCGGGGAAATGTTACGTGCTAACCATCTACCCGATCTACCAGATTCCAAAAATTGAGTTTGTCCTCTAAAAAAAATTCTTTGCTAAGCTTTCTCTCTCAAGAAACTAGCATACTCTCCTTGGGCTTTTTCAAGATCTGCTCCAAGTTGACTTGAAGGATCTCTGCTAAACTTCCCTTCGGCTTCCAACACCTTTCCCTGTAACTTAGCTTCTTTTTTCCTAAAGGTCTTTTTACTATTTTTAACCTCCCGGAACAAAAGTCCCCTCAGGAACGCCTTCATGGAGTCCCAGACTATTTGAGACTTAGCTGAGCCCTGATTGATCTCCCAGAAGCTTTTTAACTCCTCTTTTATCTGTTCTTTATTATCAATTATATTGAGCCAGTGGGGATTGAACCTAAATGGCCTCCTGGGGCCCGATTGCATCCAGGGGCCATTCAAGAGCAAAACCATGGGTGAATGATCCGATATAGACCTCAGTCTAAAGACCCAATCAATTGACAACTGATTACAAAAGGCAAGGTCTATACGGGAGATAGATTTGTGGGAGCTACTAAAACAGGAGAACACCTCTTTTTCCCCATATAGTTTCCTCCATATATCCAACCACCCCACTTCTTCCACCATTTTGGCTAAAAGGGTACGTTGTCCAGACCTCTGGGACTTCCCTCTTCTATCAAGGAGAGGGTCCATCACACAATTGAAGTCCCCACATATGACCAATGGCAGGAAATCCCTTCCATCAACAAACCCAATTAATTGAATCAGAACGTGTAGGGTAAAGGGAGGAGGGATATAGAGACACGCAAAGATCATTTCCACATTAAACAGCTTACAATGCAAAAAAATATATCTTCCTTTGCTATCTATCTTTTTACTAATAACACTAAACACAATACTCTTATGTATATAAATAGATACTCCAGACGAAAAGCTGGTAAAGGTGGAGTGAAACTCCATACCTGCCCATCTTCGCCGGACTTTATACAAGTTCTCCTGAGTACAGTGAGTTTCAAGTAAACAGACTATGGCTGGTAAATGCAAATTAATCCTATCAAATATAGCGCATCTCTTAGACCCCTCCCCCATCCCTCTCACATTCCAACAAAAGATTTTGCAGCTAGTCATCTTCTAGAGAGAAAAGAAAAAAAAAAAAAAAAGATAAAATGAGAAAAAAAAAACACACTTCCCTCCTCTGCCACCCACCCTCCCCTCGCCCCCTCCCGACTCCCACTCCCCATCCCTCCCCCCCCCCCGCCCAACACCCCTACCCACTAAATGTCTCTCCATGCTCCTTAAAGCCAGAAGGACTCTTCCCATTTCGTATACCAACTCCCCACTTCCTCCCCGCCCCCCCCTCTCCCACCCGCCTCACAAAAAAAAATAAAAAAATATGCAATTAAATAACATTTACAATACAGAATCAATAACCCTCACTGTCTAACCATTTAAGAGCATCACTAGGATTAGAAAAAAAATGAGTAACATCTTTATGGATTATTCTAAGCTTAGCCGGAAAAATCAAGGAAAAGGAAATGTTCGCCTGGTGAAGTCTTTTTTTTATATTCCGGAATGAAAGTCTCTTTTTCTGTGTGGCCCTAGAAAAATCTGGGAAGAGAGAGATTTTCCCGCCGTTGTAGGTTATTTGTTCTTGTCTGGCCAGGTTAAGTAACAAATCTCTATCACCAGAACAAATAGTTTTAATGATCATTGTCCTAGGAGGGCTACCAGGTGGCAAAGGCCTGAAGGGTACTCTATGCGCTCTCTCCAACGCAAAAAATTGTGAAAAAACATCTCTGCCAAATGTCTCCTCCAGCCAGGTTGTACAAAACTTAATAGAGTCATTCCCCTCAACCCCCTCAGGTAGGCCGATTATTCTGACATTTGACCGTCTAGAGCGGTCCTCCATTTCATTAATCCTGTCTTGAGTAATCATCAACTGCTGCGAGATGTCTTTGACCTTTTTCTGTAAATCCGTGACCCCTTTCTCCAAGGGGGGAGATAGCTTTCTCACAGTCCACAACCTTCTCTCTTATTTTAATCATGTCCCCTCTAATAAGGCCAATGTCAGATGAGAGGGCCCCAACTGTTAAGGACAGATCCGACACCGCTTTATTACAGGTTCTTATTTCATCAAAGATCTTATCCAACGTAATTTTAGGTGCCTCAATACCCTGCTCCAGTGACACCTGAGGCTCCTCCCCCTCCTCTTGCAGGGCATCAAATCTGGAACCTGTCCTGGTAGTCTTTTCAACCAATGGGGATGCAAGTGGATGATTACGGGATTTCCCTCCTCCAACTGGAGAATTGAAGAATTTGTCCATTTTGGGGGAGGCACTGCTCCCTATTTTCTTTTGCGCTGGTTTAGGGGCCATTGTAACCAGTCAATTTGCTTTCCCAAAGTCCTATCTAGGAGACAGAAGGGAGGGGCGGTTGAGATAAAAAAGGCACAAAGAGAGATGCCTTATCACAGAACTAACGTGGTTGGATATTACTCACAAGATGCCTGCGAGAGTTGAAGGGCACAAAGCAGTACCACTTGTGTCCAGAATGACCAACACCACAGAAGACGAGGCTTTCAGGCAGAGATATCATTCAGCAAGTCGCCTAAGACCTAGTAAACAACAGGGTAGATAAGCTTCTCACCGTGCAACAGCCCGGCTTGCAGCTGGGACCTCTCAAAAACCATAGCCGAAGCCTACCCCCAGGGGCCACACAGTCCAGGCAAGACAGAAAAAAAACAAAAAAAAAACAGGCTGTTTACATGAAGAGTGAGCAGTCCATGTCAGCCATGCATCCCAGCAGATAAGCCCCCGGCCAGGGCCCCGGGGGAAGGGAAGGGCCCGCTCACACCGAGCCGACCCCCTCCCCCCGAAACCCCGGCCAGGGACCACACTCGCCACCCCAAAATAAAGGGGCATAGCTCAGTGACTGTTCTATACCATGACCGGTTGATGGAGAACGGCACTCACAGAATCCGGGGTTAGAGAGAGTTCAGTTGGGAGAAGCGCCTCCAGGATAAGGACAGCACACGCCGCCAGACCAGGGGTCCTTCATAATCCTGTCAGCGGTCACATGATCCCGGCTGTCCTGCAAAGCGCCTGTCCGGCCACACAGCCTAGCAGCGCTGGCGAAACACTCTTATTAAAGCCTGACATCTCGGCGCTTTACTTCTAGACTCCCGGCACCGGACGGCCATCCCTCCATCTCACAATCCTCTCCCGGGCCATCGTCAGTCCACAAGCCGGCATCGGGTTAGACAGTCCAGCCGAGGGGGCCTTCACATGATCCGGCCAGGCTAATCCAGAACAGCGAAGGGAGAGGCGGGCAGGGTCTGGAGGAGCAGGGGAGGAGCAAGGAGCCGTGCGTACTACCTCATGACGCACCGGAAACCCCCAGCTCTTACTGTTTAATAAAAGGGATATTATTAGGGCAGTCCATGCTCTTTATTACATGGATAGTAGATATTTTGCAAACAGCTTGAAATCAAGTGGGAAGTATTTTTTTGAACTTTCTGGAATGCATAAACTCAGATCATCACCAATTTCCAGATTAGTCTTTATATGGTTCCACATAAGGAGAAGTTAAAGAAAATTTAACTTAAAGGAGTTATCCAGTGCTACAAAATCATGGCCACTTTCTTTCAGATATAGCACGACTCTTGTCTCCAGTTCAAGTGCGGTTTGCAATTAAAGGGATTATCCAGCGCTACAAAAACATGGCCACTTTTCCGCCTACTGTTGTCTCCAGTTTAGGTGTGGTTTGCAATAAAGCTCCATTTACTTCAATGGAACTGAGTTTCAAAATCCCAGCCAAGCTGGAGACAACAGTAGGGGGAAAGTGGCCATGTTTTTGTAGCGCTGGATAACCTCTTTAAGCTCCATTCACTTCAATGGAACTGAGCAGCAAAACCCCGCCCCAAGCTGGAGACAAGAGTGGGTCTGTTTCTGGAAAAAAGTGGCCATGTTTTTGTAGCGCTGGATAACCCCTTTAATCCCTGGATCGTTTAGCGGATTTGTGGTTGGCTGAAGGATAGATAGCAGAGGGTTGTTGATAATGGTATGTAGAGACTGGTTATAAGTGTGGTGTGCCACAAGGGTCTGTCCTGGGTGTTAGTAAGTGACATAAGAGAAGGTTTGGTAGGTAAGGTTTGTCTGTTTTTGCTGATGACACAAAAGTGTGCACCAGGGTTGATATTTCCAGAGTTGTCAGTAATATGGAAAATTATTTAGCTTTGCTAGATGAGTGGTCCAAACATTGGAAACTGCAGTAAAATGTTCCTGAGTATGAAATAAAGCACTTAGGGAAAATGAATCCTCTGAGTATCATATAGGTGGTTCTGTGTTATCAAAGACTTCAGAAGAGACGGATTATGGGGTAGTGATTTCTGACACCTTTAAAATTAGTCACCAGTGCAACCAGATGGTGGGGAAAGCAAATCGTATGCTGGGGTGTATAGCTAGAGGTATAACCAGTAGGAAGAGGGAGATTCTGATGCCGCTTTATAGAGCTCTGGTGAGACCACATCTGGAATACTGTGTCCAGCTCTGGTGAAATAAAAAGACCTTGATAAAATAGAATGGATCCAAAGACTGGCTATAAAAAGGTGGACGGTATAAAACATCAGGAAAGACTTTTAAACTAAATATGTATAGTCTGGAACAAAGAAGGGAAAGGGAGGACATGATCAAAACCTTAAAGGGGTATTCCCCCCAAGAGCAAAAAAAATGTAATGCTCCCAAACCTAGCTGGTTTTACTCACCAAGTCCACCTGAGTATTTTGAGCCGTCTCCCGTCTTTCTAGCTGCTGCCGTTCCTGAGTTACAAGTTTTTCTAAAAGATGGTCTATTATCAAGATAGGAAACTACATTTCCCATCATGCAATGCTTATTACTGATGATGGAGAATTAACAGCGCTGAAATGGTGGTGATGATGATGGCGTAGCAGAGCTGAGACGGTAACATGGTGTAGCAGAGCTGAGATGGTAACATGGTGTAGCAGAGGTGAGACGTGAGATGGTGTAGCAGAGGTGAGATGGTGTAGCAGAGGTGAGACGGTGAGATGGTGTAGAAGAGCTAAAACGGTAACATGGTATAGCAGAGCTGAGACGGTGAGATGGTGTAGCAGAGTGGAGACGGTGATATGGTGTAGCAGAGCGGAGACGGTGAGATGGTGTAGCAGAGCAGAGACGGTGAGATGGTGTAGCAGAGCTGAGACGAGCGCCATGCATGGGTGAGCTGCAGGGGGTGTTGGGGAGCCGCGGGTGAGAGGAAGGGGGGGTTTTGTTGGTTCCGCTGGGTGGGCTTGCCGGTAAGTGCAGCTGCGATTGAGCCGTGGGTGAAAGGTGACACATCCAACTAGCCGGGGGGAGGGGGGGTGCTGGTGCCGCGGTTGAGCCTCGTGTGATGGAGGTGCTGCGGTTGAGTGGCACTCCTGAGCCAGGGGTGACAGGGGTTCCGCGGGAGGTGCCGCAAGCGCTAATGAGCGGGGGGGGGGGGGGGCGGTAACCACAGCCACGGGTGTGCAGCGCTTGTGAGCTGCGAGTGACAGGGCTGCCGCGGGTGAGATGGCACAGTCAGGGGGTGGGGGGCACACGG